>NC_135715.1:123950118-124291077 GCF_964656455.1 Halichoerus grypus | reverse complement strand
TAAATGGAGGTCATACTAACTTTCTTCCGTACTTTTGGAAAGGTATGAGACTGGAATGCAGTCTAAAAGCACTTCAGCCAAAACTTTTTCAAAGGAGAGAGTGCTGATAAATAATCCAGCATGTAAATAACCTAGTAGAGAAATGGTTGCTAAAAAGGTGGTCTTTAAATCACTTATTTTTTCTGGTTTTCAGATTTTTAAAAAATTATTACCCTTTTTTTGGTAAGCATAGTGACCTGTGTTAATGTTGAAAATACTCAGAATCTCTATAGGGAATTGAAGGTGTTTGGGCAGCATTATGCCTCTTGGATGTAATTGTCATTTGAACCTTAAATTATCTTTACTGGTTAGTAATCATTTGATTACGTGATTACACAGAGTGAAAATGAACCGGGGAAAAGAAGTGGTTCAAGCCATTTGCTTCTTCTGGATAAATATATTTCAGCTTGTTCAATGCATAAACTAGAAAACTACGGTATTCAAAAATGCTTTAAAATGCTACACAGAGGCTTCATTTCCTAAGCTTTTAAGACTTTTTAGTCTTCAAGATCAATCATGAGAAAGTATTATTAGAGAAAACGTGAAATTTTAAAAGTAATACACAGGAAAGTAAAGTTGGGGAATTGACCATGTATAAATGAGGACACAGGTCGCAGATCCATGAAGAAAGTTATATGCATTTCTCAAAGTCCCCATAATTTTTAAGAATTATTTTTCAAAGGCTTTTTCCTTAGTTTTTTGAAGACAAATGCAGACAGCAGTGCTTTTACCTTGTGGTGTGGACACGATGAAAGGGTGGAGGATTAGGACATGGATTTAAGCTATGCTGCTGCTTCATTTTCAGTAGCAGCCCGTTAAAGCTTAATATTCTGGATTTTTTTCCTTCTTCCCCCAACATCTGTTGTACCTTAAGGAATTCGAACACATTTATACAGACCTTCGTAGAATTAATGCTTAAATCCCTGGTTCATATTTTATATTCTTGATTGTTCATGTCATTTCACATATATATGTGTAGCTAGTATTACTGAGTTGAAACAGGTGTTAATATTATATTAGTTACATATTTTTATAGATTTATGTAAATATAAATAGTTATCAAAGTGTTAGGTAAATTTTATAGCCTTGCATTTGGCTTTATATTCACATAGTGTTGCTAGAAGTAACTTCATGGAGCTCATCTCCCCTCCCCCCCCTCTTTTTTTGGTCCCAAGATGGTCAGGTAAGTACCTGATTCCTCAAAGGTCAGCATCAGACTGTAATCCAAAGTTTCAAATAGGTGGCCTACCCAGTCCCCTTTTTTTAGTTTAGAGTTTAGAATTCTCATTTTCTGTCCCCTGAGTATAGGACATTTTGTACTTTAAAGTTTGCAGATGCTTGAAAAGTATGTGTGTTCTCTGGACTTAGACATTACTAAGGGTTCCTTGATTTTAATTTCTCCTGTTTTTTTTCTTTTTATCTTTTAGATATGGGAAAATCGTCTCCACGAAGGCAATTTTGGATAAGACAACAAACAAATGCAAAGGTATATTCCCTTGGATGAAAATTTACTACATCCTAGCTTTGGGAAAATGATGGAATTGTAAACCTGATCTGCTAC
Organism: Halichoerus grypus; assembly: GCF_964656455.1. Taxonomy (NCBI): domain Eukaryota; kingdom Metazoa; phylum Chordata; class Mammalia; order Carnivora; family Phocidae; genus Halichoerus; species Halichoerus grypus. The sequence goes on along the minus strand of NC_135715.1, from coordinate 124,289,477 downwards.
CTCCATAAAACCAAGTCATCTATGTCCCCCAGTTCCTGTCTTGCACAATGTCAGCATATTCCTTTCCATTTGTCCCTGGTCGAGTTTTGGCTGGAAACCCCACAGCCGCTAGCACTTTGCCAGAATCACAGATCTGATGCCAATGGAACTAACATGCAGGGTACTGGTTGGCATTTAGCCCCTACTTTAAAAGGGAAGTAGAGTTAGAAAATAGCTTTTCTTTCTGAGCCTGAGGAGATTAGAGCTGCTTGCTGAAGACCACTGGACTGTACTAAAGAACTGAAAAGATTACATATTGTGCAAATTGGCTCTATTAATTAGAATAGAGTAGTTTTAAGCAGTACTTAATTACATGTTTCAATACTCCCGATTGTTCTGTGCTGAATGCCTGTTGACAATATTGGCAGCGGGGCGGAGAGAACCATTTTCACTGACCAAATTGTGATAGGGAGGGGAGGTCATACGCCCCTTTGAAATGTGCTGCTGCATTAATTTGATGCACTGACCTTCAGTTTTCCATGTAATTAGGATGAGCTCGTCCAGCTCCTTGAGCTGGAAGAGGAGGCATCTACAGTAGGCAGTGCTGATGCTCCGTGGGTCTGACTTTTAATGATCCAGCGTCTTAACAATGGGCATGTGATCTCTAGGAAAGGGGAAGAATGGAGTCAGCTGACTCTGAGTCTAACTACTGACCCCATGAATTGAAATAAGGTTGACAGGAATAGGCAGAGAAGGCAAATCTCCTCATTAATTAGACCCCCAGTTTTTCAAGTAGAGGCTTTGGCTTTGGTTTAGCACCGTCTGAGAAAGGCAAAGAATGTAAATGAACCGTATGGGAGGGCCTGGCCTTAGAAGCCAGCCATTTCCTTTAATCTAGACTTGAAGTGGTTCATTGTATTTGTGTCTTCTTCAAAGCTCCTAAATTTAAAGGAGCAACTGTGGCCAATATCTAAGCCCCTGTTTAAGCAACATGGCACATGAAGACAGTTTTGCCTTGGGACAGTGAATAAAGCAGTGCTTTATGTAGAGAGGTACTCAGTAAGTGTTTTAAATGAATTAAACTAGAGTCAAACTGTAGACTGAAATGTTTATATTTAGTTGCCAAGGTTAGTGTTATTTCACATATTTGTAAATGATTTGGGAAAGCAGGGACACAGGAAAAAAAAAATCTTTCAGTTTTATAAAGAAAAATGGACTCTTGCCGGCATAAAACAGGAAGCTGATCTCAAACATTTGTTTCAAACCGAGAGAGAAATCACTGTAGACAAGTGGTTTAATGGCTTTACCCTTTCTTTCCTCCCACCCCGCCCCCAGCAGAAAAGAATCTTACACGGCAGATAGTGTGCTAAAAATTAGCAAAGCTGCCCCAGTTAAGTGAGGGAGAGGACTCAGAGGACTCCCTAGCTGAGTTCTTCCCCACGCCCCTGTTCTGAAAATCCCTACCTATCGTACACTCTTCTCCAATGAGAGCCTGTTCCCTAGAACCAAAATTCCACAAAATGCACAACACGATATAGAAAAGGTGTAAGTAAAATATACTCATGCAAAATTGGACATATTATCATAATAACAAACCCTTCGTGGTTGGAAAGTGTTCAAAGATAAGTGGAGAGATTTGTGGGGCTTTCAAAATAAGGGAAGGAATAATTCAGAGCTGATTGTCCATACAGCACATGTCCTGGAGACCTTCTCTTAAAATGAGTCTCAGGAGATACTGCCTTGTGTGAGGGCAATCATAGGAACCTTTTAGGGCTCTTTGTCTCACACAGGCTCTCAGGAATAGACAGATGTCAGAATCTACGGTAGGTGGGTGGGTGAGTGAGTGAGGGGACCAAGGGAGCAAAATGGGTTTATAAAATCCTGGAAGCAGAATGAGAGAGCTCCTGAAAAAAAGTAATTTTAGGACAAATGAGAAGAAATAACACAATATACCTCATAATAAAGACAACATGTTAGCCATTGATAACTTGAGAAGGTACATAGGTGAATGGATGAATTGATGGATACGTATAGATAGATAACGCATAAGAGATTATAGAGTATTCACATAAATGGAAAGTTCACATGTTATATAGTAATTTTTTGAGGTTGACTATATCAAAGAATTTTATATCTGAAAATTAGAGACCTTAGAGGTCACAGAACATTTTTTTGTCACAAAGCATATTTTGGAGCCTCTCTCCAAGAAAGAAAATTACACTGAAAGAAACATTGCTCTGAATAACATGTACCTTAGTTATTAAGTTTGAAAATTTATGAGTCAGTTGCTCTTCTGCATATCAATTTTTGTCAGGTTTTAGCCAACTAAAGGTATTTAAACGCTTTCTAACACTGGTATATATGGCGATTCAGGACCCAAAAAAGCTTACAAAGTATCAACTGTGACACGGATTGATTCATTTATTAATGCTTACAGAGTTACATACAAGACTAGAACACATGCACTCAAATGCCACACACACACACACGAAGTTAAAATAGGTGAGGATAAAGCTGACTAATGGGAAGATAGGGGTAAGAGCAGGAATTCTCAGGTTACTACAAAAATGGCCTGAGTTTCCTAATGGCCAAAGCAAAAATAAAAAAAACATAGCTATTCCCATGGTTTAGTCATTACAACGTGGAGGAAAATCCAACCAGCAGGAGTACCATAACTATTCCTTGTCCTGAGACCTGAGGAGAGTCCTTCTGGGGATCCAGTGAAAGGGTGCTGTATTACTTTGTGAATCCTACCTTCAAAAATATCTTTATACCCATTTATGTAATGAAACCCATAGAACCTGTAACTCAGTTTTATATACTCTTATATTTACTTGAAAAGTAATAAAGAAAACAAAAGAGCACATGGTTGCATGCCTACCCGTTATATTTGTTTCCAGCAAATAGTTATTGAAATGGCTACGTGGTTAGAAAAGGCCAGAAAAGGATGTAAACAACTAAAATGCAACCATTATAGATTTTTCCTAATAAAAAAATAACAGATAAAATAATACTAATAGTACTTGACTGGTAACAAGTTCAACCACAATTACATCAAAATTGAGATCTTCTGTTTTTTGTAATTTATTGACAACAGCAAAATTGTGGGTGGGAGGGGGGAACCACACTCAAATATCCATCAGTGGGAGTGACATCATTTCATCGTAGCTGGGTATTCATTTATGGCCTGCTGAGGTTGTATATGATGATAAAGTATGTACGAGAGTGAGAGTGTGTGTGTGTGTGTGTGTGTGTCCCCACAGAGGGTTGCATATTAGCATTAATGTACAGGTTTCTAAAAACACACAAACTGTGTTGACTCTAATTCCTGATGCGGCCGTTGAGCAGCATTCTCTGCTTTTACCTGAGCCAGCTTCTCTTTTTGTTTCCAACCTGGCTGTTTCTCCACTGTTGAAATCAAATTAGACTTTATTTCAGTCCAATTCCAAGTAATAGAAGGAAGCTGCTGCTCATTTCAGCTTTAACGCATCTCTGCTGAAACATCTGCTTCTATAATTGATAGTTTACTCTGTTTCATTACAACCTGTTTTGTTACCAGACAGTATTTTTGGTACTAATACTGCAAACCAACCTTTGACCCCTTGCCAAGCTCTGTGTTTGGCCTTGTTGATAGGTATGTTTGTCTGTTTGGACACTAGTACTTTTCCGTCAGAAGTACTCTATCTTTACAATATCTAGAAATCAGTGATAGGACTGGCCCCTCTGTGCAGCCTCCAACCAGTGCTTTTGTTTTTCAAAATATTCTTATTCATTTAAAGTTTATTTTAGAGTAATAGGGCTTGAGTTCCAATAAAATCTCTGTTGGTATTTTTACCTGGTACACTGATCTTTTAATGTGTTAAATATGTGTTAAATATGATTTAACGTTTTCTCAGTAACTTAAGAGTGATCACAGCGAAAAATCAGTGATGGCCTATGCTCTTAGGCTGCTTAAGTCCTCTTCTTTGTATAGTTTTCCTCTTTTATTGCTTGTTGCTAGTTTTTGCTGCTAGGTACCATCCACATGCTCATTTTGTAGCAGCCCTACCCTTACCCTGACACCTTTTTTCTCCTAGTTTCCTGCTTTTGACTTAGTGTGGCCAGGGATTAGCTGACCAGCTTGTTAAAAATGTTTATGAAGCTATGAATAAATAAGCTTTGAACCGGAGCCTCTTTTAGGAGATTATTTATTTGTTTATTTGTATTGTGTTTTTAGCTGTTAGGGCATGAACTGCTGAAGCAGCTCTTTTGGATATCTGGAGGCATTTTTACTCCTTTCTTTATTTGAAGGGGTATCATGTGTATTTTAAGTAAATAAGTAATCATATTTTTAATCAGGTACTGAAATTGCGATTATTTTATGTTTGGGGTATTTCATGGTGATACTTAATTTATTTGAAAAATGAATTTTAGTCTGTGGAATAAACATAAATTTTTTTTCTGTTATTTGTTAAGTTTCATATGATTGCTCCATCTTTCTCACCAAATCATTAAAAATGCTATTTCTCTGAAGTTGATTTTTTTCCTTTTTTTTTTACTTTGGTTAACTTCGATGTCATTTTCTTCGGGAAGCAAGACACCTGAGAAAAAGGGAAAACTGGGGCTTTTAGGTTTTGTTTTGGTTTGTTTGTTTTTTGACTTTGAAGGGAAATCTGTCTAGCTCATGAGAGATAACAGGGGCAGACAGCCTGAGAAGGAGGCTGCATTGCAGCTGGTAACACCAGACGCCTGTCAGGACGTCAGGGTTTTCGTTTCTGCTGCCTCTGCATCGGGAACCAAAGAGTCAATCTTTTGCTCTTTTCATTATCACAAAATAATGGCTTAATAAGTAAGTATGTTTTGATTTTCAGGTTATGGTTTTGTCGACTTCGACAGTCCTGCAGCAGCCCAGAAAGCTGTGTCTGCCCTGAAGGCTAGTGGGGTTCAAGCTCAAATGGCAAAGGTGAGTCGAGAGCCAGTAGTCACTTCTCTGGCCCCTGGCTTCATCATGAAGCCTGGCATGGCGCTTTGCCCATCAGTGTTGGCATTCTCCCTCCATCCTAGCTAACCTTGCTTATTACTTCTGGACTCCTGCCCTGGGCCTCCACATCCTCAGTCGTAGTTTAGGGCAGAGGAAGCTACAGATGCTATTCCAAATCTGTACAAAAGTCAGACATGTTTAGACACTGGTTATTTATGGGATATGAATCTACTCTTTACTGGTTCTATAATGGCTTTATTCAAAGCTTGTTTCTGATGAACTTTTAGCATTCTGGAAGAGGAATGTTGTTGAAGCAGGGTTTATGCCCTTAGTCTTCCTATTGTCCAAATGTAAACTTGGGTTATGTCACACCTAGTGCCCATAGCGCACTTCTAAAGATACTCATATAATTCGGTGCATTTTTTTTTTCATTTGTGGTCCTTGAAGCCTGAAACTCACCAGTTTGATATTTTGTGTATTCTTTACAAAAGATCAATAATTTTTATTCTCTGTCTTCTTGAAGCACAAAGGAATTTTGTTACTTCTGCTGCTTCTGAGTAGTAGCATGTGATCATTCCCACAGGAGCATTCACATTTCCATAAGGAAGGAGAATTTATGGAAGTTCAAGGACTCTGGTAAAGAGATAAGTTACCTGCTAAGACCTTGAGGCTCCTGAAGTACGCATGCATAGGAACCACACCAGAGATTTACCTTGACTCAAAGAATTTACCGTGATTAAAGTGTAATACATTATGGTTTCTTTCTTATTTGAAATCATAAATAATAATTTCAGGAATTAGTGAAAGGGATCACCTTTCTAAAGTAGTCTTTAACTATTTTTAAAGCTTTGAATTGAGTTGTACATATTTTAGATTTTCTTGAACTCCAGAGTAAGAAGTTAAAATAAATAGAAACTATAAATATTAAGCACCACGATTTTCCGATTATCTGTCCATACTATAGAGTAATTCCCTGTGGCATTGTTAGAAGACCGTGATTATGAGGGTTTTAAGTATATTTAATTGTGACTGTGCAGTATTTGTGTTGCGTAATGATTTACAGCATGTTTAACCTGCCTCTGTAAACAGTGGGTCCCCATCCATTTTATAAGCAGGACTTTCAAGGCACAATCAGAAAACAGCTCTATTTTTCCCTCTACTTTCTCCATTTCCTCTGTTCTGTGAAGTTCCTGCTTCCTCCTCTCATGGATACAATTCGGGGCAGGTCCCATGACTTTTCTGGCCACTCTCATTATCTTAAAAAGTCCCTTCACTTCTGGTCTTTCTCATTAATTTTTTTTTTTCTTTTCAGTAGAATGCCTCTTGATTTTTCATATCCAAACTTCACGGAATGTAATTATCTTTCAACACATTTTCAACCGTTTCTGTATGTATTTACACCAACCTCAATACAGGATTTTAAAGATGATGTTGTATAGGGAGTCTCAAGTTACATTCTAAGTAAGTTTGTAAAATGTCAGAATCACATGCAGAGGTTTTGAAAAGTGCTGAGAGTCAGCAAAAGGGATATGTGTCTTGGATGTCACTGGTGCTGAAAGAAATCACGGCTTACACAGCAGTTGTCTGCTAACAACCATATTGATCACTTGGTGATCAAGAGGCAATGTTTTAAAGGTTTATATCCCAATATAACATAACAGGTCACATTTTAGGAAATTATAGAAAAATAGGAAAATAAGTATTTAATTACATCTTAGGAAATTGGGGGTGGTGATTAATGTGTAATACATTATGGTTTTTTCTTATTTGAAATAATGTGAAATAGGATCCTGGTTAACATTTGGATGCTGGATGTCTTTTTTTTTTTTTTTTTTTAATTTTATTTATTAGAGAGAGAGAGAGAGAGCACAAGCAGGAGGAGCAGCAGGTAGAGGGAGAAGCAGGCTCCCCGCTGAGCAGGGAGCCTGATGTGGGACTCGATCCCAGGACCCCAGGATCATGACTTGAGCCGAAGGCAGACGTTTAAGCGACTGAGCCACCCAGGCGCCCTGGATGTCTCATTTTTAAGAACACATTACTGATGTTAACATGTATGATGCCTGTAATTTAAATGCCCAATCCTGATAGGTTTGTTTGTTTGTTTTTGGTGAAGTTTTTTTTTTTAAGATTTATTGATCTTGCGGGGGGAGGGGAGGGGCAGAGGGAGTTAGAGAATCTCAAGCAGACTCCCTGCTGAGTGTGGAGCCCAATGTGGGGCTCAATTCCAGGACCCAGAGATAATGACCTAAGCTGAAAAAGAGTCAGCCGCTTAACCGACTGAGCCACCCAGGCACCCTTGTTTTTGATGAAATTTTAAGTATCACGTTGAAGCTTCACCCATCTTCCAGCTCAGGTTTGCTCTCAGTCATAATAAGCCTACAGAGGAATGGGAGCTTGATTAGTTTCTTTCCTATTTCCCAAACTTATGTTTTTCTTGCTCTTCTATCAACTTGGGTAGCTGTGATTTCTAACACTCCCCCCTTGGAACAGGGTATGTATGGCCTGGGAGAGTTTCTTGACCTGACAGTGATGTAATCTGGTGCTGATTTCCCTGGCCAGAGAGGTGATGCTTTCCCTCGTGGAATGCTTTGGGCATTTTTCAGAGGTCTCTTACATCACTACCACCACCTCTAATTGATCTTTCTCCTGTGGTTCCTTGAAACTAGTGAATATATGCCTCAGCTGCTGATAATCTAAGGGTCTGTCTTCAGCCCCTTTCGGCTGGGACCTCCTTGCCCTCCAGGGCAGCCTTCTTGAAAGGAAGGATGTAACATACGCTGGGCCAATTCTACTTGCATGGCCCACCTCTGATCTACGTTTGGCACCTGTCTGTGGGAGAAGTAGGTACTTACCACCCACACTTTTAGGCCCCTTCAGCCAGCCTTTCACCTGTTAGATTCCTCAGGCTGAAGTCAGACATCGATCCGTTGTATCCGCCAAGCTCCACGGGACACAGTGCAAGCCTCCTGAGTGGTCTGTTCAAGCCCCTGTTGCTTGCCTGGCAGTGATAGGCAAGCAGCCCACACGGTGAGACTCAGAACACATCAGCGTTTCTCTCCACATACATTTTCATTCTCAGCCTCTCCAGTCTCTCATAGGCAGCCGGAGGTGGGTGGTCAGCTAAGCATCCCAAACCAGTTCTCAGCCGCCTCTCTTTAGGTGGTCTGGTTTCTCACTCTGGAATGTGGGCGTGCCAGCCATTGTTTTGTGGCTTCTGCTGAAACAAGGTTAGAAAGAGGGCTCTTTTAACGACCTGTTACAAATGCAGGGGCCTTATTTAAAGCAGCCCTAAGAACACTTACCTAGACACCGCCTCAGTGCCAGTGATAGGAAGCAGCATAGTCTATTAAATGTCCACTGTTCTGAAGAACTCTCTACACTGCATTCGGTCAGCGCCGGACTGGACATAGACTGGCCCTATCTGACGTGTCAGCAGTGCGCTCTGAATGCCACTTTCCTGTGGATTGATAATGAGCACCGTGCAGAGGCCTCCTTAGGAGACTTGGGACTGTAAATTGGCTAGGAAAAATGATCCCTTTCTACATCATCGGTAGGGAAGGAACGGTACACAGGTTCAGAGATGGCTGGCAGTGTGCCAACAGCCTGCACTTGGTGAATTTCTTTAGGTCTCTGTAGAACGACTGAGTTTCCTGGGCCTGATTTCTTTTTTATTGTATCATTAAAGTGACAAAAGATATTTCAAATGCTAGAGGGTCCATTGTTCTATTCCATGGCACCATGGATTTGAGGATTTGGAATTGACTTAACCCCCTCATGCTATCCAGATAAAGGGGCGCCTGGCATGCACTTTCTGTGGAGACAGTTTTTAAAAGAATTAGGTCTGGCTCCCATGTTGAGTGATAAGGGACCCATTGCCATCCACTTTTTGCTAGTGAATTAACCAGGATACTACATAAATTTTTGAAAATTCACCCTGCCACATAGTAAAGGCTTGCTTTCTTATGTAATTAGAAAAAATTAAGGGGCATTTTACTAGGGAAGTCATCAGGGTGGTGGGGGGTGGATTGGGGTTTGGGTGAAGGAGAATATAATACTGTTTGACACACTGGCTATCCTGGGTTGAAAAAGGATTCCACAGATACTCAAAATTGAATTGAAAAATTGCAGGTGGAGGGCATTCAGCTGCAGTGATTGTTTCTTATTCATGTTTTAAAACTTTCAGTACCTTTCTTGGTACCTGGCATAGGGTAGATACTAAATCTTTGCTTTGTTGATGGCCAAAGAAGCCAACTCAGTGAGAGAAAAACTTTCTTCCTAGCTTGAGCAGATATTGAGAATTAAGAATGGGATGTTCAAAAGTTATATTTATTGAGCTCTGTCCAAAGAGTACCCTGAGGAAACTTACCAAAAGGTTTTCCCAAAGGCTCAGGTCCATGCCTATTGATATTAAACTTGGCCTCCTTTCAGATGTGTTTGTTTTTAGAACAGAAGGCTCAGAATCTACAAAAAGAGCAAAACTCAGATATCCAGCTAAAAGGACTTAAAACTCAAATCAACATTGGTAATACCTGTTAAAAATGACTTCTGTAGGCCTTTCAGCAGTGCCTCTTAAGGCCTGCTGGGAGTCAGTGGATCGTCGTATGTTATTTGCCTGGTGGTAAAGCTAGCACATTTCTTTTCAGTAAATAGGCAGTCAAACGAGCAGGAGTTTAATCCCCCTTCCACATGGAGTCCACCGCGCTTCAGGCAGTTTGCATTCACATGCCTGTGAGCAGCTATTGGCTGGTTGGTGAACCTATTCAGTACAAGAGAAAACAGATGTCTGGTCTTCCTGCCAAGTCCCTTTCTTGCGTTTTAGGAACCATTCCACATGCACAGGGAGGTTTTTGTTAATTTCTTTCAGATGATGACTGAGTGCTTTACACCACGCGGGACCTCTGAGCCCTGCTTTTCTACTCAAGTGAACATTAGTGGCCATTTATCCCTCTCACGGCCAATGTGGGAGCTAGTTTTCTACTTGTTAGAGAAGCCATTGAACCTTTTCCATGCCTGAGGATGGATATAAAGAGGCCTGTTGGCCCCATTTTGTGTTTGGCCACCCATAATTTACAGAATAATTGTTTTTTGAGACATAACATTGTATGTAATAAAACAGAGTTATGGTTGTCACTGATTTTAAAGAAACTAAATTACCCTCATTCGAGAGCCACCCCCCACTTACTACAAGGCTTATATATTCCATTCACTATGAATGTATGGTAATGAGAAGACACGGACACTTGGGGATTAGATATTTTTGTGGCCAATGTGCCAGCTTGGAGTTTCTTCTCCTTTCTTTCTTTTTCTTTTTTAATTATTACAACTTTGTGGTCGATGTTTGCAGGATAAGTCGACCATTTGATGAGAAAAATAAATAACATTAGCTTTAAAAGGTCATCCCAAATGAAAAACCCTAATTGACTGAGTTGTTGCTGTTGAAAAAAATGCATTCAAATCATAGGAAATGTGTACTCGTGTTTAGTCTACTTTGGCTCACTGTTTATCAAAGAATGGGTTAAGAGCTCAATTTCTTTCTGGATTCTGATTTTAGTACTTATTTTTTTCTTCATCGTAAACTTTCAAGTTGAATCAGGACTTTAAAGAATGTACCATTTTATTAATATTTTAATCATACAAGCAACTAAAACATAGATTTAAAAAGTATTTTGTACCTACATTGTTAAACCTTTTTAAAAATACTTCACATATGACAAATTCTCCTCTGAACGTTCTTAAATATCAGTCATTTAGTGGTTATAATTGTAACTTAAAAAGAAAGCCCCACAATATTTACAGTATATGTTTCTTACATAACATTTTTTATGCCTTATCTTTGTCCAAGGAGGGTTTTAACGCTTTTTAATTAGGGGGTTCCTAGCTTTATTCTGAATCTGACTAAGCGTGATTCAGAGATTTTTCTCATAAGATAGGCTTGATGATACCATTTACCTGCTTCCATGCCTCCGAAAGCTCCCCTCATTTGTCAGACCATGGCTTTCTAACTGCAGTTGGTGGACGACAGTTCCTCCTTCCTCCTGTTCCCCACTCACCCACCAGAGTACATGAAATCACAGGATAAGCCTGGCTTCTCTCCCTGAACTTATCAGTATTACTTGGAAGTATGAGGTCAGAAGCATCGTTCCTATATTAAAACAAATCTAAAGAGTTAGGAAGTAGATTGCAAAATTTACGTGACTTTTTTTTTTTTTTTTTTTTTAAGATAAAGCACAAGACTTCCAAAAAAATTGTACTGTGCTAAGGCTACTTTGGCCATTGCCTGGCGACTCTTCAGTGTACATAGTCCTTCTTGCTGTTGGCAATGCTGAAGTGGAACAGTTTAGCAGCAGGAACTGGCAGAATAGAATCCAACTCCTTAGATACCCTTTCACAATCTGGTTTCAGCCTCATGATTTCTCTTTGTTTCTCAAATCTCAGCTTAGTGCCATGCCCTCTGAAAACTCTTCCCTGCCTTTCCCAAGATAAGCTCCCCCATCCTTCCTCCCATTGTGAGTTGCACCCGCCTCTGTCCTAAGCACTTACCGCATGTGTTTCTCTCTCCCCTACTTAACTGTAAGCAGCTGGAGGACGGGACTGGAGTCAAGGTTATTTTATGCGAATCTGGGATGTATGAGATGCCCTGTAAATATCATTTGACTGTATGAGGCTCCAGGGCTCATCGGCACCCACCCTCAGAGACAAAGGACTCCACGTGTACTGGCCAGTGAAGGACCAGACTAACACAGGAACAAATAGAGTCTTCTGCACCACAGGAAATCTTTGGGGACTTGGGAGGGTAGAGCCAACATGAGGTGACTAATCGAGGAGCTGTGCGATTCATCGGGCCAATTTGGCAGAGGTAGTGAGTGAAATGGAGGTAAGGAGAGATTTTACCTCTCACCCTACCTCAGAAGCACTTGAAAGCTTTAATACCTCAGACCATTTTGCTTTTCCTTATATTTTCAAACACATTATCTGTTACTGTTTTGTATTTATTAAATCACTTTCCAATTTTTGTACATTAAAGATATAAAGATAGGTTTTGTTCAGCATAAGATAATCAGCCATCCTACATTGAACTGATCTAATTTTAGCTAAAAGCAAAGATAGTTACCATTTTGTTTAGCCTGTGAAGGGTGAATGAGGTTAAGTATTCGGCTTACTATTGAACATTTGAAAATTTTAATTTTTTTCTCGGGTCCATCCCCACTGCCACACACCAGGGACACCTCAGGGACACTGGGGCCTGGAGCCTTTGCTGCACCCCTTTGGGACTGGCCTGGTTACGAGCTGCTGCCCTCTGATCTGAAGCGGGAGGTCATGGGGACAGTACTTTTTACCCATAGTTCCTCTGGGTCTGATAACTTGAATGCTTGGGAATACCAAGGCATTTGTCATTCCCTAGGATACCAGACTGTTATTTTAAATCTTACCAGGTACGTATAGTATGAAAGGTCAATATGCGCTTTTACTTGCAGATTATATGAAAGGACAGATTTCATTTCAGGTTTAATTAACAACAGGATAAATTTGAAAGTAGAGACTTTGTACAATTCAAATATGCATATGCTCCACATATATTTTTAAAGTTCCGTGCATTTTGGAAATCTAAAATATAATGAGCGTGCTGTTCTGTTGCCTAATGCTAAAACATCAGTTAATGACTTTACTAATAGTGCTTATTGAAGAAAAATCGTAAGCCCGCATAGCTCAATATGTGAAGATACATTTGGTTAATAGGATCAAAGGAAAGCCTGATTTAAAATTAATTAAGACTGTTCTAATCTCACCACTGCAGAAGTGAATTTTGACTTGGTCAGAAAATATTCCAGTTGTCACATAAGCTTTTTCTCTGATTTAACACCATACTCTTACTAAATATACATAGCAGTTACTGGTTCTCAGAAAATTCAGTTGCATATCTTTGGTTTCAGCTAATTCTATCTCAGCCAAGGAAAGGTGAGTGGGGAATGATCTAATTATTGCTTCTTGAACTTTTATATGCATATGAATTACCTGGAAATCCTGTTAAAATGCAGCTTCTGCTTCTGTAGGTCTGGGAGGGGCTTGTAGGTAATCCCATCACTGCTGGCCCTGGATCATTCTTTGAGTAGCGAGGGTTTAGCGAAGCTCCCCTCCCCCACGGACTCCTGAGTTCACCTTTATGCTGATTCTAAAGTTTGCTCCGCCTAGAGTTTATCATTTTATGTATGGCTTTGAGTTTACTTGTTTTTTGTTCATTTCTGGGCTCTCCTTTCCCCATGGGTGATCAGAATGCCAAAGTAAGTAGTAAGGACCCTGCTGTGGAGCAGAAGAGGGGAACTGGGACAGAGCCCCACTGGACTTGAGATGACTTGGTCCAGAATCCGTTGTGTGTCTCTGGATTGAATTATTGACAGTAATAGCCTTCTGTGCAATAGTGTGCCTGAAATGGACTCCTAAAAATAGTCTCAGGGGAGACGGTTATTTTGGGAGCGCTGCAAACAGCTGAGAGTGTGGTTCCATGAGGGTACCCTCTCCAGCTCCGTGGCGCGTGGCTGCAGTTGCATTTCCAAATGGGCTGAGAACGGCTCTGCAGAATCCCGTCTGACCTGCACAGATTGCCTAAGCTTCTGACACTGTTTTCAAGTGTGCAAGGTGACTTGGGTGTTCTGTAGCTCCCACACTCGCTCTCGGTAGCACTCTAAAAGGACCTGAGCCAAGAGAGTGGCTCAGTCAAAGTAGGTGTGTTGTGTTAACATCAGTATTTCAACTTCCATTGGAAATTAATGGACAATTCTCTGTTCTGTTTTAGCAACAGGAACAAGATCCTACTAACCTATATATTTCTAATTTGCCACTGTCCATGGATGAGCAAGAACTTGAAAATATGCTCAAACCATTTGGACAAGTTATTTCTACAAGGATACTACGTGATTCCAGTGGTACAAGTCGTGGTGTTGGCTTTGCTAGGTAAGCACGCTGCTCTGTCTTTACTATGTCAGTGACAATAGCTCTCCTAAGTTTCCTGCAAAATAAAAGTTGAGCGAGAAGAGAGAATTTAAGCCAGGGTTATGGGAGCCCAGTTGCACCATGAATTTAAATGTGTAAATATTGGTTTGTATTTTTTTTTTTTTTTTTCAGATATTTTGGAAGTTCATTAGGATTCTTGAACCTGAAGACACTAAATATTTGGTGACTCAGGGCAAGGAACTATCACATGAGCACTAGTTTTGAAAATATGTGTCCTTAATGTTTTGATTAATTTGATCAGGATGCCTGTAACTTCTTAAAAATAACAGTCATAGATTCCTGAATTTCATAAATAAATCAGTATGGCTTTTCTCATTTGATGGAAATTTGATTCATCATAAATAAAGTCAGTGAATTAGCTTATTTCAATCATTCAGAGAGTAAGACAATAATAGGACACTTCTCTAACCACCAGTTGCTACACCAATTGTAACATTTTATAATTTTGCTTCAGATTTTTTTTTCTTTTTTAAGAAGCAAAATGTCACAGATCTATCTAAAGTGCCCTCACTTCTTCCAGCTTATTTTTATCCCTTCCTCTCCGGAAAGGAGAGGAATTAACCGTTACTTTAGTGTAACGGTTAATTTTGTTTCTAAAAGAAAAATCTCAAACAGAAAGTGCTTTGAGTTTTGACATAGTTCTAACCTACAAGCCCACGTATAAAAACTGATTTTCCATTATTTAGGAACCTGTTAGTACTGTGCAGGAACAGATAATGTCTATGTGTTGACTTTGATTTTGGAAGAAAAATTGCTCATATTTTACTTTCATATACAACACCCTATTTGATGACAATCACATCTCCCACAGACCTGTGAAATCGACAAAGGCAGCATTGTTCACTATTTTATGTATAAGAAAATCGAGTCAAAGAAGAGCTGTTTCCATTGTCACCAGACTGCCAAGTAATGAAGCAAAGTCTAGTACTTGGTTCTTCTGGCTTTTAGTTTGATTGGTCTTTCTGTTAGGCCAGATAATTTTAAGGTAAAACTAAAATTTCTATAGGTGGAAAGTCACCAAAACTTGCATTTCCAGTGTACACTTCGTTGTTTAAAAGGATCCAGGGGAAATAATGAAAAGCTCAGCACCAGCTAAAAAATCATCGCCTCTGTGGGGGTGCTGAAAGAAGATCAAGTAGTTTCAGTTTTGTATCCAAAGATGGAACCCAATTAAATTCTATTGCTTTTTAAAACTATTACTACCCATTAAAACCAAGATGTAACTCTCTGGGTAGTCCAGGAGTGTGGTGCATTTTGAATAGATTATTCAATGTTTCTTCCATTAAAAAAAAAAATAAGTCAAAATAATGTAATTCCCTTGAAATGTTTCTCAGAGGTTTTTAGCCACCTGCAGATGTAAAATAAATTGTAAAGTTAGGCTCAATCCTTTAATTACTCCTCTGAAGCCAGGATGACAAAGACAGTACATAACTGACTTCACTAATTTAACTTTATACCCGAAGTTAATATAAAAACCGTATAAGGAGTATCCTGTGATTTTCACTCGTTCTCATCATGACTTTTGAGTCTGTCCTTTTGTGAATATATGAAAGGAAAGGCCATCTTTAAAAATATTCTGGCAGCAGTAAATCCACTCATATTTTGAACTGGCATTTCTGTTTTAATTCCATATCATGACCAGCAGAGCTATTGTGTATTGATTGTCAGTTTTCCAACAAGTAGAAAAAAATTACACGTTTGATATGCTTGATATTAAACACTCTGGATATAATTTATTTCTTATATGATTCAGAATGTACTCTGTGGATATAAGTTTTCATTTTATTATAGAAGTACACATAAAGCAGATAAAAGATAGGATAAGCCCACTTTTTCTGATTTACATTTTTGCTAAGTTTCATTTGTATCCGATAAACCTATAAGAATGTATTCACATGCACAAAACAAAATCTGAAACTAAGAGATCTCTAAATATGTGTTTTATTTTGATGGATGAATAGGATGGAATCAACAGATAAGTGTGAAGCCGTTATTGGTCATTTTAATGGAAAATTCATTAAGACACCACCTGGAGTTTCTGGTATGTTGTTTGTCTAAAATTTTATCAGTAATTTTTTATGTGATGTATGTATAAATTTTAGCACTTGATGTATCGAGAACCAAAAACCCCTCATCTAGCTCTTAAAATTTATTTCTTTGGTCCTACAAATAAGACTTGAAGATGCATTTCTCCCAGACATTGAGTGTTTAAATATGAATGGGAAAAAAAAATAAATAAATAAATATGAATGGGAGCCATCCCAGTGGGAGGGAGGGTCTGACTAGTAAGGCATTCAGAAGCCCCTCCTTCTCAGATGCCCAGGCCTCCTCTAACCCACCTCCCCCACCATCCACCAGCCTCAGTAAATCTGTCCTGCAGTCTTATCCACTGAGCGGCATGGTACTCTGCACCACAGCTCCTGCCTTTCTTGTGGAAGATCTCAGCCTGTGTTACCCTGCACCCCTTACAGAGCCTGGACCTCAGTCCCTACGGCCCTTCCGTCCACCCCATGGTAGCCACCTCCTCCTACCACTCTGCCTTGTGTTGTCATGACCAAGAACACAACACCTTGGGAGCTTTTCATTCCCAGATCACACTCATTCTTGGCTCCCACTAAACCTGATCCAAATTTCAGTGGGGTCCTTCTTTACCTCTTTTCCATCCCCACCAAATCTGGTCTCCATTTTGGCGGTATCCTCATTTGTCTTGTACCCCATCCCTCAGTCACACCTGCCTCACAGAATGCTAAACCTGGATTAATTCTACAGCAGGCCACCTTCTCTGCTCCTGTTACATCCAGGAAGGTCAAGGTTGTTTCCAGCTTGAGCAGACCCTCACCATCACTGGTCCTCACCACACAGCTTTCTCATCCTTCCCTGGCTGCAGTCTCCCCTCGAAGCCTGCCCACTTCTCCCTTAACCCCCTCTCAACTCTAAGCAGATGACTTCACTTCTCACTTGATGAATAAAATTGAGGTCACCAGGTGGAAACACCCATCAACTTCCTTTTTCCTCCCAACAAGGAGAAAGACCACACCCAACCCCATTCTTGCCTCCCTCCTTCCTAAAGTCTCAAGGACAAGGGCTCCCAATGCTGTGGCCTTGATCACATCTCATCAGGACCTTGCTCTGCCAGTCATCCCCTCCCTCCCTTAGGATTTCACATTTCTTTTGCTTTTATTCTTTTTTTTCCCCCAACAAAACCAATAACCTTTATTTTCAAAAATAATAGATCTCTGGCATGACTGATTAGTAGAGAAATGCAAGAAAATATACAAATAAACAATACTAGGAACAAAAATTGTGACCATAGAGAAATGCAAGAAAATACACAAAGAATACTAGGAACAAAAATTGTGACCGTGACTACAATAGACATTTTTATTTATTTATTTATTTTATTTATTTATTTATTCATGAGAGACAGAGAGAGAGAGGCAGAGGGAGAAGCAGGCTCCCAAGGAGCAGGGAGCCCGATGCGGGACTCGATCCCAGGACCCTGGGATCATGATCTGAGCCGAAGGCAGACGCTTAACCATCTGAGACACCCAGGCGCCCTACAATAGACATTTTTAAAATCACAGAATACAGTGAACAAAACTATGAACTACTTTATGCCAACACATTTTAAATTTCAAATAATTTACCAGAAAAAAATCTATCCATTTGTGTTTGAGATCATTCAGGTTTCTGTGATCTTGAAACTAAAACTAAAGCACTGTGTTCCTCTCTGGCCCCTTCTCACATAAACCTTTGAAAAGCGTAGTCCCCATTTCTGTCTTCCATTCACACCTCAGCCCTCCCCAGCCTGACTTCTCCTCCTTGTGTCTCACATGGTAAACTGTCCGTATTAGTCTGCTAGGCGGTCATGACAAAGTACCCCAAACTGGGTGGCTTAGATGATAGAAATATGTTGTCTTGGTTCTGGACGCTCAAAGTCCAAGATTAAGGTGTTGGCCAGGATGGAGGGAGAATCTGTTGCAGGCCTCCCTCTGTCCTTGGCTTGTAGGTGAGCATCCTCTCCCTGTGTTTCTTCACTCCATCTTCCCTCTGCGCATGTCCATCTCCATCTCCATGTCCACATTTCCCCTTTTTTTTTATAAGGACACCAGTCATTCAATCAGGGCCGATGCTAATGACCTCTTTTTAACTTTAAAGACGCTATTTGTAAATAAGGTCCTCTTCTGTCATTATGAGTTACTGAGGGTTAGGACTCCGGCTCTTCTTGGGAAGGGTGCTGGGGTGGGGGGGTGGGTAGTGGGGACACCATTCAGCTAACACTTAACCTCCTGATTATCCAATTCGGAGGCTTCCCTCTCTGGTGCTGTCTGCTGTACTTGATACTGCTGGTCCCTTACCCATCTCTGAAACACGTCCTCCTTTGACTTCTGCTTCACCTGTCTCTCTCTTTTCTTTCCGTCCTGCGTTAATTTCTTCTCATCCGTGGGCTTGTTTCTTCTACCTACTCCTTAATTGTTGCTGTTTCCCTGAATCGTACTTCTGGCTCACAGTTCTAATAGATGTCATGTATTCTCAAGGTTTCAACTAATATGTACATTCATACAACTCGGAGACAGTTCTCTCCCACCCTGGCTTTGCCCTGAGCTTCAGGCTGCCTGGTCTCAGTCACCACACAACCATCGTCTTCAAAGCGAAACTAGCCCCCCTTCCCATCTAATCCTGCTCCTCTTCCAGTTGTCCTTTTCTCAGTTAGTGGGACCAGTATCCAGCCAGGCACTCAAGTCAGGGCTGAATCACCTTGGGCTGCCCCTTCCCCTCCATCCATCATCTCTCACATACAAAGCCATTCAAGTCCTTATATTTTTCCTCTTGATAATTTCTAGAGTGTACCATCTCCCCTCCATCCCTCCTACCACAGCCTAGCTTAACCCCGAATCTCTCACTGAAGCCATTACGGCAGGCTTGTAATTGCCTGCCTGATCGCTACTCTTTCCCCTCCAGATACCCTCCCTGACTGCGGCCAGAGAGTTTGATAAAATGTAGGCCTCTGTATCACCTTCCTGCTAAAAGTCCCCTTCCTCCCATAGCGGAAAAAACCCAGGCTCCTAGAATGACACTGAAGGCCAGAGGTGATCAAGCTCTTGCCTACTTCTTCAGTCCTGTCTCCCTCCGTTCTCTGCCTTACTGTGCGTCCTCCTCCAGGACTGAGCTATGAATATATTCCAAGCACACCGTGCTGCTCCGTTCCTCTCCTGTGGTTTCCAACCTAGTGCCCTTCAGTTCTCTTTAACCCGGCTCTCCAGTCCTCGCCCTCCAAGACTCAGTTCCAGGCTCGCCTCCCCCCTGGCAGAGCCCCCTCTGGTCCAGTCGGTCTGTGTGCACAGCACCCTGAGGACACCCGCCTGTATCCCAGCCCTGAACATGTTCACACGTGTCGCTTTACTAAACTGGGAGCTCCTTGAAGGCAGAAACTGTTTTCTTATGTTGCTGTTTTCATCCCAACACAGTGCATCCACCGTACTAAGCGATAAATGTTTGTGGGTTTCGTATAAACTTCACTGCACTATTCCCCCGACAACGCTACGTGCTCACACCTAGCATGCTGGTGGCGACCACAGACCAGAAGACATTTCCGTTTTCCCCCGCATGCCAGGCTGTGCATGGGTAACTCGTGTTCACTATCTATTCTGCGGTAGTTCCAGAGTTTCATCCTTAACTGGATGGCTGGTGGTTGTGGTTAGAGATTTACTTGCATTCTCTATACCCAGTTGAGTCTCACAGCATAGAAGAACCTATTAGTAAGTACATCCGATACCACAGTCTACCCTTCTACCTTGGACTGCTACAACCTGAGCGCGCACGATTTGCAGGGCTGCGTGTGAGCTTGAACCACCTGCAGGCACGAGTCTAGATCATCAAAGACCGGGGAGTACGCTCTTCCAAGGAACCCAGCCTTGTGCAAGAGCTTCCTTTTCGGTTTTTGAGTTGGTTTCGTTTTCCCATCAACAACACTTGAGTTGAAGGAAAATAGAAAGCGATGTTTTTACCCTCCAACCAAGTAAAGACAAGAGAGAAATTTAATACGTGGGAACTTTCTGTCAGACCTACCCTGTGGGGGCTTCTGTGGTTAACATGTGTGCACAGCTGACTCCTGGTGTTCTCCTCACTTCCCCATGTCATCCGTGTCAGGACCCCGCAGTATTAGTCCCTCAGAAGGGCTGCTCGGCCACCCGCCAGTGACGCCTGACTTTCTCGGCTCATTTTTATGTACAGCAAGGAAAGTTCGAGCACGAGAAACATCCCCGCACGCAGTCGTTTTGATGTTGTATCAGTCGCAAATGCGATAAGATCTACCCGTTTCCTCAATGAAGTAGATCTCAGGGTGTCACAGATCGAGGTCGAACAGGTTCCTTTTTTCTCCAAAGGACTTCATGGTTGTATCATTTAACTGTTTGCTTTGAAGTAGGTTTAAAGACTGTTGGTCATACCTGTTCAAGGGAGAAAAGACCTTGATTTCCAAACCCCATGTAAAGGATCGTAGGATTCTCTGTACCTTTGCAACTAGGAGAGAACAGTTTCTTCCACGTCGTGCCAGGTGTTGACTCTAGGAAGCAGATTCCTCCTGCCTCAAGAGAGTCTCTGCTTGGGGGTACGCAGTCAGGCCATTCTCTTTGTTCTGAATCAGAACTTAATTTGATGCCGTTTTCTAACATTTCATGATTTCGTCGATGGTTAGTCCCCAGCAGAGGCTGGGTTTTATGTTTAATTTTGTGCTGGGTGCAGAAAGCTCGTGCTTGCCCTAGAACCAACAGAGGTTACCAAGTGGTTTCCAAGAGCATTTTTCATGTAGGGCTCGTCAAAATAATCATGGCTATTTTGAGGGTTTTTCTGGATACTTCTTTGCATATAAGCAAGTTTGAACTGCCTTTCGGCAGGGGTTTGAAGTGTATAATGCGGGCCTCAGAAGCACGCTGTTCCAGGGAACTCAGCTTTCCCCCAAAATAAGTCCCAAGTGGATTTGGGAACCACAGCAGAATTTGAAACTGTCTTCAGCTTATCTGGATTTCCCCCCCTTTTTTTGTACACCTAATACGAGAATTTTCTTTAACTCCCAGTCTGCTGATTAGATGCTGCTCTCTCAAATTACCTGAAGGGCGACTCCACACCATAGGTTTCTTAATGAAATGTATATATTATTTTCAGTAGAACCAGATGAAAAACAAAAATACTGCAGGCCAAGGTAAATTGAATGAGCCTCCACTTTAAATGATGTAGGTTCATTGCTAAGCAGACATAACATTTCATAAATATAGTCAGAGAATGGTTTCGT
The DNA here is from genome assembly GCF_964656455.1 of Halichoerus grypus. Classification (NCBI taxonomy): domain Eukaryota; kingdom Metazoa; phylum Chordata; class Mammalia; order Carnivora; family Phocidae; genus Halichoerus; species Halichoerus grypus. The sequence goes on along the minus strand of NC_135715.1, from coordinate 124,268,238 downwards.
CAACGATGCGCGTTGTTTAGCTGGCATAAGCAGAATCATCCAGGATGGTTTCCGGCAGGGCGCTCAGATGCTTGCATGACTGGCAATTTGCCTCTGACATTGGCGCCAAGAACAGAAGAGAAACCCACATTAGGTACAACTCCCCGAAAGATACTTTATGAAAATTAACAAACTGAACAGGGAACTCATCTTCACTTGTAACAGTCTTAAGAAAGTCTCCCAACGGCTAAGCAGGAGTTGTCACTTCTCATGGACCACCTACCCTCCTGCCAACATGCTCTTTTCATACCAGAGCAAAGTGGCTGGGTCCTCCCCTGCCAGACACACCCCACCCTGTCCTGGGGAATGGTACATAATGTCGTACATGTTTGTAAGAGCTCTCTGAAAATCCACATCACAGTTTTTCATGCAGTCTCTTTTCTGAAATTGCTTTTTAAAAATCTTGTGCTTTTGTGCCTGATGTTACCGTGTTTTCAAAGAGGCTTTATCTTCTAGCAGGATCTTCCTTAAATATACATAATGGTTTATGTTGGGAAAAAAATTACTCACGAGACCATTCCTTCTATCTTTTCCCATATAATCTCATTTTTTTCCCCCTGAAAATGTGGAAGCATTGTCCTTTCTTTGGATTTATCTTGGTTTTTATCTTGCTTTTGAGTGTGAGCTGGTTTGCAGTAAATCAGATCTGCTTGGAAGGTCCCCATTCAGGGTGAAAGAACCAATGGCTACTTTGTAAGACAATCTAGGTGAATTCCATAGAGGTTTAAAACAACTTAATATCTGCTTGATAAAAATTCTGTTATGGAGAAATAGTAGGGTGGTGGTTTCCCACACAGTGAATGTCACTAACAAGGGATGGGAAGTTCTAGTTAGTTAGAACAGATGTCCAAATTAGGAGACATGCCCAAGGCAAAAACACTGTCACTCATGGTCATGATTCATGGTTTTTTCTAAGAAAATGCCCTTCCTATACCTGCCTGAAAGAGAGAACAGTCTCTGGGAAGACTAATTAATGCACATCAGCATGTTAGCTAGAACTATGCTAGAGCTGCTTGCCCTGTGCCTGCTGTTTTTCCCTGTTGGGGGGGTGGGCAGGGGCCAGGCATGTGCACGCGCACACACACACACACACACACACACACACACACACACACCCGTAGACAAAGTCCACATGTGTGTTCATGTTACAAGAGACAGTGTGATTACCCATCTTTCTGAACTTCTCCATGACATTAATGGAGTCTGAATAAGTTCCTATGTGCTAAGGGCAGAGAATTTTTCAAAAGAAGATGTGTCTAGTCAGCAGATCTGTGAGTCGTTAGATTCTTGGTACTGCGCTGGTACCATTCTGCCACAGCCTAAAGCTTCCTCCGTCATGGAGGCCCTCCAATGAAGTGCCTAACTGCTAGCCACCTCTGGCCAAAGGCCTCAGCTTGTTTTACATCTGTTTTCTGTGTTACTCTGACTTTTCAGACTGGGTATATATGCCCAGCAAGGCTTGAAAACTGCTCTTGCCCACATTTTGTAACTCTCTGTCCATAGGTGATATTATTAGAGCACTGTCCTATGCCAGGAGGCAGAAAAGGTAATGTTTAGAGGAAAAACTGACTCTAGCAAAAAGGCTGAAAATCTTTCAAGGGTGTTTATTGTCCATTTTGTTTTTGAATGTTTGTCTTAAGCACTGTTCCTCTGTTAAAAAAAAAAATTTGGCAGCTCTAGGATAAAAGAAACGCTTCAAGACATGTGTGATGCTGCTGGTATGTTTAAGACGATGTGATCCCACCTTTGGGATTGCAGTGTGTTCCTGTCTCCCTTAGCCAGTGTGTACATAGAGCAGAATCCAAACGTGCGTCATGTGCAGACAGACACTCCAAGGGCTGCATGCATCTTAGGAGCAGTCGCTGCCGTGAAAGCAAAAGTGCTCGAACGCTCGCGGGTGGCCAGTGGGGAGAGGGCTGTCCTATAGATCTCAAACTCAAATTCAGTCTCTAGCATGGAGGGTAAGTCTAGTTTTTCAAAAGTAACAAGGGAATCACAACTGGAAATGGGCCAGTGTTTCCACCTAAGATGCTCGACGTGCCGGGCCAGCCCTGTGCTGCACCTGCCTTTGAACAGTTGTTGTCCCCGCCGATCACAGCCAGCCCACAGCACGTTCCTCGCATTGGTTCGACACCTTTTCACCTCGGGTTCTGCCAGGGAGGAACAATAAATGGCAGAGTAAAATTTTATTAAAGCATGAGGACCTTGGGTGGGAGATGTCAGAGTACTAGGAAACAGTTTTCTCAAAGGCATTTGCCAGCACCTTCATCCTTAACTACAACTTGAACATTTCTTCATTGTGTGTGAAGCCAAGGCGGCAACCCTAGCCAGCTTGTTAAAAATCTCACAAAATAAAATTCCATGAAAAACAGGCCAGTCTCTAAAAATGTTTATAACTTTTATAAACCAGAAGTCCCTCTCCTGAGAATTTATCTTAATAATTCAAAGAGGAAGAACCATAAATCAAAAATTTGAGTTCCTCCTGCTGTCCCAGTATAGAAACAATAGCTAATGTGCATTCAGCTGTTCTAAATACTTTGTTAATTGTGACAACCCTCTGAAATAAGTATAGTTACTTTCCCCATCCCACAGATATGAAACCTCAGACATTGAATAATTCGCCTGGAGTCACAAGGGAATAAAGGGGAAAGCCAAATTTCAAACCAGGGAGACTAGTCCAGAGCCAGTGTTCTAATTACCATACAGTCTGACCACCAATTTAGCAGTTGGCACTGGGATTAAAAAGATAAATAAGATATACACACAGATGCTCATACAGTGTTAGTTATAATAACAAAGAAACTATACATAATCCCAAACAGAACCTTATGTAACACTTTAAAAAAAAAAAAAATGATTCTATAACCAGATAGGGAAAGTCCACAATGTAAAGGGTAGGAGAAAAAGACCTATCGTTGCAAATATGAAAAATAAAGACTGAGAAAAGTAGCAAATATAGAACATTAAAATATTTAAGTTAGAGTGATGGGGAAGGATTATATTTTTGTTTTTTATTTAACCTGATTTAAATCATGATTTTACTGGTAGGGAAAGCTGAGTGGGAGATGGAACCGCTCTATAAGGATCAGGAAAGGAGGAGAGCACATACATCTGTGGAGAGAAGCTGGAGCTCTAGCTGGTGCTTGGACAGGACAGGATTTGGCTAGAAACAAAGAGGAGGCTAAAAAGGAAGTGATGTCGTGCACACAAAAAATGGATAAAATGTATTGGATCCCTACGTCGAAATCGTTGAAGAGCCCCAGATAGCTCCTTGCATGTTGCTAGTTGAGGAATTTTGAAAGTAGGCAACATTATCAGAAAGAAAGCTAATTACAGTTGCTGAGTGGGCTGGTTTTCCACAACTGATGGAAAAGCTTCTATCGAGGGCAGTTCACGTTTTACAGAATGTTGATTAGGAGAAATACTGCTTAACTAGAAAAATGGGAGTTTGGAAGTAGCAATTTCTCCAGCTGTTAGAACACAGTGAGGAAAAGGTCCACTCGGTTACAAACTACAGAGAACTCTAGTCCTCTGAGCCATTTGATTAGATGGTGAGGAAGCCTTCCAGGAGGTCAAATTATGAGCTACAGTGTTTAGTCAAAGCAGGCATTCTAGAAGTGACTTTTAGTGTGGGTATCAAGGGGGAAGACATTTGAGCCTAAATAATTATAGAGTTTGAGCTTCAGAAGATAGGTAAGCAAACTTTATGGTAGAGATGTGAAGTCAATCAGCATGGGCATCACCCATATAAGCTCATAGTCCCTTACAAGGGATTGTTAATGCCACAAAACCAGGCATTTGTAAAAGATCATCCCACTCACAAAGCCCTATTGCGGGCATGTTGGAGAATCCTACAATGCCATTAATTTAGATGGCTCTCAGGAGGTGCCAGAAAATTTCAGATCAGTGTTTGCATTTGTGGCATTGTCTGCTGAAGGTTATACTATAGTAGTTAAGCTTTTTAACCAACGTTCCTGTTGCTTCTGATGAACAAGAAAGTAACTTTTCTATCTTGGGTAATGAGAATTTGACTTGAGAGATCTCACAAGACATTTGAGGCATACCCTTTACAAACCCAAAAGATGGTGATTAAGTAAGGGGAAATTCAGCTGAGACTACTCTGCATATTTGACAAAATCAATTGATTATGAGTAGTTTGATATAATTTTATATCACTTTAATACAGGAATATATCTTGAGTCACGAATCACTTGTTGGGACTCTTAGCAATTACTGTTTTGCACAATAAGGTAAAGAATTGCTAATTTAGAAAATTGACCATATAGAAGATAAGGGTTGACTGTTGTATATTAATTTTTTGAAGTTAATACGCCCAAATTTACCTATTGATCATAGTCATATTACTAGTATTCATGGTGCTTCTGTTTCTGCATGTCAGTCCTCCTTAGTTAGTATCTCCCTTCTAAAAAGAACAGCCAAGGAGGCCACCTGAAGGATCTGATGTGTAGAACAAAATGACATCCCACGCATCTCCCGATCTTCAACCTGGAATCTGTGTATTACGCTTCAAAACATAAACTCTGGACACTTTTGGTCTGGTTTGATATAAGCCACGGGATATGTTAATCAAATAAGCAACACTCATTTTGTAACAGTCTCCCACATACTTAAAAATAAGTGAGCCATGACACAGATCTGGGTGTATTTGTTTTATTTTTGGTTTTTTTTAAGGTTCTGTTTATTCATTTGAGAGAGAGGGAGAGCAAGAAAGAGCATGAGCAGGGACGGGGAGCGGGAGAAGCAGGGTCCCCGCTGAGCAGGGAGCCCAACGTGGGGCTCGATCCCATGAGCCGAAGGCAGACGCTTAACCGACTCTCGATTCAGAAGCCACCCAGGCGCCTCTCGATTCAGAAATCTAACTGAAATCCTCTAACCCTTGCTCACCTTAATGGTAACATAAATATCTTAAAGAAATCTTCACATAGTTGTTTTCCTGGAACACATGGTACAATTCATGTAGTGAATCAGATATCAAGAACTTACAGGGATAAAGTGTTCCTCATAATGTCATCCAGGGACATGAAATACCAGGTATACTGTAAAAGAAATACAGCTCTTGCAGTATCAGAAGTATTTCACTTTTGGGTGGCATTTTTATTAACAACAGGCATCTCTCAAAACAGTGTTCTGTCCCATAAACAGCTAAATGGGTTTTCGTGAGATTTCGTATACTCTCCTTCCTGATTAGATTGCAAAAGCTCCTATGAAATAAGACCCTATTTTATCCACAGTTGTATCCCTAGTTCTTAACTCTATACCTTGCACATAGTAGGTACTCAACAAAAGTTTCAGCTGCTAAATAGACCAAAGAGAATTTTAACAGAGAAAAGAAGCTATTAGAATTTTATTTTGCCTCACATGGAATACCGGGCACTCCCATTTCCCTAAAACAAGGAGCCAACAACTATGTTAAAAATATCTCATTTCCGAACGCCTGGGTGGCTCAGTCGGTTAAACATCTGCCTTTAACTCGTCATGATCCCAGGGTCCTGGGATCAAGTCCCATGTCAGGCTCCTTTCTTGGTAGGGAGCCTGCTTTTCCCTCTCCCTCTGCCACTCTCCCTGCTTGTGCTCTCTCTCTCTCTCTCTGTCTGACAAATAAATAAAATAAAATCTTTTTTTTTTTAATTTCTCATTTCAATTGGTTATAATTCCTTTTTTATTTTTTTAAGATTTATTTATTTACTTTAGAAAGAGAAAGAGTATGATTGGGAGGGGCATAGGGAGAAAGAATCCCAAGCAGACTCCCTGCTGCGTGCCGATCCCAACTCAGGATTCAATCCCAGGACCCTGAGACCACAACCTGAGCCAAAACCAAATCAGACGCCTAACCTACTGCATCACCCAGGTGCCCCTGGTGATAATTCTTTAAAAAAAGAAATTCGTTTTCCTAAGATATGGGATACCTGCCAATATCAAATTGTTTTAACTACTTACCTTTTTGCTTTTCGAGGGAGAAAAATATCTTAGTGACAGCACAAAATCATGTCTAATTTGTTTTTAAAAGATTCAACTACATCCTGTTCCATTTGTTTCATTTTGAATAATATATTTGCAAACATGTCATTGCTCACTTGATATTTACCTCATCAACGTTTACCTCATCATTATATGTTTTTAGCAGGCTTTATTGTTTCATGAGATTGCCTTTTTTTTTTTTTTTTTTTTTGACAGAGCCTAGTCTAGAAAAATGATAATGTCAGGTAGCTGGGTGGCCCAGTCAGTTGAGCATCTGCCTTCAGCTCATGTCATGGTCTCAGGGTCCTGGGATGGAGTCCTGCATCAAGCTCCCGGCTCAGTGGAGAGTCTGCTTCTTCCTCTCCCTCTCTCCCCTCTGCTCGTGAGCTCTCTCTCTCATGCTCTCTCTCATGCTCTCTCTCAATTAAATAAAGATAAAATCTTCTTTAAAAAAAGGAAAAATGGTGATGTCTTGGCAGCACTCACACAGACAGGGACACGTGGCCTTGGAGCGAATGTGGAGCTGTAGTGCTCCCGGGGATTGCTGCCTAAATGCTCTCCTTCACAGCTCCCTGCTTCTGCAGCCTGTAGAGAACTTACAGAATGTGTCCAGCCTGGTTGCCTTCTTTCTCTGGAAGAAATGATGCTAATGGAGGAAAATGGTCCATTTGCGCTACTCATTGTGCCAAATAAACTCTTTTTTGAAAAATGTTAAATTTCAGTCTACAAGTTGGTCTTTATAATGCCTCTAGATAAAACTGTCTTCTCAAAATGAACTCCCACAAAGTGCTAGCACTGCGGAATTTACTATGTTCTCTTGCCCTACAAGATTACGGGGAGTAAAAATTATTAAAAATGTCACTGGAGAAAATATTTGATACCATAAGGCCTTTTAGATCCGTGAAGAGTGAGATCTTGCTTCTCTCTGAGTTCTCTGTTCTTAGATATCAAGGTGAGACGTCCTCAGGCCTGGCAGAAGGACACTCCTACTTCTCAGGCAGGTTTGCCCTTTATTCCTCCCCTCTACCTGAAAGTTGTGTTCTCCTGGCCCTCATTTCCACCTGTTCCCAGAGGGCCCAGTTGTAGAATTAAAAGCATCATCACTGGTTAGAAAGCCCTCTTGCTTCATTGCATCCATTTACTTTACCTTTGGAGATGGTTGGTGGATGCAGGAATTTCCAAAAGTCGGTATCTTTTTTTGGAAAGACAGAGTAATTCATCTTCAGTCTAGGATTTGGCCCCAGTCTATCTTCCTTCCTGCCCATTTGCCTTAAATGGAAGTTCCCTGTTCAGGAAGACCTGAGGGCTGGGGGTGGTGGGAGTCAGAAGGTAAACAGAGGTTGGGCCAAGACTCCCTGGTATTCTCACCAGACACCTGACATTTTTGCTCTCCTTTTGGTTCCCATAGTGCAAGCTGCCTTTCAGAAGTGAGCTCACATTCCAGCCTGTCCCTCTGGCCTGGTTCGCACCAGGGAGAGGAGGAAGGCATCCCAAACAACAGCCTAGACGGCTCGCCCAGAAGGAATTACAGTTGGGTTTTTTGTTGTGTTTTGTTTTTTGGCAGAGAAGTGCTGAGAGGCACTGTGGCTTCTACCCTGTCATTAGTGGGTGGGTAATAGTGATATAAAATAAGAGCTGAATTAGGATAATCAGAGGCAAAGGAGAAAGGAGTAAATTTTCCACAAGTAATATTTTTCTCTTCCTGGTTATTTAACTTTGAAACAGAATTTGAAAGTAGTAATCACAGTTATACAGTAGACAAAGGACAGAATGTGAGAACCAGACAGGAAGGTGTGATTGCCTTTATTACATTAACTGGAAACACAGAAATATGCACCACCTTCAGGAATATACTGCTATTTCCATTATGAAAAAGCAAAGAAAATGAAAAGTCATGGGTGGACTACCATGCCGTCACCTCCTCCCCCTCGCCCCCCACCCCCCACCTTTTTGTCTTTTTAACTAATGAGTATGTATCCCTATGTGAGAGTCTCTGCATCTTTTGCTTTTCTGTGTAAGTTCCTTGAGTTGTTCTTCAGATCATTTTATGATGTGGATATATAGTAAAGCAACCCCAAGACGGATGATTAAAGGCAACAGAAAAAACTTTAAATAGCGTGGGCAAGTGTTTTGTCTTTCTTACAACAGCTGTCTTCAAGGCTGTACTCCACAGATAAACAAATGGGGCCTATTTGTATTCATTCATTGATTCAACCAAGACGCAATGAGCACCTACAACATGCCGGGCACGTTGGCCCTGGGGATACAGTGACGAACAAAGCGAATGTCACTGCCCCCGTGGAGCTTACACGCCAGAGGGGACACAGACACCAAACAAATCACCACACCTCCAAGTTGTTCTCATGGCTATGGATAAAAATACAAATAAAAATTTAAAAAAAATTTTTTTTTAAATACAGTGTGAGCTGTATAAAGGGGAATTTGTCTTCTCCTGGGGTAAGTGAAGACCTCCCTGAAGAATGATGATGGGAAGCTAAGGCAGCATTTTTAAGTTGGAGGAGGGAAGGGTGACACAATCTTATTTACATTTGGAGATTTATCAGTAGAATTAAAAACAAGTGTGTCTGCACATAAAGAAGTACAAAAGTGAGGGGCGCCTGGGTGGCTCCATCAGTTAAGCGTCTGCCTTCAGCTGGGATCATGATCCCCGGGGTCCTGCTCGCGCTCATGCTCTCTTTCTCTATCTCTCTCGAAAAAATAAATCTTTAAGAAAAGGAAGTACAAAAGTGAATCAAAAGATTCCTTTGGTTCCTCAGAATAGCTCTTGAAATGTGTTCATTACACTCCTGTTCGAAAATACTAACTGATGTGTTTTCTGTACTGTCGTCTTCACCAGTGGATAATCCTGTAAGGGTCTGAGTAAACTTTGCTTTGAAGTGTTCTATCCGTTCCCTTATACGCTGCCACAGCTCCTACTGAAAAAGAGGTTCAGTTACATTTTGTCCTGCATACACATATAACTCTGCTTTTTGTTATTTGTCCCCATTTGTTCAGCTCCTACAGAACCTTTATTGTGTAAGTTTGCGGACGGAGGACAGAAGAAGAGGCAGAACCCAAACAAATACATCCCTAATGGAAGACCGTGGCATAGAGAAGGAGAGGTGAGACTTGTAAGTCCCTTCTTGAGACTTATGATGCTGAAAGACTATGTGAATAGTTACCCATGCCACATCCTGGCTGCCAGGCTTCTGAAATAGGACCTTATAATCCAGATGATGTCACTTTAAAACTCTTCCCAATGGATATGGTGCTAAGAGAGCAATGACCCTCCAGATGGACACATAGGTGGTGGGTAGAGCTATGTTTACCAGTTAGCTGCATGTAAAGTAAAAGAGCATTTTAAATTGCTATAAGAAATGCACAACTGTTTTGTATTTTTTTTAATGTCATGGTTTCTTAGAGGCTTACATTTATAATTACTCAGAAATTATCCTAAGTAACGTTATTAAAACAAATAGCGTATTTGCTGTTGAGTTTTTCGCCTAATTCTTTTGAATGAGGTTCTTAAAAAAAAAAAAAAAAAGACATCATACTGAACATACTGGTTCAAGTATGTCTAGGGAAGTGCCATCCAGTGGAAATGTTCTAGAGTCTGCACTGTCCAATGATAACCACGAGCTGCATGTGGTTACTTGAGCACTTGAGATATAGCCAGTGTGCTGGAGGGACTCCATTTTTCCTTTAATTTTAAATACCTACACGTAGCTAATGACTGCCAAATGGAACAGTGCAGACATAGAGCTTAATTCTTATATTGAGTTTATGTTTGTCTAAAGGAAACTTCTAATTTTATCAAATGCTACTAAACTTTCTCTATTTTGTGTTGCCATGACTCTAAGAAATGGAATTTCTAAACCGTGCCCTTGCGGGTAAGTGGTTCTGTTTCTTTTGCTTTCCCATAGGCTGGAATGACACTTACTTATGACCCAACCACAGCTGCTCTACAGAACGGGTATGTCATTGAGATAAATGCACGATGGCTTGAGGGAAAATGTGAAGGTGGAAAATATCAGACGTTTGTCCTGGGAATTACTCTTTTTTTAAAGGATGACTTAATAAAGGCTTTTGTGTTTGTTCTAGATTTTATCCTTCACCATACAGTATTGCTACAAACCGAATGATCACTCAAACTTCTCTTACGCCCTATATTGCGTCTCCTGTATCTGCCTACCAGGTTTGTACCTTTAGGATTCAAGAGTGTGACAACTTGTCGGCCGTGAATTGCTGCTACGTTTTTATGTGTCTTAAAATTTTGAACATTTATAATGAAACCTAAGTCAAATATTATGCAGCTTGGATACCCACTTTAGAAGAAGCTGCTTTTTATTTGACAGAGTGATTTGCTTTTATGTATAGGAGAATATAAAACAAGGGAAAACGGTTATCAGTTGTCAGTCCTTGAAATTGTAGCATTCTAGAACCGGGATGAACCCAAATGCTTCCTCCGCAGCGGACTCTGCTGTTGGACATCACATGTCCCACAAGTTGAAACTTAAAACGAAGTGACATTAGGTAAAATACAGAAGAAGTGTGCACCGTTGCCGTTGTTTATTCATCAGCAGGAACTAAGAAAAGAGCAAGTAAACGTGCTAATAAATAAAGACGTGTCTCTCTCAGGTAACATTAAATGAGCAATGCAGTGAGATTTAAGGCCAAAAAAAGAGGAGGCGACTCCCTGTTTAAACAGGTAATTTTGAGGAGGCTTTATGTTCAAATAAATTCTCAACTTGGAACCAAGATCTCCTTAAGCACCTTGTTATAAGATGGATTTGGTTTTATTGCAGGGTTAGCTCCCATTCTCCACGAACCCAGTGGTGTACAATGTGTGCGCATACAACAAACCCAGTGGTATACAATGTGTGCGCGTACACATCTCTCCTCCTATGTCTGAGTACCTCTAACAGGGCTATTGCCTTGGCCCACACAGAAGCATAATAACAGAGTTCAATCACAGAAATGTGGGAATAGAGTTCTCTTTTGTTGACTGTTGAGATCCTGTGTGACTAAACTAAACTCTTGTGTATTCTTGTTTTTAAAACGATTGAATTAGATGTTGTAGCCCTGATTTCTGGGGTTAGGGGACTACAATATCTAATAACTGTTATTTTACTTCTGTAAGCCTCAGTTTCCTCATCTTTAAAATGGGGATAATAATAGTTTCTTTCTCATAGGCTTGTTTTAAAAACTAAATGAGACTATTTATGTGAAGAGCTCTCAGCACCGTTCCTGGCTTATCATTAGCAGTCAATAAATGTTAGCTGTGATCATGGTCATCAGGATATGCAGGACTAGCGGGCTGATGAGAGTATATTCATTATACTTTTTTAAAATAAGGAATTGGTCAACGTAAGCAATATCATGAAGGTGGTGCTGTCCGAAAACTTAAAAGTAGCTTCGAATAATAAGTCATAAGATAGCTTCGTGGTTAAACGCACAAAAGCTGAAGTTGTGCAGGAGTGTTCACAGCTCCCTCCACTTTCAGGTCTTTTCGCTGTCTTCCCCTGAGTTGTCCCTTCTTTTTTTTTCTTTTATCTCTCTAGGCTTTTATGTTACTTGGGCTGGTGCTTCAATCTGCCGGCCACAGTATTCACTCATTTAATGCCTCTCTCATTATTTGGGGCTTAAAATTTCTCTATTTTCCCTGGTGCATTTTCCCTAATTAACAATTCCCTAATGAAAGGTAGTCTTTTTTAACTCTCTGACCTTGGAAACATCTGCCATTTATGTAGATCACTGGAAAGAGGGACACGTAAGCTTATTCTCAGGCGGATGATTGTGCAGATTAATTTGGATGTGGGCCGCTGTGGCTCTTGGGGCTGTCAGTGCGTCTCCCCACCACCTCTCTTTCCCCTCTTTACTGTCAGGCAATGAGCATTTTGGCCACAGAATTGTTACATAGCATAAGAAAAATTCAGAGGCCAGTATTCATAGTAGATTTGCTATACCTAACTGGAAACAACATTTCATTTCAAAGCCCTCGTTTCTTCTCCTGGCATTCTGTATGTCCCTAAGATACATGTGGAATCATTCCATTTGCCTGACACTCGCTGTGACTGAGGTTCTTAACCCCATAAATTCAGGGCCACGGAAAGGTCAGCAGATGAGCTTTAAGTAGTCTGAGAGTCTCTTACATTGTTTGCAAAATGTTGCTTGTGTGTATGCAGTTAGCTGTGGGGGGGGGGGCGGGGGGGCAGGGGGGCGGGTAAGTTCTATTTCTTTCATCAGGTTTTCAAAGGGATCCGTGACCCAAAGGAGGGTAGATAACCAATGGTAAAGAATTCAGAGAACATAGATTATTATTCCCATTTTATAGTTAGGGAAAATTGAGGAATAGAAATTGACAGCAGCTCATTTGCTGCTTAAGAAAAAGAATTGGATTAGGTGTTCTAGCTCCCTAACCCCATAATGCAATAAGCTATTAGATTATTAAGACCACTGAAAACATACAAAAAATGAGAGCATCTGGCCCCAGTTGGGGTCTCCAGGGAGCTGCTCTCCTCCCCATGATTTATTCAGTGAAGGCCTTGCGCTCATGTTGGAGTGGGCCTTTCTCCACTAAAGCACCATATGCTTATACAATTGGATTTGAGAAATTGGCATCTGCGAGAAACCACCAGTACCCCAATGGGGAAAGGCTGCAGTCCAGATAACTGAAATGTTAACAAGGCAGAAGCACTTAACTTTGGTCTGCCTTAGGTGGCAAAGGAAACCAGAGAAAACAAGTATCGGGGCTCTGCTATCAAGGTAAATCACAATGCATTCTTCCCCCATGACTTTTCCCCATATCCTTTCTATAGAACCTCTGAAGTTAACCGTAGGGGATAAGATACAGGAGGGTTTTGTGGTTAAAGAGTTAGAGACTGAAACTTATTTTTTAAAAATTAATGTAGTCTCAGGAGAGCTCTGGGCATCAAGAAATGGACTGATATTTTTTCTCTTGAGTGGCGGGCTGCACAGCTTGCTTTCCTGCCTTGGAACCTGACTCTCGTGTCTTATTCCTCAGTGGTGGAGGGTCTTCTGTGCAGGTGCCCTTTTGACGTACATGTCAAGATCTAGTTAAGAAAGTTTTTCATTTCCTAAATCTGATTTTCAGATTTTTATTTTCCACACTAACTAGAAATTGTTGACCATCAGACAAGATTTCTGAAACCTAATATCCTGGTATCAAAGAGGGGTTGAATTTCGTTATTCTTTCTAAATAAGCACATACTTTAAGGATTAGTTTGTAATAAGATGTGCTGGAATTCTCATTCATCTGTATTCCTCAAGTGCCTAGTTCATACCTCAATTATCACACTTTTCACTATTTGAGTTGTTTACTTGTTTATCTCCATTCTTAGTAAATATCTTGAGGGTGGGGCCCATGTCTTATTTGCCTTTTTCTCTTTGATGCCTGGTACTCAGTAAATACTTCTTGAATGGGCAAGTGGAACTTGGTTTTAAATAATCATTTCATCCTATTCAGAGTGACCAGTTTGCCAAGAACTCTAACTGCCTTAATCTTTTTGATCATTGATAGTATTGCTTCCTTATTTTCCTTCTGTAGATTTTAACATGATTAAAAGAGCTCTAGAGAAAGAGGTAGCATTCCAATGGAAATCAATGTTTCTTTCAAAATCCTCCCTTTTCCAGGTGCAAAGTCCTTCTTGGATGCAACCTCAACCGTATATCCTACAGCACCCCGTAAGTTTTTCAACTTAATGGCTTTGTGGTTTGCAACTAGGCTGCGTATACATTTGGAAGACCATTCTCTGGGTTAAAACCTTTTGCCAAAGATGGTATGGGATTTGGGAAATTTAAAGATGAATATGAGAATGTACAAGTTCATTATAAAACTTCCTCCCACCCTTGTCTTAAATTGGTAGTTGACATTAAATCAAATTTGCAGTGGTAAGAACTTAAAATATATCATATTTGAAGCAGGGTACCATTTTCTTCTTCAAACCAATTCTGTAGAAGGCCACTCAATTGAAGTTTTAAATTTTAAAGCTTTTAAATTGCTATATTTTTAACAGTAGTTGGTATGAAACAGCTCACATTTTTTAATTGTATTCCGTTTAATGCAAATATAAAGTGTTCAAAAGGAAGCTAGAGATTTTTATCAGTTTACTTAACCTCTCTGTGGAAATTATAAATACTAAAGCAGTAACACTTTCTTTGGTAGATGTGATTTCTTTGGTGACTTGAGCATTTGTTGTACTTATGTACATATTATACTTTTTAATTCAGTTACACTTTGCATTAATAGTGTATTTGATGTGTTTTTCAAAGATAGATAAAATCCAGTTTGTTAAATTTTAAAGCATGCATTTTAAAAGTTGAGAAATAAAGGTGGAGAACAAAATCACAAAAACAGTGCCCAGCACAATGACCTGCATGACTGGCACGAGAAGGTCACAAATTTGGCCCTAAGCTTTCTAGTAACTAAGGCAAAATGGGAATTCTGATAAGCAAAAACAGTTCACGGTACTTATAAGAGAAAAACAGGTCAGTTGCTTGGGAGAAGCACACCCTTGTTGGCCTCAAGATGAGAGAGGAATTTCTCTCAGGACAGCTCCTAAAGAGGACACCATGTACTATAAGACCATATGTATGAAACAGTACTCTAGGGACAAGTTCTAAACAGGAAGTTGCTGAGATGACTTTGAAGCAGCAGATAAAACATGTTTAGTTGATAACACAAGAGACGAGCTCTCGGATGACGTATGTGTGTGTCTCTGTAAACATTCGCACATATTTTTCTCTATACGCACAGTCTTGGACAGTAGCTCCTACAGATGAATGAAAAAAAGAAGCAGGAAATTCCTTCAGCATATTCTGGGCTTCTGAATCATTTCCATGTTACCATACACTTTTTGATGATGCACACTAAAAATTTAAAAAGAACAAATTTTCTATGAACTGCATTAACAACAAACAGTTTCTGACACGCATCTCTGTCTTTTTTTTGGCAACTTTTAGAGACAAAGCCAGCACATATCCCAGTTTAACATCTTTGAGGAGACAGTGGTAGTGTGTGCAGAAGGTTCCTATCCGAGGACTTGGTCCCTTTCCCCACCCAGTTTAGACTGCCTGCAACCAGAATTAGAGTGCCTGCACACCAGTCTCTGACCTCAGTTGTGTTCTGATTAGCAATAAACAACAGTGTTTGGAAGGGATAGATCAGTTGCAAAAATAACAAAAACATAGCATTAATATTGATAGGATGTGTCAGAATAATTGCACTCTCGGGTAATTGGGTGATTGCAAAAATGAGAGGAAGGATATAATCCATAAGAATATTATATAGGATAAATTAGAGAAAATGCAAAAATCCAGAAATTAAATTTCAGTTTAGGCAATCAATGTACCATTATGCAGTCATTAAAAATGATGATAATGATGGCTATGCACTAAGTGAGGTAAATATTTATAATAGAATGTTAAGTTCAAAGCAAAAACCCAGGATATGAAATTGTTTATGTACCCTGGTTGCAACTCTACAAACATGCCAGGTGGTCACAGCCATATATTAGGGAGAGGCTAGGTTGTGGGTGATTTTTTTTTTTTTTGTCCACCCCCCCACCCCATTTTGTTTAATTATATTTAATTTTATTTTTAATGACCAGAATTTTTTTCAGATGAAATCAAAGAATCTGAAATCGGATTATTAATCATGTCTGAATTTCCTTCTCTCCCTTGGCACCAAACTATAGCTGAAAAGTTCTGAGAAACAGTGAATGGAGAATGTGATCTTGATCCTAACAGCCTGATCTTGAATCAAATGATTATCTGTACAGAACACTTTTAAACAAGACACTGTATTTATAAATATTCAATATGGCCTATTGTTTTGTGGCTGCATCAAACATCAACTGTCATTTATTTTTTTAAAAACTAAGAAAGCATTTTTGTAACCCCAGCCAGCTGAAAACAGTTCGCATTTCCGACTATAGCTCCTCCTGCTGGACTAGCTTGCTTTTTACACTTGAGTGAAAGGAAAGGCAGGATGTTTAATGCAGTGATTTCGGTGAAATGAATGCTCTTAAAAAAGTTTTAGGAAGCATTATCCAGAAGGCTTTTAGGCAATTGTTTATGATACCATAAGCAAGTTTGAGAGGAGGTTATTTTTGGTTTCACATTTCTCAACAAACTAAGGCGTTTTCCTTTGCAAAAGGAATGACAGACTCTTCACTCCGTCCTCGAGTTTCTCTTACACTGTGCTTGTGTCCTGACTCCCCAGGGGGCCGTGTTAACTCCCTCGATGGAGCACACCATGTCACTACAGCCGGCGTCTATGATCAGCCCTCTGGCCCAGCAGATGAGTCATCTGTCACTAGGCAGCACCGGAACAGTAGGTGGCAAATTAATATCCTGTGTCTCAGCCAACAGAAGAGTGAATTAATGCAGCCTGTGTCTTCCCTATCGGTTACAGGCTCTGTGATGTTCAGTGATTATGTCCGAGCCCCTCTCACCCCCCACATTGCCTTCCACGTGATTAATTGATGAACTAAGTATCTGTCCTCTGGGTGTCTCTCCTTTACCAGAATCTAGCAACCACACATGACCACATGTAGCCCTAGTAGCTAGTGCCATTCGTTCACACTGCAGACCTGGTGTTGGGAAGCAAAAGAAGAAGGTGATACATGGTGGTAAAGGCAGGGAATTTTTCCTCCCTTCACTTCTTTTATGGAATGTGGGGGGCACCGTATCACAGTCTTAGGATTGATTGACTTCTCCAGAGTCCAGGGGATTCCACTGGGGATTGAGGTTGAGCCTATATCAGAGGAACTTCCAGGATTGATATCTATCAACGTAACGTTTAGATGGTACGATGGCCGAAGGCTTTTAATTCAGACCATATCGATGGTGGCTGAAAAGAACAAAGGGAAGTATGTTTTCCTCTCTTACATTCAAAACCCCAGCAGCAGCCCCTTGTGCTGGCTCAGTCAGGTCCTTGAGATCAACAGGGAAGCCCTGCTGCCTTTGGAAGGGGAAAACTGTCCTCATCAGGAAAACAAGGGTGCATTTCCTGTTCTGCAGTCACCTGATGAAGATCCAACAAGTCATTTACTCCGTAGGTCTCCACCTATGGAAATAATTCTAGATACTAGTTCAGGGGGCTGCTGGAAAATAATGACGTCCTTTGAGGTGAGATCTCCTAAAATAGCACATCAGTGATACTGAGTGTTGAGAATGAGAAGCTGTAGCAATCTTCACACATGTGTGTGTTTGTTGGGAAATCCAAAGAAAGGTGGGAGTTTTAGTTTGCGGAATTCAAAAAGGAGAAACAGTCAGTTTACTTTCTATATGACATACTTATTAATTAAACTTTGAGGTAGCTTGTTTACATTTCTCCTTTGAGATTTCCAAATACTTGACATCCCATCTCAAAACTCCCCAAGCACTCAGAATTTTTACATGGCTTATCATTTCCCATCCTGACCATATTCTTCTTTTCAGTACATGCCTGCGACATCAGCTATGCAAGGAGCTTATTTGCCGCAGTATACACACGTGCAGACCACGACAGTTCCTGTTGAGGTTGGTGCAGCCCATCCTATGGCCACTCTGGCAATGAGTAGTTTCAGAAATGGGTGAATTAGATAGGGCTCAAAGAAAAATCAATTAGAAGTCAAATGTTTGCATAAAGAATTGAGTTTAGAGGGCATATAGAGCTAGGGTTATTTTCGACTCTGAAATATAATTCTCTGCACACAGATTAGTGGAACAGTATCCAAGCCACACCCCCAAAACTCCCAGAACTATCTTCCAAGCTTGTAGCATATTTCATACCCTTCAAGAATCTGTCTTGTCTCCTGCAAAGGGATACTTACATGCAAATTAGGATAAAGCGGAGTTTGCAGTCCTGAGTACCAAATATTATGTTAATAATAATAACTGCAAGAAGAAATCAGTTGTAATTAAAATAGTTGAAAACACTGATGTTTCAGAATTGTGAACAGGGATGAAGAACAGACCATACCTTTTTTTATAGAGGCTGTTCGGATAGCTAAATAACTCTTAGTTCTTGTTATGCAAGATGCAGATATGATGATAATGGAAGAAGACTGACACTTGAGTTAAGATTGGACAGAAAGCAGAGAGATAGAGATCCCATACGATTTTACTTATATGTGGAATTTAGGAAACAAAACAGATGAACATAGGGGAAGGGAGGGAAAAAACAGAGAGGGAGACAAACCATAAGAGACTCTTAACTATGGGAAACAAACTGAGGGTTGTTGGAGGGGAGGTAGATGGGGGATAGGATAACTGGGTGATGGACATTAAGGAGGGCACTCTATGTAATGAGCACTGGGTGCTATATGCAACTGATGAATCACTAAATTCTACCCCTAAAACTAATAATACACAACATGTTAACTAAATTGAATTTAAATAAAAAATTTTTTTAAAAATTCCAAGGAAATTCATCATCCCAATCAATCCTATCCACTAGGCAGATCCCATAGGTTCCAAGTGCGGAAACAGCCCCAGGACTGTGGTTGGATTATTTGGGGGCATTCTTGTTGTGTTTTGTTTTCTGCTGATTGATTTAAATCAACTTACTGACAATCACAGTTACCAGAACCCACAATCCCTTATCTGCAGTTCTGAAACGCACAGTAAAATCTGAAAATAAAAATTCTCTTTATAACTGCTTTAGCAAAAACCTGACCTGTGGCAAAACGCAACCGGAACTGATACAAGACAAAATCTTAGCCCACTTACTCTGCATATTTATATCTTTCAGTGTAGACCTGCTCATGTGTTTGGTGATGAGGTGTAGCTCTGGGCCCCACTGGGTATATTCTGTGATAAAAGGCATATGCCTACCATTTTTCAGATTCTAAAATCCGAACATACTGAATTCCAAGTCACATCTGGCTCCAAGGGATCAGATATTTGATAAATTGTAGCTTGACATAAAGAGACAACTCCTAAAAGTTGGGGTGGGAGGTTCTTTGGGTCTGTAAGATATCTTAACTCCTTAGGGAAATCATTAACCTTGAAAACCCTACATAATATTAAGAAAATCACTTTTAAGGAGCACTTGTATTTTAAGATGTGAAACTCAAATGGGAGGAGCAGAGTTGGGATTTCATTGCTCACGTCTCATCTGCTCTGCTTTGTTGTAGGAAGCGAGTGGTCAGCAGCAGGTGGCCGTCGAGACGTCTAATGACCATTCACCATATACCTTTCAACCTAATAAGTAACTGTGAGGTATGAGGGAAACATCTTTGTAACCGTAGGGCTCAGTTCAAGGAGAGTCTATGATTCTTTTATCATAATGGTACTTAGAATAGCTCAGATTTGGTCACACCACCTTAATCGTGGCCAAAGAATCCAGTGTTACTGAAATGTTAAAATCAGTATCTTGTGGATTTGCAGATAATCCAAAAAGAACAGTGCCTTGTGTTGAGGTCACATGTATAGTTACTTTCTCATCCTCCTTACCCCTCCCACCCTAAAAATCTGTAACAAATCAGGACACCAGGTATCAAATTTGTCCTACAATACATGTATCCAAATTTATATTGCTTTCATGCTCACAAGCTGAAGGAAATACAGCATAAGATTTTGCTTCTTCTGGTATTACAAGAGTAGCAGTATCTTGACTATGAATTTAATGTCAGTATCCTTCGATCCAGAGCTCTGGTTGCTCTGGTAAAAGTATGCTGCAGGTCCCAAGGTGGAGTCAAGCCATAGAAACTACCCTCAGTTCTAACTACTTTATTGGTCTCCCACCAGTGATGAGCACCATCTTGCCTTTGTCAAACATGCATACCACTGAAACGAGAAGGAGGCTACAAAATAGTGTGGTGTGTTATACCAACTGCACAAAAGCATTTATCTTTTGTTTTTCTCTTCCAGATGTACAGAAGGGCGTTCTTATATGAAGAAGGGTGTGAAGGCTGAACAATCATGGATTTTTCTGATCAATTGTGCTTTAGGAAATTATTGACAGTTTTGCACAGGTTCTTGAAAACGTTATTTATAATGAAATCAACTAAAACTATTTTTGCTATAAGTTCTATAAGGTGCATAAAACCCTTAAATTCATCTAGTAGCTGTTCCCCCGAACAGGTTTATTTTAGTAAAAAAAAAAACAAAAAACAAAAACAAAACAAAAGATTTTTATCAAATGTTACGATGCAAAAAAAAAAAAAAAAAAGGAAAAAAGAAAAAAAAAGTAAGAAAAAAAGAAAAGAAAAAGAAAACTTCAATTTTCTGGGTATGCACAAAGACCATGAAGACTTATCCAAGTGCATGACCGGATTTTTGTGGTTTTTGTCCGTTTCGTGTTTAATTTGCGTTTTCTTCCACTGTATGTAATGGGCTCTGAAGTTGAAGTAGTCCAACTTCCCCCCTGGTGTTCCGTGCTTGCGAGTGTGAGTGTCGCTGTATTCAGTGTTGCCCTCCGCGTCTCTCTTCTTAGCTTTTCCATTTTTCTTTCAGCGTAGTGTGAAATGTCTTCTCCTTTTCTATGAATTCCAATTTGCCTTAACTCCTTTGATGCTGTAGCTGTTTCAGTACAAGTTAGTTCAAACTAATGATGTAGAATGCTTTGACCAAGTGAGCTGGTCTGTTATGCCTTGTAAAACAGCAGCATAGGGCTTTTAAAAGGTAGTCAATAAAAGTTGCTGAAATTTTGGCTTTTTTAAATATGTAGTAGGTGTTTTTAATGATTTTTCACATAATGTGTAAGGTAGTGAAATGCAAGAAGGGAAAAATGTTTTGTGTGAAACACATTTTCTGACTGGGGAACTTTTACTAGGGTAACTTGTTTGTAAGGCTGTACGCCAACAGTTTCCTCCGATAGTTTGACTGATTTAGGATATCTGCTGTATGATGCAATGTAAAGTCTTTTTTGCCTTTTTTCAGGAAAAAAAAAAACTAACTCGATGTTCTAGATTTAGTGTAGGTAGCGTTGGGGCTGGGGGTGGGGGGCGGGGGCGGGGAGTCACCGAATGTTTTGTCCTTCCTTTATACAATGATAGTGCTTTAGACTGAGAATTACGCCTGAGATCTGGCAAACCGAAAAAACGTTGCTATTGCAACTAAATGGCAAAAGCTAAAAGTATAAGGATTTTATCTTCAAACATAAGCTGAGGTAGGAATAGAAGCAAAATGATTGGCTACTAGCTCTCGCTATTACATAAATTTGAGAAATCAAAATTACTTGGCACTTTTAAAGGTAACTTCACCAAAGACCGAAGAGCCAGTAACCAGTAGCTCCAACTTCTCTCAGCATCGTATCTTCTGTGCTCTTTATTTTTGCCGGACCAGTTTGCGGTTAGGAGAATGTGCCTTTTTTGTACCTTTGCATTTAGGTTTTATAATTTTAATTGATGTATGGACACACACCAACAAAAAAGCATGAAGGAAGATTTGGATCCAAGCAGTGCCACACTTTACATCATCACTACAAGTGTTAAGTGTAAAGAGAAACCAATTTTGAAACTATGAAATTCCTGATTTCATAAATACACAGTTATTTCTACTTTAGTACATAGAAGATAATTCACTGTTATTAAAGCTCTTTTATTAAGACAATTGCATACGTTTGAAAAGCAATGGTAAATTAAGTTGTCTTCCAAAACTGTGTACTTGTCTGGTCAACTGTGCGTGATCAGTTATCTACCTCAGAGTCTGTTTTCTTTTGTCCTGGGACAGGTTGCTGGCCCTCCCTGTTTCCACAGACCAAATCCTCCTAGCTCAGGAGCTAGGGCTAAGCAGTTATTTCTTTCGAGTATTTTTTAGTTCTTAAATTTTATGCTTGTATTTGATTATAGATGTCAGTGACATTTCATAGTTTCAAAAGTCCTTGCTGCTCTGAGAAGTGTAGATTCTAGTGAAAATTACATAGTCCTAAGAGAAATGTGTTTTGTTTTTGTTTTTGTTTCCTTTTTTAAAGTTGTGGTATTATTGGTTCTATGCTCCCTGGAATATTACTGCTTTGTGAAAGTCCAGACCGAACGCAGCGCCCTCCTTGTACCTAGTACATTTATAAACCTGGGTCTCTCACTACTTGATATTTTTGCATTAGTTAAGACAGAAATTTGATAGCTCGGTTAGAGGGGAGGGGAAATCTGCTGCTAGATATGTCTGAACTAAGTGCCATACTCGTCTGGGTAAGATTTGGGAAACATAACCTCTGTACATAAAATAAAAAAAAAATAAAAAAAAAATCAGTTAAACATCACATAGTAGACAGCCATTAAATTATAAAAAAAATTAATTTATGAAGAAAGACCTTTTGTACAGATTGAAAAAAAAAGATTTTCATAGAGATATCTATATGATCAAGAGAGTTAATTTTTTATTTTTGTTTTACTAGTGCCACAGACTTGCCAGTGGTAACTTATTTGTCCGGTTCAAGATAACTCTGTAGTTCTCCTTCCTAGGACTTGTTGTTAAACGCCAAAAGACATTTTTGAACTGTACATTTGATCAGATTGTTAGCTTTTTCTGTTTTATTTCTTTTGAAAACCTTTGAATAAAAAACATCTGAAATTTTATTTTTCCTGTCAGTTTCTTTTAAGTGGGTTAAATGTATATCAGAATTTCATGCATTTCATTTCTGATCGCTTTCTTCAGCTCAGGCAGTTTGGCTTGAAAGTGAGTTGAAAATTATTTCAGATTCACTGTGTACTCAGAATACATTTCCTTGAGAAGAATTGGAAAAACCTGTCTACCTCCTCCTCCTTTGGTTATTTAAATCTGTGTATAGGAACAGAGACATCAACCTTCAGCTGACCCCGTTTCATGCGGGCCAAAGTCCACCTTTGGTCTGTTCCAAGAGGCCAGAGAGCCAGACCCCGCTCCTCCCTCTCCTACCGCTCCCCTTTGACTGCGGTGCTACTTGTCCCGGACCAGCAAGAGAACAGAATAAAACCGGTCCCAGCCATGTTAAGCAAGCGCATGGGTAAGGATTTCAGGCTGATCTTATCCGTGCCTTGATGACGTGAGCCTCCTTCGGTGACCTCGTTTGGCTGTTTCCCATAGGAGGCTCTGGTTCAGCATTCCCGGGGGAGAGAGAGCTCCTCTCTTTGCCACACTGATGTGCTTTACGAGAGGCAGCTAGTGCAGGAAATTGAGTCCTTGACCCAAGGCGAATTAAGTGGTACAGTGTAGTCATACAGAATTCTTTTTCTGCTACCCAAGGGCTCTGTCACAGTGGTGAGAGGAGTAGGCAAGAACCCCCCCCATTTCTGTACACCTCCCGGCCGTGTGGGCCATGGGGGGCTGTGAAGGACAGAAGTGGGGTTTAGAGCAGGTAACTTGGCCAGGGCCAAGAAAGCCCCGGTACTGAATGGCTCATTGAGAAAAGGAAACATGGCCCTCTGATGATAACTCGTCCGGGAGAGAGAAGGATGTCGGGGCAGGAGGGGAATGTGGCCTCACCGAGACGCGCACGGGCTGCTGAGGAAGGAAGCGGGGTGGTCTCCTGTCCCAGCCTCACACTGTCCCAGCGCTCCTTCATAGGACCCGTGAGCAAAGGCAGGAAAGATGCGCCATCCGGGCTGCCAAGCATCTTCGGTTTTGTTAGTCTTGCTTCTGTTGTATTTTAGGAAGGCTTTCTGTCACTGGAGTCCTGGGACATCCAGTGGCTGCCTTTACAGGGAAACTGATGAACACTTTTTCAAAGCGCTGTTTCTGTGCAGGAGCGACAAGCACACCCGGGTGGTGGTGCTTCGGGGAGAGCTACCGCTCACGCGTAGAGGAACCGCGGTGCCCGGCGGAAGGCGTGTGCTGCTCAGGTCTTCCCCGGGAGCCAGGATTGTATCTTTGTCTGAGATCGGCGGGGCCCCCGCCCCTGAGGTGGGGTTTTTGTGTTGGGAGGGAGGGCAGTCGCTCCCTGGCGTGCATGTTCCCCCCCCCCCCCCCCCCGCCTTGGCTCGGTGAGGTTGGCCGGCGACACTAGGCAAACCCACTGGAGCCCAGATTCCACTTCTTGAATTTCCCAAACACTGGTGTGAAATTCGCTCGTAGAAAGGCAGTGCCTCCCAGCCTGCGTGGGGCTCAAACAAGGCTCAGATCTGACCGACCTCTTCATTCCACTAGAGCCAAAAAGGAAAAGATCCAGCGACCTTGGAGTAAAGGTCACGGACCTGTCACCAGCCCCTCTCCTCCCGATACACACAGCTTCAGAAGGATGGCAAGTAGGTGAGGAGGGAGGAAACTCCGAGCTCAGGGTTTAAGAAAAGCTGGGCACTTTCTTCCCTCAAATAGCAATGTGATGAGACAACCACCCCTCCATCCTCGCAGAACTCGGCCCCCACCCGCGGCCGTGCCAGAGGGAGGCGGGCGCCCACCGGTCCCAGCAGGCAGTTCTTGGCACAGCCGAGAGCCACTGCCCTGTGCCCGGCCCTCCGTGTGGGACAAGCTCGGAGAAGCATCGGAATTTCAACCCTGCCCCGGGGCTCCAGAGCATCTCACTCTGGATCTTGGTAGGGCCGGAGCTTTTAGCTTGGGCTGCTAGAGGGAGGGTTACGTTGCCCTTCACCTTGAGCGGCGAGCTCTCGGGGCGGAGACGCGGCCTGCACGGGCACAGCGTAGGGCCTTGGAGGGCGACTGCGGCTGCAGGCACGTGCCTGGAGGTCAAGGGGTCCCGAGTTGGGGGGTGATTGTAAGAACGGATGCGGAACCACCGTTGCCCGATGCTGGCAGCCCCTCCTTCCTCATCAAGGGCGTTGCTGCTCAGACTCGGGAAGTAACAAGTGGGACTTTTAAGGCTCAAGGAAGCTGGGGGCAGGGGACGAGGCCAGCAGCCTCGCCAGACCTCCTGACTGGGAGCGGCAAGAAAGCGATGGCAGGTCTCCGGGCTGCTCGGAATTGAAAACAGGTGGCACTGGAGTCCATGCAAACGTTAATGCTGTTATTCATTTAATGTTAAATGTGACTCTGCGAGGCTGAGATTTGATCTAAGTTCTGCCACTGCTCATTTGCACAAGATACAGATCATAAACGAGACTGCAGGTATCTCCCACCATCTAGTATCCCTGAATCCACTTTCTCTGCTTGAATACCTCCAGTGACGAGGCACTTTCCACCTCACCTGGCATCCCATATCTTTTTGGAACAGCTCTCAAACTGGCTTGAAGAAGTCAAATTGCATCTCTCTGATTTCTACCTGTCAGCCTCAGTTCTGCCCACCGAGATGCTGCAGAATAAGTCGGTCATTCCCATTCTTGAAAACACAGAAGTATATTGACAGAACGTAAGAGCGATTACCAGGAATTAAAGAGAACAGGAGGATGTGATTATAAAGGGACAGCACAGGGGAGTTTTTTGAGGGTGATGAAGCTATTCTATATCCTGATTGTGGTGGTTACACAAACACATGTGCTAAAATTCATAGACCTGTACACCCCCCAAAAATATCTTTTGATGTTTATCCACTTGTAAAATAAAATAGTTTTTTAAAAAAATGAGAAGTCGATCATTCTTCAAATGTGGAAAACCGCTGGCTCCATGATTCTGTGGGTTGAACATTCCTTGTAGCTTTAACATTCTGCTCTGGCTCCACACAGCACCATCAGCTCACCCTCTCGATGCATGACAGGTGACTCGGGTCAAAGCCTAGAACCCCAGGAGTAGCCCCGGCCTCACCTAACTCCCCTGCTCAGCCCTATCCTTCTATTACAGGTGAGATGGTTTCCATTTTGACTTCTCAGACACACCATAGTTCTTAAAGTTTGTAGCAAATTGAAATCCTTATGTTGTTTACTTTTTGGTCACAATAATTATAATAAAGATATGGAATGGAATGGAATATTATTTAGTCATTTTTAAAAGAAGACATTTTAATGGCATGAAAAACATAATATAAATGATAAGTGCTAGGTACAGAACTGTAGATATAGTGTGTTCATAATTAGGAAGCAATATTTAAGTATAAAAGATGAGAAGGTGTTCCAAAATGCTTAGCTGTGGGTGGAAGGATATTGGGAAGTTTGTATTTGCTCCTTTATAGTTTTCCAAATTTTTCCAGTTTTATACCATGAAAACATTTTATAATCAGGGGGAAAAAAAGCTTTAACAGAGAATGTTGTCAGATCATCCTGAAGTCTCCATGTTTATTATATTCCAATTCAGCATGTTTAATTTTTTGCAAAATAAAAGATACTGCAGCAGACATCAGAAGACACAAAAATGACATGAGTGGTCCCGGTCCTCAAGGGACATTCTTATGGGAGGCACAAGTATCTGAATGACAATATAGCAAGGAGAAGTAACAAAAGCATGACCTAAATAAAGAGCTTTGGGGGTTCGATGAGGGGCCAAGACGTCCTCAACAGTCTCTCCTGATATTCTTGTCATTTCCACATTACTAACCGGTTTGTTCCGTTTTTACTGATCAGAATTCACTCCGAAGCAGCCATTTCCCTCACCAGTTCCTGTGCCTTCTGAAAGATGGAATTGGCAGGCAGACAAATGAAGTCTTTGGTAGCTCTGCTGTTGCCAGAATGAGACTTGGAACAGATGTCCAAAGACTTGATGTTCCTTTGTCACTCCTGCTCTGAAAATACTGGAATGTGTACAAAGTATTGTTTTGGTTCGGTTTGGTTTAATCCAGCCAGGTGTAGGATACTTTTTAAATGGCGTCATTTTGACTTTGTTTACCCTCTGTCAGATGTTCTACACCTGCCAGATTGCGGATTTGCAAACACCTGTGTTGTTTTCTGACCCCCTCCAACCCCCACGAGATCTTGAAAACTCTTGTATTTATTACTAAGTCTAGGCAGGAATCCCATTATATCTGTTTTGTTACACACTGTGGTTTGACATATGACTGAGACCATGAATATTGTTTCTGGCCCTCTGGCCTCTTATTTTCTTACTTGAGAAATACTGAAGGAACTTCTTTCATTCTTGCTATATAATTTTTTCCCCCAATGTTTAGTTCTTAGAACATTTTCTGTTTCCCTCAACTTTTACTCTTCCAGTGGTCCTTTGGTCTCTTTATTTGGTTTATAAACTTTTAATTTACAAAAGTTCGAAGCAATTTATAGGAAACACAATAAAACACATTTAAAAATCAGTGCTTGGGAGGTTTAACAGTGAAGAGAGAAGCGAGCCCAGAATGTAACTCTGCAAGCCAAAAGGCCTCCACCATCCCTGTAGTCGAAGCTCAATAATTTTGAGTTTCCTAGAAGCCAAGGTGAAAAAGGAGAAAGGTACACATATCTATAACTCTTGTTATTGGGAACAAAGCCTACCAGATCCTCTGGAAGAAGATAGTATCTATTAGCTTTGTATAGAGACTCCTGCAGAAGGCACTGGGCAGTGTCCACCATATTCCTCTGCCAATACAGCGACATTTTCCCCAGGCTGTTTCAGGTAGGGCCTCTCCATGAAAGCCAAGGATAGCATATCGAAGCACCATTCCGTGAAAGTGACTCTGGAAGGCCATAGACTTGTAATAAACGTTCTCAGTTAAGTCTCTTCGCAAATGTTCTTAGGTACTTCATTCCTCCCACCAAGCCCACTGCTCTGATTGAGAAGTTCAGAATATCTTGTAACAGCACAAACATTCCAGATGCTCCTTTCACTTCCACATTCAGCCCCTCAACTGGGAAAAGAAATGCAAGCCACAGGTTGTCCTACCGCTTACTGAGCGCTTCTAGTGATCCCCACCACACTGTCGGGTTTCTTCCCTTTCACCTGAAGCAGCCGCAAGGGGTCCGAGTCGTTGGGCTGTACTCAGTCCTCTGGCAAGTCCTGTGACTTGGGAAGGAGAATCATGGCACTTTCCATTACCTAATACTGCAGCTTTCGGAGGACTCTCAAAAATAATAATGCTTCTCTACTTTTCTGTCAGAAGACCCCTGAGAGCTGAGGAGAGAACATAGGGAACTCCAGGGATGTTGAGGCACAGCCCTGCATGACCCACCATAAACACAAATTTTTTTGTATTTTCTCCTCAATTAGTGGGAATTTTGTGTTCCCCTTATATCATTCCCATTTTCCCCAAAATGGTTGTGCCATCTTACTCATTTATTAATTTTTTTTTTATTTGAAACACAAAAGTTGCAAGTACACTACAAAGAAGCTTTAGCCTGATTTGCATTTAGAGGTCCTGTCTTTAGTTTCGTTCAGTCTGAAGTAGCTCCTCAGTCTCTGTTTGACTTTCATGACTTTGACACAATTGAAGGTTCTAGGCCAGTCATTTTGCAGAGTGTCCTCAGCTTGTAAACCTGTTTGAGGACAATTCCAGGTGGTTGTGCACCTTTGGCAGGAACATCACCAAAGTAGAAGCTGTGTGCTCCTCACTGCATCCCTTTGGGAGGTGCAGGATTTCCATTTGTCTCATTATCAGTGATGTTCCCTTTGATCACTTAATTAAGGTGGTTTCTGCCTGGCATCTCGGCTGTAGAGTTACTCTTTCCCACTTGGCAGTTAATAAGTATTCAGTGGGGAGATGGTTTGGAACCACGTAAATATCCTGGACTTCCTCAAACTTTGAATTTATTCATTTACTTATTTATATGAGTATGGACTCAGGGTTTCCTACTGTGTCCAATGGGTTCTATCAGTTACAATCATTGTTTTGATGCTCAAATTGTCCCTCACTTGGTCAGTGGGAGCCCCTGCATGCCAGCTTCTGTGTTTAAGACATGTCCCCATTATTTTTTAAGCATTTCCTTGCTTTCTGGTACCACGAGATGTCCCATGCTCATCTTGTACCTTCCTTGTCCCAGTTCTGGTTTCAACCAGTTCTCCAAAGAGTCCTGGTTCCTTTTAGTGGAGAATGGTAATTAGAAGGTAAGATCTGGGGACTAGGTGCACTCTGTTATTGATATGCTGCTATTTCCAAGCCCTGTCAGTGAACGGGGTTAGGGAATGTGTACGTGGGTGCAGATGCGCACGTGCATACATTTACATCCGTGTTTTCCACATTATCCATAAATAGTGAAAAACATGTTTATACGTCCATTTCCAATCTGACACCTCTGGGTTTATTTTCCCTTCCCATATTTGTAATTCTCTTCTCTGACAGCAGGAAAGCTGGTTCCTGGTATCCTTGATATGTTTACTCATTTCGTCAATCCCCCTGTGTATAACGAGCCCCCCTCTCTGACCTCATCCTCTTGGTTGTACCAATGTGTCAGCCTTGCTCCCCCATCTCAGGCTCCGTGTGGGAGTCTGGGGGTGGTGAGGAAGTTGGTTCTCCAACTCTGCCCGGAAGAAGACAGGAAATGCATGTCAAGGGTCAGGAGTCACCCTGCCATAATGGGGCAGGTGCTCCCCCAACAGAAGGGGACCTTTTGTGATGCCATAAATTTGCCCCGTGAAGTCTGCTTACCTTTCACTGTTGGGATGGAAAGTGGTTTGAAACAGGGATCTGAAGTGCAGGAATGGTGTGGAAATGGAAATTCCAGAAAGAAGATATAAAGGAAAGACATGAGAGGATGTCAGGAAGAAGAGAAAAAAAGGGAGTAGGAAAGAGAGGCTTAGAAAGGGAGACCGGTAGAAAAACACAGGTATGATAGTTGGAGTGCGGGAGAGAAAAGACGATAATAGAAGCCATTGCCTGATGACACCCTTCCAGAGCCGTCCCCCGAGGGTCTGGTAAACAGACTGGTCTCTCAGCCACCAGCTCTGGTGTGCATTGAATTAAGGGAACAGAGATGTTTCTCCGATGTCAACAGTGAATTGCCATCTCTGAGGCCACAACTCCAACATCCTGCAGAAACTCCCGTGCGGTAGCCTCCTGATACTCGCAGGAATTTTTCCAGCCCTCCCAAGGGAATCTAGTCCAACCTCACAGAGCAGGGCAATACTTCCTTACCATTGACCCATCTCACTACCCATGAGTGAATCCTGAAGTCCGAAATAAGTGCCTTTGTGTCCTGGGGACCAAAAAGAACTACAACCTTTTATGGTCATGGAGAAATAGTGAGTTCGTGGATCCAGACCTCCTCATCTCTTTTTCCTCCCATTGGCTCCACTCTGCAGCATCAGTCAGGGCTGCCAAATGCGTCTGTCTCCTTTCCCTTACCTCCCCTTACACCTCCTCCTGCTGCAATCTGGTGCCCATGGCCAGCTCCCCACTGCACGGTTCCTACCCCCGGGAGCTAGGGACTGCCTTTCCCAAGTCAGACACCCCTCAATCTTTATCCGAATGACTTCTTCGTTGCCTGTGTCCCTGTTGCCAGCCCTGCTCTTCTTGAAATTTCATCCCCTGCTTAAAATCCCTGCACCAGCCTGCCACGTCTGAATGCCTATCTCCCTAAGACCTCATTTCCACCTCCAGCCACACCCTATCTTGATCTTTAAAATCTCAGAAAAGTTCTGTACTCTGCACCTTTGCCCCTTCTTGTCTGACTTCTAGAATATCCTCCTCCACGTGGATAACTCCTATTTATCCTCCAAGATTCAACCCAGGCTCTAATCTTCCTGAGAATAATTAGGCAATAAAGAACAACTTTCTTTTTCACTTTTTCTAAATTATGAAAGAAGCTTTAAAAAGTGCATAAAACACAAACGTACAGCTCAAAGTTTCATTGCAAAATGGGTCCCTGTGACTTCCACCCAAGTTGAGAAATAAAACATGGCCCCCCTCCCTCCACGGTGCTTCTTCACAATCACGAACCCCTCCTTCCACTCAACAAGTAACACTACACACGCAGTAGAGGACTTCCTGCCTTGCTTTTCTTTACAATTCTGTTACCCAAATATGCATCCCCAAAACCCACAGTTGATTTTTTGCCTGTATTTGAACTTTATGTAAATGGCATCGGACATTAAATATTTTGTTGTGTCTTGCTTCTTTCGCTCAATATTATATCTTTCAGATTTCATCCTGTGTTTTTGCATAGCTGTAATATGTCGGTATGGTATGGTTTTCCATTGCATCAACATATCAAAGTGTGTCCATTTTATTTCTAATAGACATGGGAGCTCTTTCCAATTCTTGGCTAGTGCGAATGCGCTATGATGGAAATGCTCATACCCATCACTTGGCACACCTGTGCATGTATTTCTGCAGGGTCTGCGCTCAGGAGGGGAACTGCTGGATCGTGGGGTATGCCTAGCTTCGGTTTTACGAGAGAATGCCAAAATATTTTCAAAGTGGTAATCACAGACCCTAGGATTAGATGAAATAACAAAGAATACCTCTACTTCAGATTTCAAAAAAAGAGACAAAAACAAACAAAAACCAATGTGAAAACCAGTAGTAAGAGCCCCGAGGGTCAAAGGGTGAGTATTGGCAAAGATCAGAAGTCAGGGTGAGGAGCCACAGCTGCGGGGGCCCAGTCTTCACAGGCAGGGGAAGGTGCTGGGGCAAGGGTGTAACTAGTATAAATGGCTTCCCACCGGGAACACTGAGAAGAGCTCCCCTTGTTTCTACTGAGAAGGAACTGGGCTTTGCCAAGCAAGCTACAGTTTGTTGTTAGTGCTCTGTGCCTTGGGTGTTGTTCTAGTGGACACCCACTGCTGTTGTGGGACCCACCAGGCTGCTCCTGGCCGACATCTGCACCCCCCATCTACCCAGTCCCACCAGCTCCCACCCCTCAGCCCCAGTAGTAACCTCCACTCCTGGCCTGACCACAGGGATCATGGGTCTCTCACAGGCTCGGCACCTTGAGCCCACAGAATCCCTGCTAATGTCTAATGTTGCCACCACCTGGGAGGGATGTGGGAGTTCTTCTTCGGACCTTCTACTCCTCATTCACTGACAGAACTTGAGAGGGCAGGGCAGATGATGTGGCACATTAGGACATTATTCTGATGCTGAAGCTGAAGGGGTCCCCGTATGTCCTCCTCTTCGCTGTATGGAGAAGTTGGGACCGTGTCTTCATCTTCTTTGGGTCCTTCCCTTTCCCCAGCCCACTCCCGAGCCTAGTGGAGCCCCTCAATACACAGGGTACCCAACCGGCCACTTACCCAAGCAGCAACTCTATAGCCACTGGGGACAGAGGAGGTACCCTGTCTTAGAACTCTGTATGTACCGTTCTTAGGACTCTGTACTGCCACCTGCCAGAAAATTGTCAGAACAACCATACAGATCGGCAACGTCTGCGGGAATGTGATCCTCCAGAGTTGTTCTCACCGTAACCACCAGTCTGTCTGTCTGATGGATAAGTAAAATTCAATACTTCTACTCAAATCTCATGTTGGCCAATAATCCCAAACTCTTAAAATGGGGTTACCAAGAGGTGCTAACAAGGAACAATTGTCTACAAGAACATTAATTACTCCCTTTGGGTGGGAGATCCACCAAATAGTTCAGATCAGCCAGAAACTGCCCGCAAAAGGGGCTTAATGGATTTTCATGAAACGGCCTGTGATAAATGTGAATTTTGCCATAGCTTAATGATTTTTTCCATGTGGAACTCGAGGGGCTGCCAGTTTGAAGACTAGAGCAGACACAAATCAACGTGTATCCTTCCAGTTGTCCGTGGTGAGGGTCTGGGAGAAGGGGACTGAGGGCGTGTTAACCATGACCCTGAGCCTGTGATAAGGGTCACCGCACAGGGTCAGGCAGGGTGTGTTTGGCTGAGGAGGGTGAACAGGGAGCCCCCCAAAACTATGCATTGGAAGGACTGCTCAGTCCATGGAATCCACCTTTCTCTCATCTGACCGCCCACAGGAGATGTCTTTTTCTAATTCTCACAAGGACAAGTGCTGTGCAAGACATTCAAACTGTTGCCACAAAGCCAAGCCTAGTATCAGTAGTTCTCTGAAACTAGCATCTCGGTGCTACCCCCAAAGCTGAACACGCTGGCTCATCCGACCGTGACTTCTTTCCTTCTATGTTAAATTATTTATAACCCTATAGGTCAATGACATTTCTGTTTTCTAAGCTCAGCACAATGACTTCTTCGTGACCTGGATATTCTCCGTTTGTTCCTCCAACTTGCTCTTTTTAACTCTCTGTGTCCTAGGAGACTGACCTTTGGGGGCAGCATTAAGCAGGCTCCCTGGCTTCCATCTTTGTTTGACCAGTGCCAAGTCCCTGCAGAGAGCTGGTGGGCCGGAGGGAAGATCCTGCGAGGTTTATTGTCCCGGCTTCCTCCCCGTGGGCCACGGGTTGGCACAGTCCCTGTCATGGGTTGAATTGTGTCTCCCCTCCGCCCCCCTCCCCATAATTCATATGTTGAATTATATGTCCCCAGTACCTCAGCATGTGGCTGTATTTGGAGACAGGGCTTTTAAAGAGGTAATTAAGTTAAAATGAGGTCATTGGGTGCGCCCTAATCCCATGCGACTGGTGTCGTCCTAAGAAGAGGAAATTTGAACACAGATATATGCATAAAGGGAAAGCTATGCAAAGACACAGGAAGAAGATGGTCATTTACAAACCAAGAGAGCAGCTTCAGAAGAAACCAACCCTGCCAGCACCTTGAGCTTGGACTTTTAGCCTCTACAACTGTGAGAAAATACATTTCTGTTGTTTCAGCCACCCAGGCCCGCTACTTTGTTAGGGCATTCTGAGCAAACTTATTACAGTCCCTCTGCCAGAATCACAGGTGCAGACCACGCTCCCTCTCCTAGAAAACACTGTTGTCTCCCTAGGCTTGGGTCACTGCTCTGTCCTGGAGCCCAGGCTGCGGGGAAGGAAGTAAGGGCTCCCTGTTCTTGCTGCCCCATCCTGGCTGGTTTCCCTTTGCTACCCACCTTCATTAAACTCCCTTCAATTACCCCATTAGCGTACACCAGGACTTACTCGCAGGAACTTCGACCCATCCACTTGTCTCCCTCACAGTTTGCCTGAGTTGTTGCTAACGTGTAATCCTACCTCGCTGAAACACAGCAGAGCAGTTCACAGGGTCACTGGGTGAGGGTGAGACGGCCCCTCTGCCACCGTACTTGTAAAAAAAAAAAAAAAATCGAAATCGCCTATGGTGACAAGAAGCTGTTGGAATATGCAACCCAGCGGTGAGCCTTGCAAAAAAGAAAGACACCGAGTCTGTGTGCAACCGAGGTAAAGCTGACACTGTACCGGTGAGTAAGAAAGTGGCTGCTTTGAAATATTCATGCTGCGGAGAGAATACTTGGCAAATGGACATTTAGAATTGTTTCCACCATTGTATAAGTTTGTTTCTGAAATCAATGTTTCCTCTGTGAAAACATTCTGGTATGTACACATTTTTAAAACTGGGAAGTGGGATTTTTCTAAATGATTTAAAAATCTTTCAGATGTATCATTTCAGAGAGCTTCAAGCATATCTGTCTATCTAACCTATCATGTATCCATCTATAAAAATGTGCATCAACTAGGTAGGCTCACTTGCCTTCTGACTTTCTCTGGGTCTGGTCAATAAGAAGCACTTTTGATTAGAGTATAAGAGCAGTTGATTGATGCTAAGGAAGATGGAAATTTATTAGTAAACTTTCAACAGAACCTTTGCATTAGCTGGTGTATGTGGCTGAAAACATGAGTCACGATGCAGTAATTGCAGACAACAGGGTGCTTCTTGCATTATCTTTGGAGCACTGTTTTGAGCCATGGAAGTCAGAGCCATGGAAGTCACTAAAACCAAGTATTAAAATAAACTGCACTTAGAATCAGACTCCTGAATCCTTATCGCCAAGCTTTTCAAGTGAGCATATTCAGCTCAGTCACATGTAAATATAAAATGAGCATATGAAACTAATGGCGTAGTAAAAGCAAAAAGTTTTTTTTTTTTATACTGGGGAGAAAATAAAGAACTTAATATTGTTTCATCTTTTAAAATTCTCTCCCTGTGTGTTTTAAACTAACGTATTAGTTCAATAGTACCTGTATATTTGTGAATAAATAATAAATATTGGGAATATCTGCTTGAAATCTTTTACTAATTCCGGTGAACCATCCAAAAAGCTTGGAGACCACTGCGCATTAAAGCATAAGGGGCTGGAAAAAACAAAAACAAAAAAACACACCACCAGACCCAGAATCTTAGAACTTCAGATTCACAATTCTATCTTGTTCGAGCCATTTTAAAGAAAAGGAAGGGGGAAAACAGGAAAAATGTGTGACAGGATAGCCAGCGCCTACAGCTTTCCACATGAGCTAGGACAGTCCGCTCATTTGGTTGAACAGCTACCTCTCAGAGAGTTTTGGAAATATTTGGAATGTGGTGGGAGGCCCAAGGGACCACCCAGCAGTAAAAACCTAAATGAAAGCCTTCCAAAAACAACAGGCAAAATGAGGGTCGGCTCCTCCCCAGCTCCACCTCCTGGCCAGGGCTGGGCGGGAGGGGTTCAGCCATCTTGTCCAACTCTGCTGGCAACTTGTGTGGATTGCTGAGGTCACAGAGGGTATGGGCCTTGGAAATCAAGGTTGTCACAGTGTGTAATGTTTGGAGGTGACAGAAGACACTCTGGTCACGTCAGAGAGAATAGCTGTTTGACTAGACAGGGGAAAATGCCCCTGGTAATCAGCTCAGCATGTCTTCCCTTGAATGCCTTCCAGCAAAACAAGAACCCAGCTCCAGGCAGAGCGCTGGATGATACGCATATTTATCGCCTGGCCTTTCAGGCAGAAGGCAATGAAAACACTTTGGTGGAGTGGAGACATCACTGTGAAATTTTGAAATCAAAGCTGCTTCCAAGCTGTTTTCTGTTATTGTTTTTCAGGATTCCTCACTGATTAAAATTAAAATCTAGTTACAAAATGAGCGACCTGGAGAGACATTCACTTGTCTACATCTCTACAAATCCATCCTGCTGCTTCCAGCTTTTCTCCTTAAAGCAGAGTGAATCCAAATCAACTTCTCAGCACTGAAGGGTGCACCAAAGCAGTTTCATCTCCCTATAGAAGCCTCTAGAGGAAATTATCTGAATGCTTGAAAAATCCAGGCTTCTTTGCAATTATCTAAACGGAGTTGTTGGGTGAGGTTAACAAGACATCCTTTCTGCTATCCACGTTCAGAGTCGTATCCGCGTGAAATAAGTATTGGGGATTTGTTGTTTTGTTCCTAATGTCCATTAAATGGTAGTCCGGTCAGCAATTAACGGGATTTGTAATCTAGGTAAGGTGAGCCTATCTCTGAGTTTTGTTAAACTCCATTATCCAGCCTCCTGCTCAGTTTACAGGGGACCTTCTAAATCTCAAGAATCTCTAGCTGAATGGAAGGACGAACTGCTCTGCCCAAGCCACACTCAGTGGGGCCGACACTGGCAGGCATTGCTGTCATACGGGACGGGGACCTCCAAACTAGGTTTTCCTTCTTTCCGCCCCTGCAAAGAATAAGAAGGCCACATGGTTCCATGTCATTTTTCCATGACAACCTTCCAAACGGATACCTGGGGCATCCAAACCCCCTCCAACTGGGAGGCATTTGCCATTTACTCCATATAGTGCACTCCGGCAAAACCTGAGTTTTCACTGTAAGGAATGAAGCACCCACTTTGATCCATTTGGCTTTTCAAAAAATGAAGGTGACGCCTTGGTTTACCGAGGCTTGCCTACTCTTTAATGCCAACAGATTATTGGGCCGCGTGGCAGGCTTGTCTGTCATGTTTTGTGGCCAGGGCAATTCCCATCTTGGCTGGAGAGCTGAGAGTGGAATTTTAACTATGAATTTCCTTGTGTTGAATAGGCTAAAGTCAAAAGTCCACATTCTGCTTCAGATATGCATGAACAACTTCCAGTGAAGTTACTCATGTATATCTGAGTTTACTTAAAACCCTCCGACACTCAGTCGCTACTAAATAGCATTCCTCTTTAAAAAGAAAAAATCTTTGTAATGTGCATGTGAAAGGGTGCAACAGCATGTGTCAATTAACCAAAAACTCACTCAGTTTGAGGAAATGTTTGACTTTTAGAGGAACAAAGCCATTTGGACAGTCCTGCTCACGTCCATCTCTATACGTACCACCATGGAGCCTCCCTGGGCTTACCCTGGAGGCTCATTTGCCTAGACCCTCCTGGTTTTTAGGGTTAGCTGTGGGAGAGTGCAGCGCATGGGCCTGGATTCAAGAAGCAAGATCAAGTCCCAGCTCTGATAGTAGTTGCACAGACTTGGGCAAGTCAGTCTTTCCCAGTACCTATTCGTCTGTAAACTGTTGACTTTGCAAGGTTATTGTGTGAATTCAATAGATAATGGGTGTTAAATTTGTTTTTTGATTCAAAAGTATTTTGCCTGTTTTATAAGGAAAAAATGTAAACAAACAATCAAAAGCCCAATAATGATCAAGACAGTAGGGAGAAACTTACAGTCAAACAATGGTAGTACAAAGATATGTTGGTATAATTCCTATGGAAGGCAACTGTAATGCATATTGCATCGAGTATTTAAATGCAATATTTAAATGGGTACATAAAATTGTCTTCTTTGATCCAGTAATTCCACATGTGAGAGTTTGTTGTAGGAAATACAAAATTTAATAATAAAGATGATGATCATGAAGGACAACCTCTTTGTGTAAAGATTTTCTTTACAGCATTTCCTGTCATGGAAAATGTGTGGAAACAACCTAAATTTTAAGCAAATAAAGGAATGTTTAAGTACACCATTACAGGCTTTAGATGATGCTTAGATTAAATTCTTACAATTTTAAATGAATAAAAAAATGGATTCAATGGGTAATGGGTATAAGAAAGCCAGAAGTTGCTTTGGACAGAAGGACTATATGAACTTTTGACCCTCTTTGCATTCCTAATACCTTATACATAGATGAAACTCAGGTTATATTAAGTGGATTTTTTTAAGTGCTATACCTTAGCTCCTAATTAACTAATTAACACTCTGCTCAACTAACTTTCCAATTAATCAAAGCTTTACCTTAATTAACCTTGTAAAATAATTTTGAAATATTTTTCCCAGTGGTTACTTCTTATTTTTCCATTCAGTTATCTGTAAGATCATAGATATTCAGGAACTAGTACATTTGGCATTTGGTCAAATAGCAAGAGCTTGGATTTAGCCATTGAGTATCACAAGGCGCAACATCAAAGGAATTTTCCAAAGTTGCTCCCCACATACAGCCCAGCCCATGTCATTTGATCCTCAAGAATGCTGAGCCAAGCAGCCGAGCAGCAGGAGATGAATGTCCATGGCAGGGAAGCCAAAGTATACATTTTCACCAACAGGAGAATGGGTACAAGCCAAACAAGGAACGGATGGCACACTTTAATGGTAGATGGCAGTTTTCAGAGAAAACCTGTCAGTGTATCATAGTGAATTATACATAAGGAGGGGGAAACAATCCATAAAACCTCCTTAATTTACAGAAATAGAATAAAGCATCCAAAATAGGCAACTACGTGGGTATTTGGTTCTCTAACTCACTGGAAGTAACATTTATTGCCAACTTCAGTGGTATTCTTTGTGATAATATTATGAAATACCATTTTGTATTTCTAGCATGTCCTACAGGTCTCTCTGTGGCTCACTGTGAGCAGAGCACCATGCTCAGCACAGAGTGGGGTCGGTCCCCCCAGGAAACAGAAGATAGTCAGTGTTGGGGCAACCCACAGAGGAAATGAATTTTGCAGAGAAGGAATAATTTAGTCCGTTCTTGAATTCCAAATCGAAGTGTTTCCTCACATATGAGTTTACTTAATGAGCAAAAGGAATTAAAAGCCCCTTGAAAGTTCCTTGGTATCATAGAGGTTCAAAATGAAAGGTTGTTTATAAATTTTATAATAATCCACCATACACAAGACACACATTCTTTATAGACAAGGAGATAGCTCAGAGACGTTAGGAATTGTTCTGAGATCAAATATACAGTAAACAGTAGAGTCAGGATTCAGACCCGGTCTCCTGGCTCTCTGTTGCTCTTGCTTCCATACCACTCAAATGCCACATGGCTTGAAAGCTGCCAGATCTCCACATACTACTCATCAGCCATTCAAGAATGATGTGGCACAATGGAAGGTGCTCTGGAGTCAGACTGAGGTTTAAATCCTAACTCTGTCACTTACTAGCGTGTGACCTTGGACAAGTCAACGAATCTCTAAAGCGAGGCCATCAACCCATCGCACAGCGTGGGGGTAAGAATTAAGTGAGATAATGCATCTCCAGTGCTGAGCGGGGGGCCTGGCACACCCCGCAGCTCAGTGAGCAGCATCTATCATTACAAACATATGACCTCCTTGAAGGCGGACCCAAAGCCCTGCACTTTCGGTCTCAGCCTCAGAAGAAGAGTGTGGTCCAAACACTTCATCCTTCTTCACAAAAGCGGTATGGATATCTCTTCTCAGCTGTGCCCAACTGGAACAAATCAAATCCAATCTGGACCGTTTAGTGTTTGGCACCATCATTAATACTAATCTCATCAGTTTTTATTTTCATTTTCTAGTTTATCCAAACAAGCCATTTTTAGAGGCTAGTGACTTTAAGCCAGAGCTGCCAATAAAATAGACTTATCTTGAAAACACCAGGATCCTTTTGAAGGAATGTAAATATAAACAACACACACGATACAGGAAAATTTGATAGGCGTTTGGTCATTGGTTTGGATGCCAGCTCAACTCTAAACTTGCCCGGTACTATTTTGGGGTATTAAAATCTATATGTGCTTCATGTCCCAGCCACCCTGCCATCCATTAGGTTTGAATGTCCTTTATGGAATGAACTTGATCCCCCCCAACCCCCCCACCCCCGCCTTACTTTTTGGTCTCTCTCCAGAGCAGCTAATGCGCTGGCATAGTTCTGCCATTTGTCAGCCAGAAGTCTGGTTACACATTTGCTCGTCAATCTAAACCTAACCTATTCTCATACGAGCACTTGGGGTTTCATGTAAATCAACCAGACATTCTGTCGTTCACCAGCAATATCTCTCCATAGTAGACTACACCAATGTGCCTTCATGAAATATTTCACTATGTTTGTGGAAGAAATATTCAAATGAACGTGCTTTTTCAGGAATGGTGACACCAGAATGTTATAAATCTGTTCATTACCACAACAAGGATAAATGGTATTTCTGCCAAAGACTTGATAACGGGTGCAGTAATGCATCTCAGCACTTTCTGAAATTAAAGGTCTGCCCTGAGAGGTAAGTAGTATAATGCATGACTAACAAATGCAAACCCAAACTTCGGAACTAAAGTTTTCCTTGTCCGTGTAATTGATCGTTTCCGACAGATGCTGCCTTAGGAAGCTCATAACGTTACTTCTATTCTCTGGATATTAACGTCCAGGTGAGGCAGACCCCACGGTTTGTAAAAGGGCGGTTCCTCATTAATTTAGCATGCTTTCTTGTGATTTTTCTTACATTTGAATTCACACACGCTTTTAACAGCTGTACTTCAAAAATCTGCTATGGTTTAAGGGCAGTATTTCATGGAATTATTAGTTCATCATTCAGGAAAATATTTTAACCTTCAGTTGAATAGTGTC
This sequence comes from Halichoerus grypus, assembly GCF_964656455.1. NCBI lineage: Eukaryota > Metazoa > Chordata > Mammalia > Carnivora > Phocidae > Halichoerus > Halichoerus grypus. Next base: position 124,227,925 of record NC_135715.1, on the reverse strand, counting down.
TGAAGATACTTCTTTTTAAGTATCTTAAAAAGATACCCTTTTTAAGATACTTGTTTCTGGTTGTAGTGATTAATTGTTAATTCTTTTTAAAAATAGGCAATTTGACTCTGGCCTTCACTAGGTTTTTTGGCATTTTCAAGGGGTCACAAAGGAACTAAAGAACTGGGAATTTAAACAAGAAGAAGAATTATCAGTTCTCATTGACAAGTGCATGACATTGGGCCAGTTAACTTCAGTGTTACTAGATTGTAAAATGATGTTTTAATGTAGACCTGATTCATGAGAACTATGGGAAAAACGAAGAGGGGAAGGCTGCCAGTCTAGGATATTTACAAAAAGCTCATTTTATTCCTACAAGTATCTGAAAATGCCTGGTATCATTACCATTCACTTTGAGCATTGGAAGTATGACTACCAGTGCTGTATAAAAAAAAAAATTCAATATCCGTGAAAAGTTATTCATCCAAAGAATGTGTCCTCTAAAATTAAAGACTCCAGAGTTCTATTGCATTGGCTCTCAACATGCCTAAAATGGACAGAATACAGATTCTGGTCAGAGAGTAATGGTTTCCCTTTACTGTTTTGGATTCTGAACAGGCTCAGCAGATCACAGATAAAGTCTTTTAGCCCTGGGTTTCAAACATAAAGTCACTTGGTCACAATATAAAGATTAGTGTGTACCTAAGTAAAATTCTGTGCCTTGGGGAAATGCAGAAATGCCTTCCTCGTCAGTCTCTTCATTCTTGTACATTCAGAGATAGCTTTTTCCTCTATCTGACTTACTCCCTCTAGTGTTTTCTGGATGAAGTACAGGAACTAAAGCTCCATTTACACACAAAAAACGTTACTGTAATCTCTCAATATTTTCCCCAGTTATCATACACTAAAGCACACTTACCACCAGATGTTGTGATGTGAACACTGAGTGACTGCAAGGATTTTTTATCGGAGAGTCTCAAACTTAGATTCCTGTATTCCAACGTCAGATGCCCAAAGTAGGCATTGACTTCTAATCTGTTAGGGTTACATTCCTTCTCTGCTTTTGAACCCTTATATTCTAATTCACTTTTATTGATATGCAGAAGAGGAAAAGATTCTCTAATGAACTAAGGCACGCAAGCAGGCATTTCTTTGATATATGTTCCAAGAATAGAACGTAACGCTTTAATTCTTCTAAGTTACCCAAGAGGTTCAAGGTGTTTTGCCTCAAGAGAAAAGTGATTAAATTTTTAAATAGCCTTATGGAAACACTGCATATTTTCTGCCACAGAAGCCCTTAGTCAAACCAGGAAGAGTAGCTTCTTGGGAAATGTACTGCTTATGGGCACTTTTTCTTTACAGAGAAGAAAATATACTTCCAAAGCTGTCAGCTGCCGTTGCTGCTACTTTGGAAACCAGCCACAGCTGATGTGAGAGCTAACTATAGGCCAAGGTCATCTGGGGATCTCCCCAGCCTGCTTACAGAGATGGCACCCATGCTTCGTTGGAGCGCACGGGCTTGCCAGTCCAGCCCAGGGAGCTATTTTCAGTTGAAGTTCCCACAAGAAGGCCCTTGATCGTCCTTCATGCTGCTGACAGTCACTTTTATACTTAACCATTCTCAACCACAATCTGCTTGATACACTGGCCTCTTCTCCCCTTTGTAACATCCTACCTGTTTCCAGACCCCCCAGAGGGGGGTCACAGGTGTGACCAATGATAATACTAAAACTGACCTTTACTGATCTTGGTTGAACAACACAAAGCTCACTGATGCACACAGCTCTACTACATCAATCCACCAGCCTCTAATCCCTGCCAGGCCTTGTCCATTCAGATCCTTAGAGATCTCTCCTCTTCCATGTCCACTGTCATTACATTTCATCCACTTTTGCCTAGATTGCTGGAGTAACTTTCCAACCAATCTCCCGCCTCCAATTCACCAACATTCCACCATTGGTTATATTTCAAAATTACAAATCAGAATGCATAACTCTTCTTTTTTTATATAAGATTTTATTTATTTATTTGAGAGAGAGCACATGTGAGAGTGTGCAAGCACGAGCAGGAGGGAAGGAGGGAGAGGGAGAAGCAGACTCCTGCTGAGCAGGAAGCCCGATGATGCGGATCCTGGGACCCTGGGATCAGGACCTGAGCCTAAGGCAGACGATTAACTAACTGAGCCACCCAGCCTCCCCCGGAATGCATAACTCTTCTGTTTAAAACTGTTCCTTGGTTCCCCATCACCTATCAGATAAATCTCATACTTTCTAGACTGGCATTCTGCCTACTTTTCCAGGTTCATCTCTTATCATTCCCTTCATGCCATCTTTCCATCACTCCCTTCATCACATAGATATACCCCCTCCCTCAAATCCGTCGTGCTCTCCCATGTCTTTAGATCTGTCTAGTGATCTTATCTCTTGAGTGATCTTTTATACTTATTCCATCAAGATTCAGTTTGAGCATTATCTTTTTGATGGAGCTTTCCCTGACATTCTTCCAAAGCTCCCCATCCAGCTCACACACATACGTGTGTGCAGTTAGTCCCTCCCTCTATGATGCTCCATAGGCCACTATTGACTCTTAGTTCTTGTGTCACTACACACGCCACACACACACACACACACACACACACACCATAGAAGCACAGATTTTGGACTCTCCCTTACTAGGCTGTGAGGTTCTTAATGTAAGAATCTTATATTATTGATTTTTGTGTGTGTTCCCAAAACTACAGCCATACTTAGATTAAAGCAGTATATACATTTTGTTGTATTAATAAAAATATGAATCTCACAAACAAATCAGCCACATCCAGGAAAGTGTATTTTAATTTAAGTCCTGTCTTTTCCTGTGCCCTTGCTAAACAGAACTTGATTTACCAGGTTGCCAGCTAAGTTGTGGTCTAAGGACCTGTATTTGAACTTCAGGAAAGCTGATGCTTTTGCCAAGAGATGAACTACAAAAATATTGGGGACTAGGAAATTAGGTCAGAGGAAAAGAGTCAGGAGCAAGGATGTGCTGGGGCTGGGGTGTGCTGCCCAATGAGCACAGTCCAATTCTGGAAGACCTTGGAAACAAAGGAGCTGTTAAAATTGAGACAGACACCACGCATGGTTCATACATATTGTATGCCTCTAGGCTGTCGCTTCTCTGACTCACATCCCTCTATACTCTGGTCATCCATGCAAATTCTCAGCTTCGATCTAGGCTTAATCTGGTAACCTTGACTCCAAGATCAATTACCAGCATGGCTCTTGCCTTTCTAGGTGAGTCATTCTGCCCCCACCCCCCACAGAGTTTTCCCCAAGAAAAATACTTCTTCAAGAGACTGCTGAGGTTGAACTAATCTCTGCCTACTTTAAGTGGCATTTGGGAGTCACAGTTTATGACACACAGTCTTCTCTGTACCTCCTGTCACACCAAGTATCAACCCTGCTTAAGCTCTGCTCAAAGCTCAAGCAGATGTTGATCCTCTCTAACTGAAAAATTGACTCCTAGAAAAAAGTATTTTGACCATGAAGCTCTTCTGGCTAGCGTCCATATCGAAACTTCTCTTACTCTTCGTCTTTCAAACTCTCTATTTTTTCATTATCTTATCATTAAAAAAAAAAGTTTACTGAGCCTTTCTTTATGTGCCAGACCTGAGGCATGGGCAGTAAACAAGACAAGAATAGTCCTTCTCCTCAAGAGCTTGAGGTCCGGCTATCTCTCTGTTGTGCCTTGAATCTGACCTATATATAGGAATCTGTCTGTGTGCACTGAATATGCTCACACCTGCCATCTCTCTGGGCCCGTCTGAATTCTTATAATTCATCAAAGTTCCAGTCAAGTCTTCCCACCAATGTCTGGTGTTGTCTCCCTCTTATAGCAGGGTGTATTAAGAACTGGCCAAAGCACCATATCTAAGGATGCTGTGTAGAGAACCAGTGATGATCTTAAGGAAGCCTCTAGTAGCATCTCCAAGGGCTCTGTCATACCTATAATTTGTATCAATTGTAGGTTTTGATATACAAAGAAAGGGCACGCTTACTCCTTGTGTGAATAGCATGGGTGGGTAAGAAAGATCTCCAACCACAGAATCAAGAGGTATTCGTTATCTTTTGCTACATAGCAAACCGCACCAAAACTGAGTGGCTTAAACAACAAGTATTTATTATCTTGTCACAAATGCAGCAGCAGCTTAGCTGGGTGTTTCTGGCTCAGGGTTTCTCATGTAGCTTCAGTCAGGATGTGGGTCAGGGCTGCAGTCATCTGAAGCCTTGACTAGGGTAGAGGATCTGCTTCGAATCTGGCTCAATCACATGGCTGTGGGCAGGAGACTTCGGTTTCTCACCATGTAAGCCTGTCCATAGGCTGCATGAGCATCCTCAAGATGTGGCACAAACTTACCCCAGAAAGAGCAAGCCAAGAAAGGAAGAAAGTTACAGTTTCTTTTAGGACCTAATCTTTAAAGTCACACACCATCACATCCACTATTCTATTTATTAAAAACAAGTCACTAGGTCCACCTCTATTCAAGGAGGGGAATTAGGCTTTACCCCTTGAAGGGAGGAGTATTCAAAAATTTTGTGAATGTATTTTAAAATCATAGAAGCTGCTAAAGAATTTTGAAGATTGGCGCTATGGCCTAAATCTAATTCTCGGGTGTGAAAGACATAATTTTACAACAGTCTGAATGAAAATTCTTATGAGTTTTAGTCAATAAAGGGCCTGCTCCAAAAGTCAATGTGATCCTAGGCCACATGAAAAAACCAGGTGCCATCTGGGGTGAGGAAGTGAGTCATGCCTATTTTACTGTGTTGGAGTCAGACCACAGCAGAGAGCTGTACTCAGTTTGGGGCACCACGTGGAGACACATCCTGGGGCCAAGTGAATGATGCAAGTAGGATGGTCAAGAAATTTGGAATCATGTCCTATAAAAGGTTGTTGAAGGAACAAGAGAAGTTTAAGCCAGAGAATCCTTAGGCATGCTGTGTGTGATCATTATGTTCAAGAATGTGAAGAACTTCCATGTACAGAGATACACTTGTTCTGCTCACCTTGTGCTGTAGCCAGAACCATTGGGTTGAAGTCATAGGAGAGACACTTTGGATCGATGTAAAGAAGGCATTTCTAAGAGTCAAAACTGACCTAAGATGGAAGCGGCTACCTTCAAGGGCTACTGGTATTATCGGAGGCATTAAAACAGTCAGAGGGCTGACTTGGCACATAGGAGGAGTGAACCAGTATGGTGTCCTTGCATAGAGATTCTATGATCTCACAGGCACTTTCCTCATGTCTCTGTGGAGTTACCCTCAGCATGGAGTAAATTGATGGCAATGGGCAGACTCTGTTCTTCAATTGGATTGGAGAGCAAGGCATGATTTTGGTTTTTCAAACAAGGATCACTTATTAGCTCACATTTCTGTGAGTGGGAAATTTGGGCTGGGCTCAGCTGGTTGGTTCTTCTGCCAGTCTCATCTAGGCCAGATGGTTGGTCTAGGATGAGCCTCACTCACATGACTGGTGGTTAACAAGCTGTCGCTGGGGCGTTGAGCTTATTTTTATGGTGCTCTCATGGATCCAGTGAAGCAGGAGCTGGTACTCCGCAATGCACCAATGCTTTTCAAGTCTCTACTTGTATTACGTTTGCTAATATTCAATGATCAAAGCGAGTTACAAGTCAAGCCCAGAGTCAAATAGATTTCTTGATGGAAGGAGTGGCAAAGAGGCCAGCACACAGGCCAGAAAGGTATTTATGACCATTTTGCAATCTACTACAGAGACCTTTTCAGATTTACCTGAATGAAGCCCACATGTCACTTTGGAGATCGCTCTAGCTTTCCTTGAGAATCAAAACTCACCCACTGGTGCATCACTCTGCATAATCCAGACCATGTGAAGGGTGTTCTCTCTGTCATGATGAGCCCAATGACAATATGGAGTAACCATTGCCCAGCAGCCATGTACAAAGAGCTCAGACTATCCCTGTGAGTGGACAAAATGGTGGAAACCTCAGCCTTCAGGGGGAGCCTCCCATGCACTTGGGGGAAACAGAAGGACAAGACAAACTTAAAGAAATCTAAGGGACCAAAATAGCAACATACTCCATGACCTGTGTAGGGAAGAATGGTGTTTTAGAGGAATTTGAAGATATATTCTGGGCCCCCATTTTCACTCAGGAATAAGGCAACATGGCACTTAGTAAGCAGCTGCTCCCTGGTGATAGGCCCCAAGCTCTGCGACTGGACACAGCCCCACCACTTCCGTGTAACATTTCCAGTTGTTTCTTAACTCTGCAGTTGGTTGCCATTTGAATTGGCAACTAACCCTACTGTTGTCTTACAGGAGAGTTGAAGAAGATACCTTTGTCTCTATAAAAAAAATATAAAAACTGAAGATAGACCAACAAGCCTGTGATTTTGTGGAGAAAATAATATTCCTGTTTATTAAATATACAAATAAAACGTATCTGTGTCCAAAAAAATACCTTAAGAAGCTGTCATGAAAACAGCTTCATGCCCTCATTCATTCATGTTGCCCACCTGGCCCCTGTCATCATTTGAATTTTCCACTCTTGATGAACGAATTTTCACCATATTTTCCAAGCTAAGTCTTTAATAACTTGTAAGGTTTTGCTTCTTGCTGCACCCTTGGCTTTGTGTAAGATGAGGTAGGGGGAGTTTTCAACAGATATTTGATTGACCAATTGATAGCATGGAGTCAAGTTTCTGGGAGAAAATAAAGATGAGGGAAAAGGACCTCCTTCTTCATTTAGATAATGTTTTGTCAAACCCAAATGGCCGATTCACATCTAATCATTGTATTTTAAGCAGGGACAGCTGGAGCTTACTGCGTGCCTCCTGCCCAGTCTTTATTCTCTCTATAAAGGCAGGAAACAGAAGGGCTCTGCATACAGCAGTCTCAGACGCTCATCAGAGACAGACCACTGACATGGAATGTCGCAAGGAAAGGCTTGCTGGCCCAGTGTTGGCGTTTGGGACCACAAGCAGGCACACGCTAAGGAGCGTGGTCAGCAGCCCTCTCCCTTCATCTTTTGGGGATGGAGGCTGAGGAACAAGGCTCCCTCAGTTTCCTAACAAATGATCTATTTTGGCAAACTAAGAAAGGGAGGGCTGTCCCACAGTCGGCCAGTGAGTCGTATGCCAAGCTGACGCGATGTTAGTATTTCATGCCACTCATTCTGTCTAACAGAAACTCGCCCTGGCTTTTTTCCATTCCTTTTAGCGAGATTGCGGTTGTAAATCAGCAAGAGTGTCCTGGAGGCTCCTGCTTCAGGTTGGTTGTCGGGAACAGTCTAAGAGGAAGAATCTTCAGAATAATTTAGAATCTGAGTCTAAGAGGGAAGGTCAATTTTGCTATTTAGAACCAGAGCACTGTACCAAACTTGGCTTTGAAGGGATGCTCTAAATGTCAGCCTTGGAATTTGAATTTAGAATATTGAAAAAACACAGTAGTTCATACTTTTACTGCCATGAGACTTAGTTCGAGTTCTCAGCTCTGACCGCCGAACATTCTCTAAATTGGGGAGGCCTCTTTAATAATGATCCCCTTTGGATTGGTAAAATGCTTTTTTACTCATAAGAAGAGTTCCATTTATAGCTCCAAGAGGAACATAGGGTGGGTGTTCTTTTTCCTTTCTTTTTTTTCCCTACTTCTCCCTATTTCCCACACCCTCCAGCCACCGGCAACTACTTTTCTATCCTCTGTTTCTATGAGTTTGACATTTTTTGTTTTTTAAAATGCCACATATGATGGAACTAGAGGGTATATTATGCTAAATGAAATAAGTTAATCAGAGAAAGCCAATTATCATATGATCTCACTCATATGTGGAACTTAAGACACAAAACAGAGGATCATGGGAGAAGAGAGGAGAAAACAAAACAAGACAAAATCAGAGAGGGAGACAAACCATAAGAGACTCTTAATCATAGGAAACAGAGGGTTGCTGGAGGGGAGGGTGATGGACATTGAGGAGGGCACGTGATGCAATGAGCACCAGGTATTATACAAAACTGATGAATCATCACTGATGAATCAGACCTCTACCTCTGAAACGAATAATACATATATGTTAATTAATTGAATTTAAATTAAATAAATAAAATAAAATTCCACATATGAATAATAACCATGCAGTACTTGCCTTTCTCTGTCTGACTTATCTCACTTAGCATAATGCCCATCTGTGTTTTCACCAATAGCAGGATTTTCCTCTTTCTTGTGGCTGAATAGTATTCTTGTGTGTGTTTGTGTGTGTGTGTATACATATATATATCACATCTTCTTTATCCATTCATCTTTCGATAGGTTGTTTCCACATCTCAGCTATTGCGAATAGTGCTGCAATGAACATGAGAGTGCAGATAGCTCTTCAATATCCTATTTTCATATCCTTTGGATAAATACCCAGAAGTGGGAGTGCTGGATCATATGGTAGTTCTAATTTTTATTTTTTCTAGTCCTACCTCTTAATAACAGTGCCAAAGTACTTTGGAAAGTACCTTGAACTTTCTGGACCTTTTTTCTTCATCTCTAAAGTAAGAGACAGGGTTATTCAGAGGAATAAATGAGAAAGAATTTTGTAAAGTATTAAGAAGGCCCAGTTGGAAACCATGGTACAGGATGCTGAATGGCCAAAGTCACTCACCCAGCAGCTGCAGAATCAGGGCGACAGTCTACGCTTCATGACTCAGCACCTAGCCTAGCACCAGGTGACTTGTTAACTGAACTTACATATATTTTCCTCTGACATCAGCCCCTCTGAACGAAGGACTGGATTGATATGAGGCACAAATTAAGTAGAGCATGGAAGGTTGGATCTATCCACTTCCTATTGCCCTGATTGGTCTACCCTGCAACTCCTCCAGATTTATCTAATCCCCAGTAAGTCCCAGACACAAGCAAGACTCAGTAGGCATTCTTTAATGGAAAGAATCTAGAGCAGGACTCTATTATGGCCCCATTATTGGGAAGCGTGAGTGGGAAGGGTGCAAGAGGATTTGGACACAATCCATAGATAGGGCAACAATCCACAGATGTAAAATTCACTGTAACTCCCTGCCTGAAACTCTCTGCTCTGGCCCTGGCCCCATACCCTCAGCAAATCTGCCTCTTCTCTGGGTGCCTATGAATGCTTCCCCCTCAGTAGGGTCACTGTTAAATTTCACCAGGGGCCTGGGGCGCCTGGGTGGCTCAGATGGTTAAGCGTCTGCCTTCGGCTCAGGTCATGATCCCAGGGTCCTGGGATCGAGTCCCGCATTGGGCTCCCTGCTAGGCGGGGAGCCTGCTTCTCCCTCTGCCTCTGCCTCTCTCTCTCTCTCTCTCTCTCTCTCTGACTCTCATGAATAAATAAATAAAACATTTAAAAAAAAAATTTTTGAGGGCGCCTGGGTGGCTCAGTTGGTTAAGCAACTGCCTTCGGCTCAGGTCATGATCCTGGAGTCCCAGGATCAAGTCCTGCATTGGGCTCCCTGCTCGGCAGGGAGTCTGCTTCTCCCTCTGACCCTCCCCCCCCATGCTCTCTCTCATTCTCTCTCAAATAAATAAATTAAATTAAATTAAAAAAAATAAAGTGTTTAAAAAAAAAAAATTTCACCAGGGACACATTTCGCCCCACCATGATTTCGGCTGCACAATAGCTCTAAAGTCTTAAAGAGGACCCCCTATGGACTTAAAGAGGAAGAACACAGACTCTGGGGACAAAAGCCAACCCCCTTTTATAACAGCCTCATTCTCGGCCAGTCCCACGCTACTGTTTTCTATCAGAAGCCACTGGGAAAGAAAGAATCAACTCAAGTAATATTTAACTCTGATCACACTGTTTGCTTTAATTATTAACGTTTGGCAGCCAGAAGAAATAACAGGACTTCATCTAGACACTTAAGAAAGAAAAAGGAACAGCTCATACCCCAGCCTTTATAAGATGTTTGAGCAATCATCTTGGATAGGCACATGCAGTCTTCACACATACCAGCAAACACTGTGAAGTATGATGACTGATTCATTCACTGTGCAAATATTTATTGAACTGGCACAGTTCTAGGTGCTGGCAATACATTGATGAGCAAAACAGATCACAATCCCTGATCTTGTGGAGCTTATATTCTAGTAGGAAGTGGAGGAAGAAAATATTCAACAACAAACATGATAAATAAGGAAATTACATGGTATGTTAGGAGGTAAGAGAGAAAAATATAGCAGGGTAAGAGGAATGGGGAGTGCTGGGGGAAAGAGGGCCCATTTTATATGGGGTGGTCAACGTTGGCCTCATTAACTGGCGACAGTTTAGTAAAGTCTTAGAGGAAGGGAAGGAAGCCAAATAGGTATCTGGAAAGTGGTGCTAGAGACAGACAGAATAGCCGGTGCAAAGGTCCCGTGGTAGGAGCATTGAGTGGAGTGTTGGGAGAGCATCAAGGAGACCAGTATGCCTAGAATGGAGTGAGTAAGGAGGAACATAGAGGAAATGAGGTCATAGAGGAAACAGGGACCAGATCAGTAGGACCCTGTAGACTGATGTATAAGCTTTGTTTTCTTTAGAGAAATGGGGCCATTGGAGCCTTTAGGGTAGAGTGATCTGACTTCGATTTGAAAAGGATCCATTCTGTATGGTTTCATTATATGTTCAGGCAAGGTCACAGAGATAGACCTTTTGCACTGAAAACAACCACTCCCCTTGCTTTTCCTCCAAGATGTTCAGAGTTGGCAGGCTTCCCGGCTAACACATCAGCATTCCCCACTGAACTGAACTCCTCTGTGGCTCCCTCCTGACTCCCTGGCCCTCTGGAAGCAAAGCCCCATCATCTTCATCCCGGCCTCACGTAGAGATGGACAGAGAAATGGAAGGATCTCCTCTTTCCCGGTTGCAGCTTCCCAGTAATTCAGATTCCACCTAGCAAGATCCATTAGAGCTAATTAATGACCGTCCTTTCAGTAGGTGTCTCCTCACTATGATTAATTCTCGGTCAGAGACAGAAAGCTTGTTCCATTATAGTTCTTTTTAAAAAATTATTATTATTCAGGCTTCCAATACTGGCATGAACTGCGGGTGAATTTCTGAAGTCATGTTACTAAGCTGTCACAACTAGTAATAGAAAAATTCAATTTATAAAGAATTAAGAGAGGCAGGAGAGGCATGCTCTTCGGTTTAGAACAAAGGAGATCAATCCTGACACAATGGCAGCATGACATCCGTGGACTTTGAAGATTCCAGGCTTCCTCTTCATTAATTAGAGAGAATCAAGAGTGCTGGTGGTTAATTATTTGCAGAAATTGTGCTCTGCAAAAGCAGATGCCAACTCCCTCCAGCCACCTCCAGCAGCAGCTCGGCATGATAATTAGACCGTGCGTCAGTCCCAGGCGCGGTCTGGGTGGGCAAATACACACTTGGCTGACCACTGCCACCCGCCGTCCCTCAGGCTTAGGCAGGGCCCCCGGAGGCTGGCACCGTTCGGAATGGACAGCCCCGGATGGGTCATGCTTTTAAAATCCACGTCAAGAAACCCAAGATCAAAGTGTGTGTTTGGTGGGGTCAAGGGGTCAAGGGTATTTGCCAACGGGGTCAGTTGGTTGGTACTCTTGTGTTGCCCGCTTTTACTGCTGCTCTTGTGCTAGGGTTAAACAATCAGTTTTCTTTAAAAAACAACAAAAAAGGCAATTTTAGCTTTTAATGTCCTAATTACAAAAGTAACATATATCTTTTGTATCAAATTGAAGCAATGTGGAAGTGTACAAAGTAAAAAAATGCGGGCTCTGCTGTGCCCCCTTCCAATCCCATCCTCCTGAGAACCATGATAGGGTTTGAGACTTTCCTTCCAGACTCTTCCGATGCTTCGGGTTAGAGTCTTTGAATTCTTTTCCGACCCACCGGGAACTGACATCTTAACGCGACCTTTTAGCATCCCTGCTGCTTTTTCTGTACCGTGAGATCTGCCGCTGTCCTGCTTCTGTGCTTCCACAAGACTCCGCGGCAGATTTAACACAGGGCAGCCTCGACTTGGGAGTCTCGCCGTTGGACTTGACCACATGGACTGGCGTAAGGAAGCGCTGGCCCTTCACTGTGTGATCTGCACATTTCTATGCCGGACACAAGAGGTACATCAGACAAGCCCATCTTGGTGTTAGCCATGCATTGGCAACTAAAGCTATCGAGCGCAGTCTTCAATTTGACAACGGATATTGTGGGGTGGGGTAAAGAAGATGCACGCTATAAAAGCCATGAGCACTGCTGAAGTAAACAGATGCCTTTCATCTGCTCATACACCGAGGGGAGGGAAACAGAATGCAGTCCCGCTCTTCCAGAAATAGAACTGTTGCTGCAGTTAGCCCGGGGGCCTCGTGTACCCCAGGTGAGGCAGCAGACAGGGCTGCAGCTCTAACCTGCCCTCCCAGGCATCAGTTTCTTGGGGAACGTATTCAGAGGACTTTAGCTCTAACGCGGAGCAGGGCTGGGGCGGGGAGGGGTCTGATTGGCATTCAGGAAAAGCTGCAGGCAGCAGAACGAGGATGGCTGCCTGGCAGGCCTTTCCCCAAATACCCAGATCGCCCTGGGTGTTTTGACATTTGCTGGCATTAAGACCCTGTGGCCATTTCACAGCCCATTTATTTAAGGTATTTGAAACTCTCTCTGCGGGGCAGCTAAGGTTGTCATATTAGCTTGGCAGACATCAGACCTTCTCTCGAGTTACCAAGTCGTTGTGACCACTTCGAGGTTACCAACTCTAAATAGCAGGAAGCAAGTTTCATCTACATCTTGATTAGAGCATGTATTAAAGTCGTTTGTGATGATCTGTCTACCAGACTCTCTCTCCTACCGGAAAGTGGTCTCCTTGAGGGCATGTGTTTTAAGCGTTTTGGTGCTGCGAGCACCCAGCCGGACCTGGGGTATAGGTTTTTAACTCGGTTTTACTGGGTTTTTATTACATGGTATTTGTTTGGTGGCAGGTTTTCTGTGGTGGTGGTGGTAATTGTTCCCATGGACGTAACTTGACACAAGAGGTGATGGTTAGTTTTCTGTGGCACTTGGTTAGGCTTGGTTAGCACCCAGTTATGCAATCAAACATTAATCTAGGTGTTGCTGTGAAGGTATTCTGGGGGTGTGATTATCATCTACAATCAGTTGACTTTAAATAAAGGCGATTACTCTTAATAATGTGGGTGGGCCTCATCCAGTCACTGAAGGCCCTACGAGCAAAACCTGAGACCTCCGGCAGAGGAAGAAATTCTGACTCAAGGCTGCAGTATCACCTCCTGCCTCCTGAGTTTCCAGGCTGCTGGCTTGCCCTGTGGATTTGGGGTTTGCCAGTCCCCACAAGCGTATAAGCCAGTTCCTTAAAATAAATGTCTATATGTCTCTATCTATATCTAAAATCTCTTATTGGTTCTGTTTCTCTGGAGGACCCCGACAGATACACATCACATACATGAATCCGTGTAAAACACGCCATTCAGTCATTCATTTATTTCTTCAGTTCATTCCACAAATATTTTTTGAGTGCCTACTAAGTGCCCCGCATTGTGCTAAGTGCTAGAAATAATGGTCGAAAAAGTCCCAGATCTTAAAGAAAACTTTGACTTAAGGCAAGTCCAGGGCAGTGCTGTAGGTTTCCTAAAGAAACAAACCCAGCCTAGAATCTGCAGCAACTAGACTCAGACGGTGAGTCACCTGCAGTTGCCTTGGCCTGGGGCAGGGACAGCCAGGCCGAGCACAGAGCCAAGAAGGAATAAAACATTTGTGCCCAGGTGTCCAGAGCACCCGGTTTCATAGTGCCAAGAGAAAAAAAAAAAGAGTGAGAGAGAGGGAGAGAGAGAAAGAAAGAAAGAGAAAGCAAGAAAGCAAGAAAGCAAGAAAGCAAGAAAGCAAGAAAGAAAGCAAGAAAGCAAGAAAGAAAGAAAGAAAAAGAAAGAAAGAAAGAAAGAAGAAAGAAGAAAGGAAGGAAGGAAAACACAAGACAAGACAAAAGCTCGGGGGTGGGGGGAGAAAGAGAGATGATCAGGGTGGTTTTTTTTTGGATACAGGCAACCTTAAGGTTGAAAAGCTTTCTTCCCCCGAAGGTTCGGATCCTCAAGAACTCCCCCACCTGCTGTGATGGGATGACCTCACCATGACCTCACTTCCTTTCCAGGAGCCCTGGGGATTTCTCCTCTGCCCAGAAGCTTCAGGGGAAGGTTGGCTTTGGGTTCTGTCACTGCACCTTGAACACGTTGGCCCAGAAGCAGGGCTGCTGGGCGTAAGCAGGAAGAGCCTTTGCTCTGTGGATTGAGAAGTGGCACATTTTAAACTGGCTTTTAAAGGAATATGCTACCCTGATGTCTCTAAGTCTCGGTTGAAAAAAATGTAAGAGAAAGCAGTGTGAAAAGGGAACAAACCAAAAGATTCAAAGGGAAGGCTGTGGGAGGTTTGTTAACCTCCGTGTAAGCCAGATCCTTCCCTGACCAGGTGTAGGTCTTTCCAGTCCCAGGACTCTCTCCCTGAGTGAGAGCATGACCACGCCTTTCCTCCTCCCCCGAGGACAAAGTAGCAAGGAGAGAAGGCAAGGCTCAGATTAGACATCTTTGCCCCTGTGAGCAGCTCAGGGTTCAGGCAGTACTGGATGAGCCCACAGAAAAGTTTTTTATGAATAAGAAAAAAAACTTTCCTTAAAACATTTGACTGCCATCTGTCATAAGATGGTCTTAATCAGTATACGAATCTACAGTGAATAGGATTTAAAGATTGCCCCCTGGGGTTTGGCAAGGCACAACCGTGTGTGGTGGACCCAGAAGCATTTGGGCTTCCTCTCTGGAGCTCCAGCACCATGCCACGTTGGTTTCCTTTACTTCAGGAAGCTGTGGTTGGGACTTGCCTAATTTAGCTAAGAGGTACCCACAGCTTCAGATCTCTCCCTAAATGGAACTGAATCCCCTCAGGGGTTTTCCGTGAGGAGTTCACTCAGGAGTTGTGGGGCTCTAGAGCTAAGGACATCAGAGCTACCCACCTGGCAACATGTGGTAGAATCTTCCAGGTCCACAGTCATCTTACTCTTGCTCACAAGTGTCTCCTCTATCTTCCTGGTTAGTTATTTACCTAAGAATCTCAACAAACTTAACACTTCCTTGGCTGAAAAATATCCAACTAATTTTGATGAAGTTTCATCAGCCAAGAGTGAAGTCCAGAGCTGTGATGGACAGCCCAGGTGTCCCTGTTCCACAACCTCTTCAGGGACTCATCTGAAGGATGCAATCACCCAGGCGAATCATGCTCCTGACAAATTATTTTTTGCACTAGCCACTTGGGTTGCATTGTCCTTCAGCAGCCTCGGTGCTCAGGATGCAGACCCGCAGAAACTTTCCTTTCAGGCTTGGCTTGATTAATATGGACTCTGCCACCATTACCCTTTGGAGAGAGAAAAATGGTGCTCACTTCATCCTGGTCCTACATTCCATTACAATGCCTATTCGTGTGATTTGGGGTGGAGGAGGATACCTACTGAAGCTTCGAGAGAGACCTGACTCAGTGTTAAGTGGTCCCCTTTCTCAGGGTGCAGATGTACCAGCCTTCCCCTCTTTCTCGCTGAGTCTTTGATTATCCACAATTCTCACTTGTATTGGTGGACAGACGCTTTTATTCTTTTATTTCTGGCCTGACAGGTTTGTTAATAAAAGGAAAGAAAAGCTACCTGGAGGTATGTGTGCCCCTGGTGGGTGCTGTTGCCTTTCTCCAAATAGCCAAGCCTGTTTTCTAAGCTTACCACCCATTCCCAGGAGAGGTCTTTTCCTTAGCCTGTCCCCAGGCTTCTGGAAGGAATTGCTGTGAAGGAGTAGCCATAAGGAAGACTTTCTTTTTTTTTAAGATTTTAGTTATTTATTTTAGAGAGAGAGAAAGAGCACAAGTGGGGTGTAAAGAGGGGCAGAGGGAGAGGGAGAAGCAGACTCCCTGCTGAGCAGGGAGCCCGATGCGGGGCTCGATTCCAGGACCCTGAGATCATGACTGGCAGATGCTTAACCTGAGCCACCCAGGTGCCCTGCCATTAGGAAGACGTAACAAGTGGTTGGGAGAGTGCATTAGGTCCTGGTGCCATTTTTGAGGAGCATTGTGAATAGAAAGGCAGTGGAGAGGTGAATTGCCCATTAACTGGGTGATTGGAGAGGTCAATCATAATTCCTGCTTCATAAGGTTACTGAGAACTTTAAATGAGATAAGGTACATAACATGCTTGATGCATAGTGGGTGCAAAAGGAGTACTGCTTTCCTGCTCTTAGAAAAGTTTCCTATAAACCCACTTTACACGAGGCCCACGTGGCATGCCTCACTAGAGTGGAGTGGCTTCAAGCAGGGTCCCTGGAAACAGGCCCCAGGGCTTGAAGCCCTCATCTGTCCCTTAACAGCTGTGTGGATTCAGTGTGTCTCTTAACTTCTCTGTGTCTTATTTCCCCACCTGTGAAATGGGACTGATGGCAATGGTGCTCTCCTCATAGGAGCTTTTGTGAGAATTATTCTAGAGCAGTGCCAGGTATGCAAGAAGCATAGACGTAGGCTGACTGTTATTGTACTATGTTATTATGCTACTGATTAGTATTCCATTTCTGTACATGCATGAATTACAACACCATCTACAGTTTATTCCTTATCTCACAAATACTCTCGCACACCTGTGTCGTCCAGGATAACATTGCACAATTATGTGCTGCAGAATTCTAACTTTTCAGGGTATTCATAGATGCTTTGTGGAAAAAAATAGTTCCGTAGTTAAAGAAATATGTGATTCTTTGGCTTAATGGTGCTGAACAGGTGTTTTTACTGCAGGACGTCACAGATCATTTGACATGCTGACATAATCCAGGCGGAGGTCTCTCCCCCACGGTCCCTCCCAGACCAGTGTCACCAGGACACACTTTGGGAAGGGTAGGCGTAGGATCGGGTAAAAAATAATTTGGATACAAGTCAAGGAGCCTCTCTAGCTATAAGCCTTGAAGACAGGGACATACGAAATGTGTTGGTAGGGAGAATAGAAGCACCAGAAAAAGCCAGGCTGGGAAGAACTTGGGGGAACCTCCCAGGAAAGACGAAAGTTACATTGCCGTAAGTTAGCAGCCCCCAGACACAAAGCAGACTGCAGCTCAGTCCGAGTAAAACTACAAGTAAGGCGGACAAGAAGGCTTTCTTTCTCCGAGCTCTGAAATCAACGATTTATTGCGCGCATACTCCCCGCGTAGCCGCTGTCCGAGACGCGGCGCGCCCTGCGTGCCCGGAGTGCCGGCGCGCTCACAGATGGAGGGAGGCAGGCAGCGGGAACCGCGCCACGGAAAGACCAGAGCATCAAGAGCTCGAGGGCCAGGGAGGGAAACGTGTGCCAGGCAGGGTGCTGGGGAACAGCCTCAAAAGGGTGTTTTTTGAACCGAGTCTTGAAAATGGCATCTTATGTCAGGTGAAGGTGACAGGAAGGGCATCTCAGGCATAAGGGGCCCCTTGAGCAAAAATGAAACAGTACTGGCTGGGGGCAGGGGAAGAGTACATTTGGTGAGGGGCCTGGGGACAGGGCAGGGACAGTCAAGAGTTCAGCCTGGAGAGTATTGGTCAGACGCCTGTGAGGAGCCTTGAAGGCAATGCCTACATGCTTCATGCATTCATTCTTCGAGAAATATTTAGTGAGCACCTACTACGGGCCCCGCACTGTACTAAATGCTTAGGGATAGGACAGTGATAAAACGCAGCTTCTGTTCTCACAGAGCTTATCGCTACGGATAGACAGAAGCAGTGAACAAGCAAACATATCATAGAGCAGGCAGCAATAATGCAGAATAAAGCAGGGTTGGGGAATAGTCAATGGGGTGCCATTGTAGAGGAGGTGGCCAAGGGTGCTAGAAGGAGATGCCACTTGACCAGGAACCTGACTCAAGTCCTGACTGAGATGAGGGGTCAGCCATGCAAACATGCAGAAGTATGTCCCCAGCAGAGGAAAAAGCACAGAAGTCTGAGGTGGTGGTGTACGTGGAGGCTTTCGGAGCAAGCCTCGGGGTGGCTGGAGTGGACTGTGTGGGATGAGGAGAGAGCGGGGGAAGGAAGTCAGAGAGGCCACGAGAGGCCAGGCTGGGCTGTGCCTTATGGCCACTGTAAGAACTTGGTTCTTTATTCCAGGCATAGTGGGAGCTTGGGCTTTATTTTACTGGCAAAGTCGCGTCGAAGGTTTGGGAGCAAGAGTGCGACAGAACAATATGATGTGAGCTGTTGTTTTAGGTCAGTCGTTTTCCAGTCTGAGGACCACAAAGAAATCTTCCATAGAGGTATCGTATTTCATTCTGGTAAACAAGGGATGGTCGGGCTGAAGTGGGAATGAGGATCCAGAGCCCCAACCGTCGCCTCCTTCTTTCTCTCGCCTTTCCCAGAGACCCCAGGGGACCCTCAGAACTCTTGGTATTAGGGAGGTGACTGGGCCAGGTGTGCAGGATGGTTACAAGCTATGGACACTGCAGGCAGGACAAGAGCTCAAGGCTTCTCCAGTAACCCAGAGGAGAGACCCTGGGGTCTTCGGCTGGGGTCAGGGGGATCGAAATGGAGCAGAGCTGATGAAGCAAATATATGCCTATGCTGTGCACAACCAGTAAGAAAAAGTGTATTTCAAGCCAAAGAGATGACCATCTTTGGGATCTGGGGGGGTGGGGGGGGCTTATTTTCCAGATGGCTGGTCTGCGTGGAGGTGAAGGAAGCTGAACAGTAATTTCTTCCTGTTGGGAGGATAATATCAGATTTGGAATAGATGCCTTTCTTCCTTCTCTCCACATAAGACCCGTATTAGGTATTATCTCGTGGGCTGCATTAACTACTATTCCCCACTCAATCTGCCAGCCTCACTGGCCTCCTCCATCTTCCTTGACCACGTCAGAAGTGCTTCTGCCTCAGGCCCTGAGCACTTGTTCTTTCTACCTTAAGTGCTCCACTTCCCATATCCTTCACTGCCTTGGGTCTTCACTCAAATGCCACCCCCCAGTGAGGGCTTCTGTAGCCACTCCCCCTTCCTGACAATTCCTAGCGCCCGTCCCTGTTTTGTTTTCATCATTCCTCAGCACTTTTAACTATCTAATGAGCTGTATGTTTGACTTTTTAAATATTGTTTATTGTCTCTCTCCTCATCTTCAGGACATAAGCTCTATGCGAGCAGGGACTCCTGCCTCTTTCCTCTCCCCAGGTCCTATGGCAGAGCTTGGCAAAATGGGGGTTTCACAGAGACTTTTGGAGTGAGTAAAGGACTGCTTGCTTGTGTGAGAACTATCGCAGGGCTCAGGAGCAGTCAAATAATTTAGTACAGAGGTTTTGGTACATATATTCTTTAAAGCAGCAAAGCACATTCATTGTGGGCCATGTGGTGATCTATAAATATTTTATTCCTTGATTTGTTAAAAAAACAAAAACATAAGCCAAACAAGATGTATGTTAGTCCACATGAAGATGTGAGACTTCTTTTGACAAATATTTACCCAGAAACTTCCAGTGGCCAGTACATATGTAGGCCCTGGGGTGCAGTGTTTGGGTGAATTTGGTAAAATATTGTGTGCTAGTTGTCTTTTCCAATTTCTTGAAGCAATTCTAAGATGCATAACCTACATCTGCAACTTACTCCCGTGGTGTCATTGTACTTATAGACCACCTCCAATTGACAGATTGCGTTCTTGCAGCTCATTTTTAATTCAGCCGATGGAACTTGGAACACATTGTCTTATAGGACCTGCATGATGAAGGGGAGAGCTTCTCGGGCTGGGCTATTTAAGAATAATGCAATTGACATACCATAAATTCAAGATGAAAAACTGTAGAAAAGAATACTGTTAAATTACTAGTCTCAAACAACAAAATATAAATTGAATTAGAAAAGGTGTTGTTATGTACCTTGGGTGACCATGCTTGAGAAAAGCATTTGAAGATGTTGAAAGAATCTTTGAATTCCTCAAGGGAAGCTGGAAGTCTGGGTTTCAATCTGGTGACCTCATGTTTGGTGTCCCATCCTTGGTCAGTGCCCTCATCCTCCATTCTTCCTCTCTCTGAACTTTTCTTTGGTCTTCGCCATTTCGCCTTCCCCTTTGCAGGCTACATACCCCTTTACCAACCCCCACCTTCTCTCTATATCTTTATTTTCCTTAAAATAAAAAGGAATCACAGGAAAAGAGCCTGTCAAGACCACCTGTTTGGAAGGAGGTGGTTTCTTGTCTAGACACCCATAAAGAAAGGGAAAGTGTTTCCATGTCATTCGGGGATATCAGAATTGTGGCGAATTCAATACTCTTGGAATTATTTGTTTGCTTGTTCTTGCTTATTTGTTTGTTATTTAAATTAATGTTACAAATCATCTTTCTGACTTAGGCTAGGGGATAAGATCAAGGTGAATATGAAGGTTTATACCTCCTTATTCCCCACAGAATATCTAAGGCAAGGTAATAGTATACCGTGTTGCGATGGGTTTTCACTCTTCTTGGAAATGGGAGCTAGAGAATTCTTAGATTCTCACCGCTTCAGTTATAATAGAAAGAAATGTATATGAGGACCAAGAGATACCTGGTCCTGTCATTATCTAGCTGAGTCATGGAGTTCCCCTAGGACTCTGTTTCCTCATCTCTAAAAGGTGGACAATAAATTTGTTCTTCCAATTTCATTTCGTTGACAGGAACAAAGAGCAGAGTAGAAATGAAATTGCTCTTAAGACTTGAAAGACTTGAAAACCCTAAAAGCCATGGTATTATAAATTACCAAAAAGCTAACTCTACAATGTTACCACCATCTGGGTAATTTGAAAAAGTTTCGTCCTCTTACCACAGCCAGGAAAGTCCTGGGTTTTAAGCAAAGGTTGAAATTATTCAGAATCTAATATTTGTTTTGAGCCATTATCAATAACATAAGCAGGCAGCTTAAGTCTTAAGTGCTATAAAATATATTTATAAAAGGAGAGGCCAGAAAGAACAAATGCTGGGTTGTGTGAATGCTAAGTTCATATCTGCATTTTTTCTACTGGCCAAGTTAGGTCATTCACACTTAAAAATTGGGGAGAGGGCACACACATTTCAAGTATGACCCTGATGGAAATCTTTCTATGTCAATTGCAGAATAAAGACCTTTTCTCCCTGTGGGGCCTGACTCAGGTGTCTAGAATGTATACTTGCTCATAAATAGCAGAAGTGTTCAGCATTGTGATTATTTTTCTCCACCTGGGTTGTTTGGGGGTTTCAGTTCACTCTGGGTAAATGATTAGTGTGTAACCTCGTAGAATAAAATCTATGACATGTGCGAGAGACTCACAAGGGATCTTAACCATTGGTGTTATTCCCCTAGCCAACAGAGACTAGTATGGGCACAGCTTCTTCTGCTCTAAGACTTATTACACACCTGGCAGAGTTGTTTCAGCTCATCAAGATTCTTTCTTAGAGGCAGACCTTGGGGGCAGAGAGAGGACATTGTTTGTTGTTTTAAAGGATCAGTGGCTAGAGAATCAGGAACCTGACATTCTTATCCTGAGTGAGTGACAGTGTGACTATGGGTAAGCCACTTGTCCTCTCTCGACCTCAGTATCTCATCTATAAAAGAGAGAGGACTCTTCCGGCTGTACAAATATCAAGAGACAAAGCCAATATTGTAAGCGCTACCTGTCCAGTTTGCCACACATCTCACCAGGTAGGCCTTATCTATAGGTAAATAAAGAGGTAGAAAATGAGGCCAAGTGGGTCAAATAAAGCCCTAAAGCAGATTTTTATAGGCCCTTTATAATAATTGTTAGAAGTTTTTATGTCATTGAAAATCCTTAAAAATCAGAAGACATCACGTAAGAATGTAGATTTCTGGTTGCTCTTGAAAAATCAAAACATCTGGCTGCATTGGGCTCAAATCCAAATATGGCAACAATTAGCTAGAGCTGGGTGTGGCTGTCCCCTTTGGATCGGGCGTGTGAACTTCTGTTTACCACAGTCCCCACCACTCCCTATTGCTACCTACGCCTGGTCTCCTTTATGCTATCCTTCTGACCCCTCTAGGCACTTGAAATTATGATCCTCACTCTAATATCTCTCCCAATCCCAGATGCATTAATTTCCACTTTCCATACCTTTTTCTGAAAGTAGATTTTTTGCAGGAGAGAGAAAGATCCTTAACACCCTGGCATGAAGTAGGTGAGCAGATCATTGTTCTCCAGAGAGGAGCATCTCAGGGTCCTAGTGAGGAAGAAGGAGGGCCGAGAGGCCAGGAAATACCAGTGGAAGGGCAGGGGGTTAGGTACAGCAGCTCTGGACAATAGAAATATCATGCAAGCCATAAATAAGAGCCACTTATGCAACTGAAAAATTTCTAGTAGCCACATTAGAAAGAAGTAAAAAGAAATAGGTGAAATTCTTAACCAAACATACCCCAAATATCTTCATTGTATTGTGTGATCAATTTAAATGTTATTCATGAGATATTTTATGTATTTTCCACACTAAGTCTCTGAAATCCAGTGTGTATTTTATACGTGTAGCACTTCGCCATTCATACTAGCCACATTCCAAGTACTCAACAGCCCCATGTGTCGTGGCTCCCAGAGGGGACATCACAGAGCTAGAGAACCAACTTATCAGTGTTGCCTAGAGCTCTTGCTAGCTACCTAGCCTTCAAAAGGGAACCACATGGATTGAGGGCTCACTATGCATTATATAAAACACAAGTACAATTTGTTTTCTTTTCGTTTGTGTGTCTCACTAAAAAAGATAACTAGAGCAGAGGGTAAATACCATTGAAACGGTATTGAAACTGGTCTCCTACTATTGCATGGACCCGGACTTCATATTTTTTAGCCTCAGTTTTCTCTCTCAAACCTGGTAATAATTGTATTTACTTTAAAAGGTTTTTGTAAAATTTATGAAAATGTTTTACAAACTATAAATAACTATGCAGGTTTAACGAAAAGAAAAATAGCTGTGTTTTCTTGAATCCTAGCCTCTGTTCTAGAAACTTTGCACATGTTGTTTTCATCTTTATATCTTTATGAAGTGATATTATTATGCAGATTTTAAAAAGAGGAAACTGAGGCTTTTAGAAATTAAATACCTTGTGCAAATTCACACAGGTAGTGAGTGGTTACAATTGTGGTAACAATTGTGTTACCACTTCTTTATTTATTTATTTATTTTTTAAAGGTTTTATTTATTTATTTTGATAGAGGGAGACATAGCGAGAACAGGAACACAAGCAGGGGGAGTGGGAGAGGAAGAAGCAGGCTCCCCGAGGAGCAGGGAGCCCGATGCGGGGCTCGATCCCAGGACCCTGGGATCATGACCTGAGCGGAAGGCAGATACTTAACGACTGAGCCACCCAGGGGCCCCAGTGTTACCACTTCTTTAATGAGATGTTTTATCATCGATTTTCCTAGCTCCGGCCTGACTCATGCAAATATAGATAAGAGAGGCTATTTGTCACCAAGTTCCTCCACAACTGCACATAGACTCTGTGAACTGAGGCATTGTTGCCACCAGACAGATGTTGTTTCCATCACAGCAAGTGACACAATTTGTTAGTAGACATTATTTTCAATGTGTTTCCGCCAAACCACCTTCCTGGGTGGATCCCTCCTCCTGCATGCACAACCTAGTCCTTCGCAGTGCGGTACCTTTGTACACACTGTTCCCACTGCCTGGAGTGCTTTGTCCTAATATCTCCCATCCAAGTCATATTTGTCCTTCAAGGATTATTTAGCTGAGGTCAGGATCTTGATGCATCTAGGCTGCATTGTTTCTATGTCTTTGACATCCGAGGACCATTGGCACCTCTCATTTTAGCCTATCTCACACTCCACCATGTTTTGTCATTGAACTTGAACATGAACTTAGTTCCTGTGTGTATTTTTACCCAATTAGGTGAAGGTTCCTGGAAGACAGGGCTCTTGTTTCTAGTGTTCTACACTTTAGCAGTACTTAACACATTTTATTTACTAGCTGCTTGAATGTACTTATTCTGTACAGTCAGGCTGGGTCTATAGTAGGTGTGTAATTTCTGTTGAATGAAACAAGTTTTAGATTTGAAAACCATATGAGAGTAGTTCTTCCAGAGGTAACAAAGCTCTGCCATGATTTCAAGGTTTTTTATTGTCTCATTCTCCTTTCCTCTCTGCCCCATCTCTGTAGACTTTGAATGTGAGTTCCTAAATCTTGCCGTATTTCCATTTTTACATCTGTTTAAGAGTACTTTGATAATGCTACTTCCTACTCACGGTACATATTATTAATATCCTCAAGCAAAAGACTGAATTATCTCACAAAGTATGTGATCAGCATAACATGGAAAGCAATAAAACTGGTCTGGATATAGAAAAACTTTGCTCCAGGTGAAAATGAAAAACTAATTGAAGGCAATGACTCAGTCGTCTGCATTTTTCCTGGTATAACAAAGCAGCACAAAATGTATGGTGGCCACGGATAAGCTCTTAATGCCCTTCCAGGTAATGACTAACTATGTGTGACTAAGACAGAATTAAGAGAAAGTCTCAGACATTGCGGAAAAAAAAGTCCCCATGACTATCTAGTCCTGGACACTCCCCGTTCTGGGAAAGATTATCATGTCCTAGGCTGGAGTGACATCAGTGTTTTTATTTGTCAGTAAGAATCTATAAGAAGCAGTTATTGTCTTTAATTAAAAAGTAAGTACAGTGAGAAAATCGAGAGATCTGAAATTTCCTTGAGCTCCCCCAGGGTCCTTATTTAATACATTTACACTTTTGTGGGGTTTTTCATATTTTTATAGAGATGTGTTTGTGAAATCGGCAAACACTGGGACAGAGTGAATGTTGGCAAAGCAGAATGTTCCTTCCAGGTCTAGGTTTTCAGGTCCTTGGAGGATAGACGGGGTTGGCTGTCTTTGCAAGAATGGGCACTCAGATTTACCTTTAAGTAAAACAAATTAAATTCCAACGTTAAGACTGTTGTCACAAGTCCCCGTGCCCAGCCCAGCTCCTAAACTCTCCTTCTTGCTGCCATGGATATTTTATTGGGTAAACAGAACTATTGGCTACTTCAATGCACTCTACCTGCCTTGGGCTATTTTTAAGTTATCTGACTCTCTAACCTGTGGAATTGGTTATGGTTTGCTCTCAACAGCTGTTTTTGGTTTTTTTTTTTAAATCTGGAACCAGTTGATTCCTCTAGCAGATTTTCTCCATGTTTCTCCTGTCCCTGTACATTCGGGGAGAGGGGCGCCCGGGGTGAGGGAGGGAGGGGGAAGGGAGAGGGGGGTGCTCCTGTCCCTTTCCCCTTCAAACTTAGAATAAATGACCATCCAGATATTTTGACAGCCACCCTAGTTGAGGCCACCCACATCCCAAGCTGGTGAAGGGCTTGGTTCCCTCCCCTGCCAGTTGAGGAATCCTTCTGGAGTCCCATCTTTTCCTCACTCTCCACAGCCGAACAGCCCAAGTCCTGTCAGCTCTGCTTCCGAAGACCCTGAATCTCTCTGCGCTCCGGGGCTCTGACCTAGTCACCTGGTCACCATCCTCTCCCTTCTGTCCTACCACATCAAACTCCTGTCTGATCACCCTGCTACCTCTAGCCCCTCTAAAGTTCATTCCTCCCGCAATAGCCTATATTCTCTCTTTAGAACATAAATCAGATTATATGGCTCCCCTGTTTCAAACTTGAATTGCTTCCCATTCTTCTTAAAGCAAAAACCAAATGTCTGTCCTACCTCGGTGAGCCCTCTACCACCTGGGTCACTCATGGTGACTGACTGACCTCATCTGGCAGTACCCTCCCCTTCCCTGGACATCCTGTATTCTTCCCATCACCAAGGCTCCTAGAACACGCCCTGCCTCCTTGACTGTGCTGTTGCTCTGCCTGGAACCCTCCTTCCTCTGATCTTCATATGGGTGGGGTCTTCTTTGTTCTAATCTCAGCTTCCAGTCACCTCATCAGGGAGACCTTCCTTGGTATCCCTCTCTAAAGGAGTCTCCTTGTCACCCCACCATATCGCCCTCAAGCAATTCTCTGCAGAGCACTTATCACAGTCTGATATTTTCTTATTTATTATTTTAATTAATTTCTTTAGCATTTATCTTTCTCCACTAGGCTATCTCTCTTTTACTCACCCTGTATCTCCAATGTCTAGGGCAGAACCTGCCAAAGAGTAAGTGCTTTTAAATATATTTTGAGTGGATGGCTAGATAAATAATAAATGCCACGGCCCATATCCATTCAGTAATGGAGCATCTATGTACACAAGTTTTAACCTTATATTACAATGACATGGCCAGTTTCAATTTAAGCATAAGCTTTGCCACATTATCACATATGATCCTTGTGGGGAACTCTGAAATTAAAGAAAAGGAATCAAAGGCCCTTGCTGCCAAGAAGCAGTACGTTTCTCTCTGTCTAATGCCAGAAAAAAGGAATATGCATGTTAGGGGCTCAGTGCTTTCCTTGCAGCAGAGCCAGCTAAGCCCAAGCAGAGATCAGACATGTGAGACCAGGACCCACCAATAGTTTCCAAGCGTTTATTTGCCTGGTTGATCTGCATCATCTTGTTTTTCAGCTGAAGGAGTAAGGAAGAGTTGCATGAATGGGGAGGGACACTAAGGGCAAAAGGAGGGTGCCCAGTGGGGCTTGAGCCCTCAGGGGGCAAGGCAAGAACCAGAAGCTGAGCTGCTGTTTGCAGGAAAGAATTTTGGGTCTTTGAGCACAAGCAGAGCAGCTTTGGGACTCAGGGTATAAAACATGGCCCAGGGTGGGGTGAGGGTGTTTTCCCTTTCTCTGCGAGGAATGAAGTGTGCTCGCAGCGTGAGGAGCAACGGCGAGGAGCACAGAGCTCTGGGGATCTCTGCGCATGGGCCAAGTGGGCCAAGAGGCAGCTTTGGGGTGCTGGAAGACAGTGACACTGCAGCACTTCCCTCTGAGCAGTGCCAAAGTCCCAGTGCACCGAATGCATCCCCAGGCCACTGGAGAGTTCTGCACAGTCTCAGTACCCAAAAGCTCACAGAGACCCCAGCCAGCAGCTCAGCACCCCGCGCCAGGTGGGGCTGAGTCAGAGACTTGGGCCCTGTGCAGACATGTTTGCACTCGGGGCAGCAGCAGAGTGGTAGTTTCAAATGACCATCAAACTATGTACCCCCAAGAGCTGCAAACTTTTTTCCTGAGTATACTTGATATATCCTATAGACTTACCCCAAATAAGGAGAGAGACTTTGAGAAAGAGGAGGCA
Organism: Halichoerus grypus; assembly: GCF_964656455.1. Lineage (NCBI taxonomy): Eukaryota > Metazoa > Chordata > Mammalia > Carnivora > Phocidae > Halichoerus > Halichoerus grypus. The sequence continues at coordinate 124,200,765 of NC_135715.1, read as the reverse complement.
TGGAGGGCTAGCATGTGGAGCAATCAGCTAGCAAAATTTGAGTGAAAATATGATCTAATTGGCCCCCACAGGCTGGTGAGGCCTGGCGACATTTGGTTACACCCTTGCCAAGGAGGCTCAGTAAACAGGTTCAGACCTACTCAGTCGGGAGGCAATTAAGTACCAAGGCCAAGGGGGAGCCAAAGGCAACAATAGGCAGAACAATGGCCCTATTGTGGCACCCAGCCCTCTGTGGGCTGCTGGGAGGGTGCTCCAAGCCCACTGGCCACTCTGCTCCTGTGGTTAAATAGGCATAATTAAGTAACATGAGCTAATTATAATGGCTTCCGCCTAAGGGGTTACATGCTGCATAAGTTTACAAAATATGGAAAATAGTTTCCTTCCCTGCAAGGACACTGCCAGTCCAACAGAAAGGTGCCCCAGATCTGTAGCAAAAGGGTTCAATTCAGATTGGGTTTCTAAAGTTCTCTATTTAGGAGTTGAATATAAAACACATGTAATCGTTTTCCAAATCACCAGTGAGAAATTTAGCTTTGTTTATTGGGGGGCAGAGACTGTAACCTATGCATTCTTACATCCTCCAAAGCCTCACTGGGATCTTGCACGCAGTCGGTCCTTAGCATCTGTTGCATGAGAGAATCAACTTGCAGCAAGGAATGAATGTTCTTTTGACTTGGCAGTTCATCTCCAGAAGTGAAACCCTGGGGGGTACCATAGAGGAGGCGCATTCCAAATGACATGGAGAAAATCAGTTCCTTTCCCATTACTATTCCCAGGAAAAAAATAAAACAATTCTGCTTTATAGAGCTGAACTGAAGGTAAAACAAGAAGTTAACAAAACAATTCTACCTTGTGTGGTGGTCTAGATGTCCCCACTCTAGAAAAGATTCACGTGTCTGGTTTCATTCTGCTTGTTGAAAAGCTCTGTGAGTGCACGTGTGCATACAGTCTGGGCGGCGTGTGCAATGATAACAGAATGACAGAGACCATTACAGTCTACGGCCGCAATGGTGAGCACTGTGAATGCCACACTAAGCAACTAGAATGAAGCTCATCAGTGTACAGGATGGAGACTTAAAGGCTGACCTAAAAGCAATGAGGCTTTGTCATCATCGAGCAGCCCGGGAACCTCGGAATAGCCATAAAGAAAGCCCTAGATTGGTGTGGGGTTGAGAATAAGCTGGTCGTTATGCCTAAAAAGAAGATGGTCATGTTCACAGGGTAGGCAGGTGTCTGCTGGAGCAGAGTAAGGAGCTCACAGCTACGCCTCATTTACCCCTTCTTAGACGGCCTCCCTGGGGCCACAAAGTAGGCCATCTAGTCACACTGTCCCATGTGCAATCCAGGCAGCATCACCAACAGCTCTGAGAGTCTGCCTATCTCAGAGCTGACTTCACAAATGAATCTCCCAGGGATTTTCAGGCGAGCTCAGAAGGCCTTCAGATCGCAGCATCTTGGGGCGGGTTTGGTGTACCATAATCATTACTTTGTATCACTACAGCTGTTATGACCAGGAAGGGATTGTATCCTTTAGGAAATGTGTCCGTCCTTAAATGGTAGTCTACCCTTTTAGAGTGTTATGGAAACAGGACTGGATCGCCCGACGGAAGAACCAAGTAGCATTCGGAGATCTTGGAGGATAGGAGGTTTATTTAATGCCGGCGGGCTCAGAGGAGAGTGGTCTCCAAAGGTCTGAGCCCTGAGCACAAACAAAGGGGGCAATTTATATACTTCTACTTCCTCATACTTGGCACTTTTGGTGCGTGTGCGAAGCGGGGCAGGGAGAAGGACCCGGAAGAGCCCTGGGGCAGGGACTAGGACTTTCTCTCTGGCTTGGTGGGCCGTCTTAGGACACAGATTTTCCTTATGAAGAGAATTCAGGCAGCCCCAAGACCCTGACTTCAGTTTCATATGACAGGTTCCCAAGAATACCCTCAATCTCAGATATCCTGTTCCCTAGCCCGGTGAGTACCTCCTGGGCAGCCCTCGGCAGGGCTTAATGTTTGCTGTGGGCGGGGAGTAAGTAACTGTCCTAGTTAGATAGCAAAGCTGAGGTTCTTTCCATCAACGTTGCTCCTGAAATGATGGTGACTCATCTGCCCATCACCCAGAGAGCTGAAAGTGAGTCATCACAGAGGCAAGAGATGGTTAAGCAGAACTCGAGGGCCTGGGTTTAGGAATGAAAGGACCAAGTCAGACATGACAGGAACAAGCCAGAAGTCCTTACCCACTTTCCCAGAGCGGAGCCATGCTAAGCTTTAAATAAATTTAATCCCATTTTTCTTCCACCACTTTTCATTCTTATTTATTGCTACCCGTTGAGCCAGAAGCAGAATGGCCAAAACATTTCCAGTGAAGCTGAATTTTCAGGGTATTTACAGTCCGCCTGGAAGCAGCAGGAAGTGGGATTTATAGATTTGTATTACCAGGCAGGCAATTTCCCAAGCCTCAGCATTTGGACTTGTTTTTAATTAAATAAATGTACAGGCTTAATGGGACTAGATCTCTGGATCCCTGGAGGTCTCCCAATAAATTGAGATAAGATCCTTAACCCAGAGGCATTAGCATCCCCTAGAAAGCCCCGACTGGTGGGCGTTCCAGCGAGTGGGAAGGATGATTACAGAGTGAAGTAAATCCCTGGGAGGTCAGGAAGTTCTTGGCAGGCGTGGAGAGTACCTTACCATCTACTATGAGGCTAAAAGGAAAGGTTCTCGCAGATGAGGAGTTTTTCAGCAATGGAGAGCGAGCAGCAATAAAAAGCATGGCTCGTTCTGCTTGGGCTTAAATTCCAGCTCCTGTTCCTCACTGGCTGACCAAGAGGGGACTTGAATCCTCTAGATGAAGCTTCCCTGCTTTTAGGACAGGGATAATAATAGTACCTCCCTCAAAGGTTGCTATGTGAAAACCTCAAACGGCTACTGATTTAAGAGCCTTATCTGCATACATCAAACCACATAATTCTTCTGCTCAAGACCCTCCAATGGCTCCCATCTCATTGACAGGAGAACCCAAATGCTCTCTGAGGCCTCTGGGTTCTGGCTCCCTGCTGGCTCTCTCAGCTCCACCACCGTCCCCACACTCTCGGTTCCAGTCCCGCTGACAGTTCGTAGTTTCTGGCACACAGAGTAGCCTGACCTGCTCCCTCCTCAAACACTTTGGACCAGTTCCCTCCCCCTGAAATGCCCCTTTTCCCCATGTCAGGCTCCTCCTTTAAGGTCATCTGAAGCGCCATGTCACCTCCTTAGAGAAGACTACACTGGCCCCCCTGGACACAATAGGCCACGGCATTTTCTTTAGTCCTCCCTAAATATTGGGGGAGTGAAGAACAGCAGGATCTCAGCTCCCCCCACAGATCTGCCATCTGTTTCTTGGTGGCTGTCTCCAAAGTCCGTGATGTTCGTAGATGTGAAGAATGGGGCGGGGGAGGGGGGGAAGCATCTGTCTCCCCAGGGGCCCGCTGCTCCATGTCCCTCCCTCCCGAAGCTGCAGAGAGCCTCTCCGGCAGCACCTATCCTTGGGCGGTCCGGGTTTCTGCCAAGGGGGCAGCCACTGCCTGCTCCCGAGGCCTATGGTTCGCAGGGCCCAGAAGGGAACTGGGTGGCCTGCAGAGAGAAGAAGGGCTCCTTTCCCAGCCTTCTGTTCCCTGGCCCAGGGGCAGGTGACTGGCCACGCCTCCCCTCCCTGAAATGTATTTGGCAGTTTTATCTGCTTTGGCCATCTGCCCTGTGACTAGAGTTCAGAGTCCTCAAAACTGGATTCAGAGTAAAGAACACACCAGTCCCTCCACCTTCCTCACTTCGTTCACTCCTCCAGCATTTCCCTCTCCAGAAGGAAAGTAAAAAGCTCTCGTGCATTTCTACGACAGTGTAGACGCCAGAGATGCAAACAGAAATCCGTAGCGGGGTATGCGCATGAGGAAAGGGGCGTGTCCAAGTAGACTAAGAATGCCCATGTGGTGTCTTTACCCAAGATAGAAGACGCCCCTCCCTCATCTCCCAGAAAGTTGTCATAATGAACAGGCAAATCTACAGTGTCAGCCATGTGAGTTGTGCTTACCCAGGTTAACACTTCCTTCCAGTGCCTGGCACACTGTGGGCGTCGGTAAACTTTGGCCCGTTCAATTCATAATGCTCGTCAACATCAGGAGCACAGTGAGCCATCAGGCCCTTCCCACAGTTCTTGGTTGTTTGCAGATGACCCTCCCGGCCTCCCTCTTCTAATCTACAAAATCAGAACAAGGACACTGTGGGTGGCAGAAGGGTCCCGCCTGGCTCCCAGACCACCCCCCCACCATCCAGGTGTCAACCTGGTCCTCTGGCCCAGAGCCAGGTGGCACAGAAGGGAGGCACATGGGGCAGAGGGGCAGGTCGGGGGAGGCCCAGTGCTAAGACTGGCATTTCCTCGTCCTCCAGGCTCTGCTGAAGAGCCAGCAAGGAGTGTTTAGGTCACGCTTCCTGGAAGTGGGCAAGGAGCAGCCAGGCTGAGCTCACCCTCCTCCCATTCCTCCACCTCTCCCTGCAGGAGGCTTCCAGGGCTGGAAGCCAGTGGTCAAGAGGACGGACCCTTTGCACTGTTTTGTCTGCTTTGCTTGAAGAAGGGCATTCCAGCTACGGCACTAAGCAAAACCGCATTACCCCAGCATGGCTTCATTCGTGGAGGACCAAGATTTAAAGTCTGTACTTCCTTCCCAAGCCAACAGGCCAAACCCTGCGGAGCTCCCCGCAGATCCAGTGCCTGTTTGCTCCCACCAGCCCTGCTCCTTCCCCAAGCCACCAGGCTATCCACACCCCGCTGCTCCGTTCTCCCTGCCTGAAGCTGCTGGGAGAAGCTGAGTAGAAAAAACTGTCAACCGAGGGTTGCAAAGTGGTCCTCAGGATGCCAACCCCTGAACTCATGTTGTGGCAGATGTGGGCACCAGCAGTTGGTTGGACCATCTCTCTGGCCCCCATGCCAGCTGTAACACCCACTCCCTGGGCCTTCCACTCTGGACCCAGAGGGTGGGGGGGGGAGTGCAGTCTGCCAAGTGACGGCGTACCCCGAGACACAAAGGAGAGAAGGCCATGAAAGGTTGCAAGATGAGGAGACCCAAAATGAAACAGACAGGAGAGCAGCCATGACCAGGGAGTTAGAAGGGGCTCTGACTCCTGACTTGACTCCAATTGTTACCGGCATGACTTTGGGCAAGTTACCTAATCTCTCTTAACACTAAGCATCAGTTACCTTATTCAGGAAAAGGAAAGAACAGTATCTACTTCAGGGCCCCAGCAGGAGGCAGAAACGACACCAGTTATCTCAACAGAAAGAACTAAATATAAAGAATCGTTGACTGGGTACAAGGCTGTCAACTAGGCAACTGAAAGGGTGGAAAGATACATCGAAGGTATCCCTGAGGTAGCAAATGTGGGAAGTGGGACGGGGAGAGAAAAAGGAAGAACTGGAATGATTAAAACTTAGACACTTAAGGACTGAAGGAGGGCTCCCGCAGGACTAAGACTCAGACCCCTGAGCAGGAGCACTGCTGGGCTGGCACCGGAGGTCTCTGGGTGGGCGTGATGAGGCTGGTTCTGCATGTCGCCAAAAAGAGCAAACTGGATCTGACTATGCTACTGGAATGAGCTCCACTGCCGGGGTGTGGAGGCGTCGCTGGGGAGACACTGCAACAGGAAGCAGACAAGAAGCAGCAGGTCCTGCTCCCACCCCCAGCCTTGCAGCTTCCCTCTATTGGCCCGTTGGCAGAGTCTGACATGAAGCAGCTGCCAAAGCAGAAACGGGGTTTGTAGACTCCCAGCTTCAGCAACACAAAGCTGGGTAGAGATGACCGGGTCTGGAGCTCTGAGACATTAACTTAACAAATGGCCCATTCATGGTTAGGATTAAATGAAAAAAAAAAAAAAATATATATATATATATATATATATATATATATAATGTTTAGCACAGTGCCAGGCACACAGTATGTGCTAAATATCATTATCATTATCATCATCATCATTTTGATGATAAATAAATGGACTTGGCAATTAGATTGACTATTGCCAAGCAGTTCAAATCTAAATTCGGCAGCCTAGCGTTCAAGGTTTCCATTAACTGGTTTTCCCTTTAATGTCCAACTGCTTTGCAGCTGCGAGAACAGATCCAGCCAGGGGTCTGATGCTTTTCTACACAACTACTCCAAGATTTTTGTGGTATTAATCTTGCTTGTGCTTTTTATCCCTGTCCTACTCTCTCTTTTCCAACAAGTTTATGTCCTCCAATTTCTTTAAGAGTTGTATCAAATCTCATCTTCAAAAATAATGCCCTTGAATAACTACTCTTCACTCTTTATCCTGCTCAAAATTCAGAATTACATCTCTATGCTCTTTTTTTATTTTCTGCTTCTGAAATCATTGTAAATTACTGTGGGAAAAGATGTTGGGGATTTTCTACTCCACACACACCACCTCCACTGAATTTAAGTATAAGGAAATTGAAACTTAGGAAAAGAATGAACAGAAAAGTCACTAATTTGCTGAAAGGCTAAATGGGGAGGGGAATTAAGTCTCCTAGCTCTTTGTTACTATTCTTCCCCTACATCAATTTGTCTCTTTTAATTTATATCTATTCCTCCAACTAGATGATAATCTATTTTAGGGTGGGGATGCCTCATTATATTATCTGTTATGCAAGACCCTTGACATATATTATCTCTAATTCTAACAACCTTGCAGGGTAGTAATTATTCTTATTTTACCAATGAGAAGACTAAGCGCTAGGTAAGTCAAGTTATGGGCCCAAATAATCAGCAAATGACAAAACCAAGATTTATTGAATGCCTACTGTGTGTTTGAAATTTTGTTAGTTCTTATTTAAAAGAGATTAAAACACAATTTACTTAAAAAATAAATGTTTCCACTTCAACATAGTTTCTAATAAATCCTAAATGAGTAATATATTCAGGACTATGGAAATTCATGCAGGACAGACATTGGGCCAAGGTATTAGGAAAGAGATTGGACTTGAGCTTGGCAATTAAAGATGCACAGAATATGTATAATCTAAGCAGACACGGTGGGTGGGTGGGTGCAGGCATTTCCAACAAGGATAAGGGCATTGGGAGAAACTGGTAAAAATGGATTTTTGGGAAATTGGGAAAAACTTGTTTTTTAGAAACCCTAGTTTTCATAGGAGAGTCATGTAGTATACATCATAACAATAGATTGGGACAGAGTTATGGAAGGCTTTGAAGGCTGGGTCAAGGTTTTGGGGTTTTATTCTATAGGTTATGGAGAATCACCAAAGATGGTTGACTTTTAAAAGTAGGGTTTTAGCCAGTGTGTAATATGTGGATGATTGAAAAAGGATGGAGAGAGAAAAGATCACTTAAAGAGCACTTAGAGTGGATTAAAGACCTCTTTAATCACCCACTTTTCAACTGAGAAGCCTGGCATGGGGGTGGGCAGGTTTTAGAGGGTGATGGAAATCATATCATCGACTCAAGAATTATTGCTGTTGCTTGTGGAGGGGGGAGGGAGTTGGATAAGTAAAATATAGATTTTTTAAGTTGCTTGTCCAAAAGCAGATAGTCTTGTTTCCATGAAAACATGCATGGAAGTTGAGGGTACAAAAGCTAATCAAATACTTCCTTTAAATGGGGAGAGGGAGAGTCTGTTCCTGGAAAGTTAAAAAGCTTTATACCCCCCAATCCCATCCTCACTTTACATGGTCTTCAATGGTAATGCTTCTAATGTGGTTTTGTTTTATTTTTTTATTTTTTCATTTTGTTCTCTTTTTTCATAAGTAAATTCGCAGTTCAGTAAACATCCATATGGGGCTAAATATGTGCTGCTTTCAACTTAATGACTTCCAAGCTTATAATATTTCTTCTTTTTATGAATATTATCAACAACTTTTTTTTCTATACAATTATTTGAAAAAAATAAAATGAACCAAATTTATTTAACTTAACAAGATACTCAATTTGCCTGAACTTTAATAAACAAAGATGGCACTATTCCTCAAAAGGAAATATGGGCCACCCAGACAGAGCAATGTACAATAGCTTAAATCTAAAATGTTAATTCATCATGGGGCGCCTTGGGTGGCTCAGTTGGTTAAGCGACCGACTCTGGTTTCAGCTCGGGTCATGATCTCAGGGTGATGGGGTCAAGCTCTGTGTTGGGCTTGGAGCTCAGCGAGGCATCTGCTTGAGATTCTCTCCCTCTCCTTATGCACCTTCCCTGGCTCACACACTCTCAATAAAATAAAATAAAATAAAATAAAATAAAATAAAATGTTAATTCATCAACTGGTATATGGAAATTCAAATATGAATCACTACAGGTAGTTTAATGATGTCATACCTACAATGAGAGCTTAAAAAAATATTGATTTAATAAAAGTTGGATTTATGACATATGCATAACTCAGTACATTAATCATTTGAATAATACTTTCTTTAAGAACTTTTTATTTTTAACTCTGGAATCATTGTTGGGGCTCCTTTTTGGCCCTTCTCAAAACTCAGAGTCTTTCTTAACTTTGGGATTCAGAGACGTCTGAAAGTATTGGCCTAAAGAACATCAATGATAGTCAAAACCTAACTCCCAAATACTAGACCTTAGTTTGGAAACTCCAAATCATGCTCATTTTACCTTTCACAGGGCCAACTTGTACATTTAATTGAATTATCCAGGAAAAATTATGTGGCCTACATCTGTATATCTGATGTTTCAATCTCATTTCAGGGATTAAAAAGATGAAGAAAATTTTGGATTTTGGAAGGTCTAGAAAAAGAGTCTTCAGCCTGCATGACTAGTGTCTTTCCTTACCTAGGGGTTCTGAACTTTTTTTGTATGGCATGGGCCCCTTTGGCAGTCTAATGAAGCCTATGGATCCCTTGGCAGAAAAAATGTTTTAAAAGTCCTAAGCTAAAGTATATACGATTAGAAAAAAAGCCAATTAGATTGAAACATGGTTATCAAAACACTGAGAAACGAATTTATATTATAGTAACACATATCCCTCTTTTTTAACACTTTAAATAGCAAGGTCCAGAAGCAGGTCTGAGGACTACTATGATTTGGACACAATGATCATTTTTGACATTATTTTGTGATATCTGCTAGAACGATAAAGTGATATGAAAAATATATGTGATTTCTCCTGGTGAGAGTTAACGGGTACTACTAATACGACAGTGGTTTGTTGTCTACATTTATAATGGAAGGAAATGTTTCATTTTAATCTGGAAATAGTGCAAATTTTTTTCCATTTCAAGGTCACAGACCCTCCCCCTTAAGTTCTGTTAGTAGGTAGACCTCAGGTTAAGAACACGTATATTAAAGGATTGTTTCTGGGGCGCCTTGGTGGCTCAGTCGTTAAGCGTCTGCTTTCGGCTCAGGTCATGATCCCAGGGTCCTGGGATTGAGCCCCACATCGGGCTCCCTGCTCCGCGGGAAGCCTGCTTCTCCCTCTCCCACTCCCACCCCTTGTGTTCCTGTTCTCGCTACCTCTCTCTCTGTCAAATAAATGAATAAAAATCTTAAAAAAAAAAAAAGGATTGTTTCTAAGTAAAACATAAGCTATCAGAGATTATATGGACACCTACTCATGCAGCATGGAGGTGACCCCACTCTCACTCTGGGAAGGTGTCACCTGAGTTTGCTCCCTACTGCAACCAGCACCTAGCATCGTGTGTCACCCAGAGCAGATGTTCAGTGTGCATCTATTGATCTATTGTATGAAGAAGGGTTGGAGAGACGATAGAGAGAGATTGCACTTGGTTCTCAAAAGTCCTGTCTGCCCTAACGTTCTGAGACTCTACGGCTCTGTGACAAATGCAGAAGGAATTTCATTGACGCCAGCTCAGAGGGCTGTGGCTGCCAGGAAGTGACCGCAGGAGACAGTGTGGGGAGGGGTGGAACAGCAATGTAGAGCAGTGGGGGTGAAGCAGAACGGGTATTGAAAACTCAGCAGTGAGCCCTAACTCCATCCCTGAGATAAAGATCCAGATCAGAAAATGGGGCTGCCACATCCAGTGACCACAGAGGGTAACTAAAGGACAGAGAAACAGCTGAGGCTGCTCAGCTGTTTTTTTCTGCTGCATATCTATCAGCAAGGGCAATGGACAGGAGACTCATTCGTCAAGATTCTGGCCCATAATTCTCTTGATGAGGAGATGATTTGTAAGCCTAAACTCTTTTTTGTGTTTCTGACAAAAATCATTAGTGGAAAATGTTGATTGAGGGTGCCCCCCACCCCTACCCCCTAGAAAAGAAAGAAGGCTGAATTCACACAACCTTGTGAAGTTCCTGGCAGGACTAAGGGTTAGAAACTAAGACAACCATAATGTAAAGCAATTGTTAAGGTTAATAATAGTTGTAAACTAGACACAGATGAATGAATTTATTTCAGGTGAGACATTTACTCAACTTACACTTTTGTATCGGGGGCCTCATGTTATACAAAAGAATAATAAAAATGGCTATTATTTTTAAAGTATGCCTACCATGTATCAGGTACCTGATGTAATTCTATAATGCTCACAACAATCCTGTGTGCCTTACTAGCCCCTGCGGTGTGTTAAATGGTGGCTTCCCCGGAAGATATGTCTACCTAGAACCTGTGAATGTGATCTTCTTTGGAAAAGAGTTTTTGCAGAGCAATTAAGGATCATGGGATGAGATCATCCTGCACTATTTGGGTGGGCCTTAAATCAATGACAAGTGTCCTTATAAGAAGAGGGGATGATACAGACAGAGAAGACAGAGGAGAAAGCTGCGTGCAGATGAGGTGTTGGAGAGTGAGTCACTAACTCAAGGAAGGCCAAGGATTCCTGTCAGCCACCGCAAGCTAGGAGAGAGGCATGGAACGGAGTCTCCCTCAGAGCCTCCAGAAGAAGTCAACCCTCTCAACACCTTGATTTCAGACTTCTGGCTTCTTGAACTTCGAGGGAATAAATGTCTGTTGTTTCCAGCTACCTAGTTTCCTCCAGGATCTACTTGAGGCTCTGAGAATCAGGGAACTATTGCTCTACTATTGAAAACTGCCCATGCGACTGTGGCCAGTCACTAACTAGCTAGGACCTGGGTCAGCTATGCTCACCTCTCTGCTGCCTGACCAGACACAGAACTTCAGTAATTCAAGTTGAAATAATCCATTTAGGGTAACAATAATTCAGTATGAAGATTAATCCCATGCCTGGAATCAGATTGCCTGGATTTGAGGCCAACTTTTCCACTTAGTAACTATGAGACCACGGGCAAGTATTTTAACCTATCTCTGGGCCGCATTTTTTTCTTTTGTATAATGGGGAGAACTCAAGTGAAGCCTAAGGAGATATAAGAACAGGTGTAATGTGGTTTCCTGTGTGGGATTCTTGAACAGAAAGAGGACATTAAGTAAAACCTGAGGAAATCTGAATAAAAATATGGACTTTAGATGATAGTGTATCAATATGGGTTTATTTTTGTAACAAATGTACCATAATAATATAAGATGTTACTAATAGGAAATAATAGGGATGCCTGGGCGTGAATCATATAGGAACTCTCTGGACTAATCGATCTAAAACAGTTCTAAAATATAAAATTAAATTAAATACTGTTTTTTAAGTAGGGAGAATATCAGTGCCTTGACTCACAGTGTGAAACAAGATTTAGAACAGTGCCTGGCACATTGTAAGGGCCATGGTTTGCTATTATTGTTTTAGGATTAGTATCAAGACAAAGATAATTGTGTTTTCCGTGTTCCATGAAACAGGCTAAATAATTTCTTTCAAAAGTAAGATGGTGTTATATTGTTAGAGTAAGGTTGTCTGAAAATGTTATTGCAACTCTAGTTTTGTCTCACTTCAAAGCTGGGTGAAGCCAAATCAAGTCACTAAACATTCTCTTACACCTCAGTATTTCTTGGTTTTTAGATTTTCAAACTGATTTCTGACAACCATCCTACTCTCTGCATGTAGTTCAAATGAATGAATAATCCAGCTTGCTTATCTGTGAACAAGAAAAAAAATACTTGTAAATATGGCTTTGAAACATGTCTTCATGTGTTTAAAAAAAATGTTACTGGCTTCCCTGTTTTAAAAACACCTATATCACATTTTACCCTTTTCTTGGAAAATCAAGCAGACCGAATTACAGTGACTCTTCCTTTGCTATGTTGACACCCCACAAAGTAGACAAATTATTCATTTCTTATATATTCATGTAGATTCTCATCTCAATGAAAGAACAACATTTTTATTGTTAAAAAGTGGCATAAAACTGACCACTGTAAGATGTGAGGTTTCTCATGAGAATGATCATGTCAAGAAAGGACGTCCAGATTCAAGCAGACTGTTCCCACCTCATCTGAAGCCACGCATCTGAAGGGTTTGAGACAGTAGGAAGGAAAGCAAGTTTGGAACAAAGTGCTGCACACTTTCTCACCTGAAGCAATGCTTCCTACCCAAAGAAGAAAATGCTGTTGTCTTAAGGGGAGCTACTCTTCTCAACCTTCTGTAAGCAAGACAGGCTGATGGGTCCACAGACGAGAGCTTGAGGATGGAATGCTGTACTAACAAGAAACAAGCAAAGGGTGGATGCAAGTCATAGTGGGGGGTCCTCTGTGTCATAAGGAAGTGTTTCACAGGGAAACCAGACTAGGTCTTTCAGTACAAAAAGTATTTTAAATAACCAAGGTCAAGGCCTGGGTCTGAGTTTAGAGATTTATGAATCATCACTACCCCCAAGTTCTTTATCTGAACATCATCTAAATGGACTTGCTCTTTGGATTTCCCTGGGAAAGAGAATTTTCTCCAGGAAAACCCATCACACCTGGATTTTCTTAAGAAATCTGACTACAATGTTTAAGTTTGATTCTGGGTCTCCTCGACAGCAGCCTAGGTAAAATTTCATAAAACTTTCAGTATCTCTATTCTTTCTTCTAGCACTTCTGAAACTATTATTAACTGGAAATGGATCTAGGAATACTAATAAGTACATGAAGAAAAAAGGCTTTCCCTAAGCAAATAATTTTTTGTTTAATTTTTTTTTAATTGTTAAACAAAGGTAAGCAATTTTCTTCCCTGTGGGGCATCTTAAAGTGTTTAATAGGTTAGTGAGCATTGTGATTTCTGATAGGGGAGATTTGATTCTCTGTATTAACTAAACAATAGGAACATTTCACCATCAGGACAAGGATTAACAGCTCTCTTCAGAACAGACTTTGGGAGATAATACTGATATATTATTATGATCTAAAGTCCATACTTCATTCAGTGCTCTTCCTCCAGTGACACACATAAAAATAAATCATTCTATTGGTTAACATTTAAATCCTGTCTTCCTAATCCTTTACTGCCTAAAGTTTAGACCCTAAGCCATCCCCCAAATTAATTTACACCATGCAGCAAATATCCAGTAATCCACCAAGGTCTCGACTGACACCAGAGCTGACAACTGCCCTTTCCACGCTTTGGGGCGTTGCTCTATTAATGCTCAAGATGTCATAATTTTATCAATTTTATGAGTATTTGCCAAAAAAACCCCACAAAAACTCTCCCAAAATATTGCAACTGACACAAATTTTCTTCTATCTAAAAATTTTCATTACATGTATTTTAGTTGGAATTTTAAAACTTTGAACTCCTTGGTATGAAGAACATTATTCACTACTTAAAAAAATGTTGAAGGGGCGCCTGGGGGGCTCAGTTGTTAAGCATTTGCCTTTGGCTCAGGTCATGATCCCAGGGTCCTGGGACTGAGCAAGCCCCGCATCGGGCTCCCTGCTCAGCGGGAAGCCTGCTTCTCCCTCTCCCACTCCCCCTGCTTGTGTTCCCTCTCTCGCTGTGTCTCTCTCTCTGTCAAATAAATAAATAAAATCTTTAAAAAAAAAAAAATGTTGAAACTACGGTTGAGCCCTCTGCTGCCCTAGGCGTCAGTTAAAACCCTGGCGCACTCTCCTCGGCTACCTGGCCGGGGAAGGGATTATCTGCCAGCACAGCTTCACCCAGAGAAATTCTGAGACAACAGGTTGCAGGACAGACAGGCAGTTTTCACACTTCCTCAAAGTCCCTCACAACTGACAGCTCAATGGAGGCATATTTTGTCTGAAAGTAATCATGTCCAACAATATATAGATTCATTGTTTCATTTAATTTACATGCCAGCTGAATTTGTTTTTTTTTTTTAAGATTTTATTTATTTATTTGAGAGAGAGAGTGAGAGAGAGAGAGAGAGCATGAGCCAGGGGAAGTAGCAGGCAGAGAAGCAAGCTTCCCGCTGAGCAGGGAGCCCGACATGGGACTCCATCCCAGGACCCTGGGATCATGACCTGAGCCGAAGGCAGACGCTTAACAGACTGAGCCACCCAGACGGCCCTCCTTTTCCATTTCTTGAGACATCACCAGGTTAATGACATTTTGAATAGCTTGTTAGAATAATTTATTGGTTAGCCTTTTTAACGATCAGAGGTTTTGATGATGCTCAATCCCTTTCCGTATTTGACTTTGCATAAACTTCCTGGAAGGATTCAGTGAGTGGGCATCAGTGACAACCAGAAAAGTCCATAAAATGGGCGCTGAAAGTAGTAAATCATCTCTGGACCTCCTCAGGGATATTCCGTAAACATGATCTTTGGTGACCATTTCTCCCAGCTTTTTAGAATATAAAAACCTTCTCTACTGTTGCAGTTGCATAAATTACATCTTCAGGGTTAAAAAAAAAAAAAGTCCAGAATCTTTCCACTTTGCAAGATTTTTAAAAAATTAAAATATGCTCATCTTACCATGGCCTAATGAGGAATGTATTTAAAAAAAAAAAATCTGTTAGGGCAGGCTCTTTTGCTATAGAAAAGCACCCCAGTTGTCTAGAGAGGACTGTGCAACCATGGGCATTTTCCAGGATTTCTTTTGCTCCTCAATTGCCAAGTCATGGGGAATTCAAGAGCAGAGATGCCAGCCAATCAGACTTTCACTGAGCTGAAGGAATGTTAACAATCCAAGTATGTAGATAGTCTCACCATGGAGCACTTGCCTGCATAGTTCTGATCCTTCCCATTCTTCCACAGAACACCTTTTGCACAGTTATGATTCCACATGACTCCACAGGTTATTAGAGACAACTAGAACTGACCATGACTCTTACTGTGGGCAGACATTATCTGATATCTCTATGACATGTCTGGAGAAAGCTGCTGATGATGGTGGGGTTATCAAGTAGAGACCTTCATTATTCTTGGAGTCTTCCTTGAGCCCTTGATTTCTCTTCTTCCGTACACGAGACCCATTTGTAAATCCTGTCTATCTTGGAAGTATGTCCAGAATCGTTTAACCACCTCTCACTATGTTCCTTGTCTGAGCTTTCATCATCTCTGGCCTCAACTACTAAAAAAGCTTCTGGTAGGTCTCCCTGCTTCCATCTTTGTCTGCTCAGAGTGATCCTCTCAGAACATAAGCTACACCATGTCCCACAAAACCCCATAAAACTTCCCTTCTCTATCAGATGCAAAGCCAGAGTCCTACCCATGGCCCACGAGCCTCTCCTGATGAGTTCCCCACTGCCCCTTGCCTCTCTGGCTTGTCCCGTATTACCTCCTCATGCTCACCCACTCTGGCCAGCCTAATCTCACCAGCCACCTTGTGTGTTCCCAAATACTGCTGCCCAGGATCTTATACTTGATCTTCTTTCAGAGAGCCATGTGGTTCTCTCCTTCACTTCCCCAGAGTGTTGCCTAATGCCACCTTATCAGAGGCTTCTCTGGCCACCCCACCTCGGTCATTTTCTGACCCTTTACCATTCTTCATGTTTATTAGCATATATCACTGCCTTAGCCTGTATCATTTATCTTTGTTTGTGGGTTTATTGTCCATCTGTCCCAGGAACGTGAGCTCTGTAAGGGAGAGACTTTGTCAGTTTTAATCAATGCTGTATTTCCAGAACAGTGTTTGGAACATAGTAGGACCTTAATAGATAGTTGTTGAATGAGTAAGTGAATGAATGAATAAATAAATCAGAGTCCATTTTTACCAGGAATACCACTGCCCATTGCAGGCCCAGAAGTAAGAGATGGTGCTCATCAGAAAAAATATGTGCTTAAAACCAAGGAATCCTAACCTCTGGTTAGACAGTTTGAATTATCTTTTAAAAAGAAAAGAAAAAAAATACTTAGCAGTTTTGCAAGCTGTGAATGAGCAAATCACTTTGCAATCTGTGGGTTCATATGGACTTCTTGCCATGGCATACCATTCAATTCATAGATGGGAAAACAGGGCACAAAGAGAGTTCTGATTCAAGTTAGAATAAACTCATATTCACCGAGATTTTATGAAAAATCTTGTCTTTGGAATTTTTCCTACAAACTAAAGTGCAGAAGGAGCTCAGTTCTTTTGGCCTTCAAAATCATTTCCAAAACCTGAAGTGAATGAGTTTCTCAAGCAGGCCTCACATACAAGATGTACATCAGACTTGCCAAGTAAGAACTATCCTCCCTTAACTAAGTGTGACTGAGTACTGAACTCCAGAGTTGGGTGGAGAACGACTGCATTGGAAGAGCAGGAGTTAATCCTGAGTCATTTCCTGGCCACAGGACATTCCTGTGACCGCCCTCTCCTGGACCCACTGCCAAGCCAGGCTCCAACAAGCAGCGGTGTCACCTTCCCCCAAAGGGCCAGGCAACAGGCTTTGTTTCATTTGTTTTTAAGTGATTTATACCAGACTTCAATCAGAGAAGGAATACAAAAGGATTATGTGATCCAGGACCACACTTCTGTCTCATTTTTGGTGGTGAATGATCCACAGGATGAACAACAAACGAACCGAAAGGAAGACAGCTGGACACAGGGCTAGAGCTGGAACATGGAGTCTAGAGACTGAGAGGCAGACATGTCTAAAGATTCCTTGGAGAATCTCATTTCTTGCTGACAGCTGCTTGATGATTCTATGGACATCTTTTATCTACCAGGAGACAGTGTGCCTGGTGATGCTAAGCTTGCGTTGGAGGGAGCATTCTGTCTCCAAGGCTCTGCTGTCTGAGCAGCTCTGGGACACTCGGCAGTTTACAGAGCTTCTCATGCCTCGGGCTCCTCATCTGGTAAATGGAAATAAAATAGTCCCTACTTCCTAGGGGTATTATGAGAATGAAATAAGGCAATATTACCAAATGTTTAACAGTGCCCAGCAAATGGGAAGAGCTCAATAACCCTAACTACAGTAAACATGAATCCTGAGTGAAATCAGAGCGGGCTTTGCCATGAACGGGATGAAGGCTCCACCTAGGTCCCACCTTGTACAGGTGTGGGGGAGTAGTTGGGGGCAGTAGGCAGCTCCAAGTGAGGGCAGGAAGCCAGATAACTATCAGAAGCATTTCGGGTCAACTGCCTGCCTAAGGAGATAGCAAGAAGAATGGGACTAGAGTCTCCAAGTCTTCTGTAGTTTGTCATGTTTTTTTTCTTTCCTTCTCACTTTAACTAAATAGACCCTTTCATACCTAATTTATTTCCAATTCTGCATTCCTTTTCATTCTTTTTTTAAAAGATTTATTCATTTATTTTAGAGAGAGAGAGAGAGAGAGAGCAGGGGGAGGGGCAGAGGGAGAGGGAGAGAGAGAATCCTCAAGCAGACTCCCTGCTGAGCACAGATCCTGATACGGGACTCACAACCCTGAGATCACGACCTGAGCAGAAATCAAAAGTTGAACACTTAACCAACTGAGCCATCCAGGCACCCCTGCATTCCTTTTCTTAAAGAGGGCACCCCAAATCATATAATCTTTAAGCCTTTCACAACTGGATTCATCCCAGAATTATATAATTATATCTTCACCATAATCTTGAAAAGTGGATATTATCACTATTTCTCAGACTGGAAAGTGCTCAGAGATCAAGGGCATCCCCAACGAGATACAATAGGACCTGGCAGGGCTGCAATTTGAACCCAGGTCTCTCTACATACAAAATGTAACTTCTTCCCACTACACCCAACTTCCTCCCATCATGAGCATCATGAAGACTTCAAAAAGTGAGCTCCAGATTCAAACCGAACCCATGTTCACAGCAGCATTATTCACAAGAGCCAAAAAGTGGAAACAATTCAAATGGCCACGGACAAATGAGTAGAGAAACAAAATGTGCTTTATCTGCGCAATGGAATATTATTTCTGAAAGAGGAATGAAATTCGAAAGCATGTGGATGAACCTCGAAAACTTTATGTGAAGTGAAATAAGCCACACATAGAAGGCTTTATTGTATGATTCTACTCACAGCGAGTTACCTAGAGTAGTCAAATTCATAGAGATAGAAAGAATGAGTGGTGGTTGGCAGGGGCCAGGGACACAGGAAGTTATTGTTTAATGGGTACAAAGTTTCAGTTTGGGATGATAAAAATTCTGGAGATGGATAGTGGTGAAAGTCACAGAACAATGTGAATGTACTTCATGCCAATGAATTATACACTTAAAAATGGTTACCATGATAAATTTTATGTCATGTATATTTTACCACAATAGAAAAAGTGAACTTCAGACTAGAATGTAAGGCCTAGGCCACGAAAAATTTCTCTAGCATTTAATCCATCTGGGCATTATGCACTAGGATGACAGGAGACTGGTCCATATCCCCTTTAAAAGAATTTTTTTGAAAGCCTTGAAATATGAAGGTATCATATTTCAAGTGGATACAAAGGTATCCACTTACAGATTCTGGGCTTCGCAAATTACACACACCCACAAGTCAGCCGTAGCACGCTGCAGATGACCTTCCGGGCATTGTATCGCATACGCATAGATACATCCGGGTCAGACCCTAAGACAAAGCATCCATTTCCACTGTCTTCTTTCAGCTACTCGCCGTGAAACATTTTCCTAGAAAGACAACTAGAGGTTGACCTGTCACTGGTACTTGAAATAAAGCTGGTAACACAGCAAGACCATCCCCAAAGCTGGCAGTTCTCACTAAGGTCCCCAGGGTTTGAATTGGAGATCAGCGAGGTCTACTCAGGAGTGTTTTGAGGTGCCCTGGGTGTGGCCCAGCTGGGCCCTCAATTGTCATTCTCTGATGCTGAAGAGTGGCTATGTCAGGAGAGACCCAAGCCAATTACAGTGGGTCAGATGGGTTCACATGGCTTCCTGAAGTCAGGGCTCGGCTGAAGACAACCCATTGTTAAATCTCAGAACCAAAGGCTCGGGGAAGGGCAGAGTGCAGAAGTCCTTCCCTGAGCTGTATTACTCCACCTGCCCTCCCCTCCCCCCCACCCCAGCTCAGACTCTCCCGGAGGGAGTCAGAGCCCCCAATGAGCAACCGGGACAGTATAATTCTACCTGTGAGCCTGACCAGCCTGTATAAAAATGATCTCTGTCTTCCAAAGCCGTCAGCAATCTGTTCTTTGCCCTACGGACAGACCATATCTCTACCTTCAAAGGCTGTTCACGTTACAAACATCCTTGAAAAGAGAATCTAGAACAAAGGCAGTCAGTGTCTCTGCTTGCAAGGTATGCAGAAATGTGAGAGATACTTGGAGAACTGTCTTCCAAGAAAGAGGTTCCTTTTTAGCCAGGAGTGTTCTTCAGACGGCAGCTTCCTCCTCCGCCTGACCTCTAGATGTTGGCAGATCCCAGGGCTCAGTTCTCAGAGCTCTTCCTTATCTACACTCCCTTCCTTGGGATCTCATTCAGCCTCTTATCTTTAAATCCATGTTGATGATCCCAAATTTACAGTTTGCACTTCAACACTGCCCCCACTTCCAGACTCAGATAGCAAACTGCCTATGTGGCATCTTCCCTTGGTTATCGTCTAGAAGTCTCGAGCATAACATATGTTTGAGTCTCATCCTTCACATGAAAACTGATCTTTCCCCAGGGTAACCCCTCTTAGGAAAGAGTATTAGACATTCAGTTGCTCAGGCCCCAAATTTCTCTTTCTTCCATATCCACACCAATATTCCATAAGCCTATTCTGTTTTCTTTCTTTCTTTCTTTCTTTCTTTTTTAAAGATCTTATTTATTTATTTGTCAGAGAGAGATGGCGTGAGCGAGCGCACAAGCAGGGGGAGCGGCAGGCAGAGGGAGAAGCAGCTCCCCGCTGAGCAGGGAGCCTGATGCCAGACTCGATCCCAGGACCCTGAGATCATGACCTGAGCCAAAGGCAGACGCTTAACTGACTGAGTCACCCAGGCATCCCAAGCCTATTCTGTTTTCAAATTATAACCAAATTATAAGCATCTGAGCACTGCTATCCTTCTACATCATCACATCCTAGTCTCAACCACCTTGTCTCTGTCCTAAACAACTGCCATAAATTTCTAATCAGCCTCCTACCTTCTAATCTTGCCCCATACATTCTAACTTCCATGGCAGCCAGAGTAATTCTTTTCAAATGTAAATCAAATAATATTATTCTGCTTTCAACCTTCCAATGACATTCCAAACACATTTAGAATAAAATTCAAGGTCAAGACTATGTACACTTTGACCTCTGCCTCTAAATCTGACCTCATATGCTACCCTTCCTCTCCCTTCTTGCTCTCACTGTCTTTGAAAATGCTGAGCATGAGGCTATCTCAGGGCCTTTACACTTTGTTGCCCAAGTCAGTTAGGGCTCTGTCAGTTGTCAATTGAGCAGAGAACCCTTCCTGACTATCCTAAATAAAATAACACACCCTCACTACCCCTCTTTCATTTTACACAGCTTTATCATTTTTCTTCACCTTTATTACTGCCTGATTTTAAGCAGCAGCTTAGAATATATACTTCATGAGTTAAGAACTTGGCTTTGTTCACTGACATATCCTCTGCTTCTAGAACAATACCTGGCACAGAGTAGATGCTCAATAAGTATTTGTTGAATGAATGAATGAATGAATGAATGGAAACAGTTAATATGAGGTACGAGTATGGAGACAATATCAGGGGTACGGATATTTTATGCCTCAATCTTTCTTCTTTAAGCTAAATCGACTGATTTCTTAACAGTATTTTTCTCCCAAAAGGCATATCCTTCAGCTCTTTAATAATTCTGGTTTCTCTCTACAGGATTCTTGCCATGTTCTTTCATGTTCTTGTGTATGATGGAGTTCAAAATTGAACATAGCCTTCTGAGAAGAACCTGAGCAGTCTATAATTAGTTTTTCCTCTCTCCACAGGATTCTCATGCTTGTCTAGAAATACACCTTTAAAAGATAATCTCCCAGGACATACGCCCAGCCACAAAGAAGCCTGTCCAAGGTCAGAGAGTTTAGAGAGTAACAAAGCGGATATTTGATTCTTACCTGTTTGCAGTTTTTACAAATCCCCAAACACTCTCCTGAATACATTGGGAGAAATATGTAATCAACCTCATGAATTTAGCCATAGATTGTATCTATTTTAAATTGGTCACTCTTCCTTTTAACAACTAAATAACTGCTATGTGCCAAGTGGTAAGCTAGAGGCTGGGACAGAGAGAAGAACCCTTGGTCCTGATCCAGAGGAACGCCAAATCCTAGGCACCACCGTGTCTGTTTCCATTGTTGTTGTTGTGAAATTATCTAATCTGGCTCTAATTTCATTTTCATACATTATATTTATTTCCAATATCACTTTTTAATTAAGAATTCTATACTCATGGAAAAAATATATTTTATCCAGTTTGAAAAACAAGGGAGCACAGTGTTTTGCTTTCCCTAGACTGCCTTCTATTTTAATTGTAAAATGATTTTTATTTTTCAGAGTTCCTTTCAATTTTCTGCAAAAGGATTTAACAATGGAATACAAAAATCTCAGGTATCTTCCTTTAGCTCATTTTAAAACCCTCCTTACAGGGTACCTGGGTGGCTCAGTCATTAAGCGTCTGCCTTCGGCTCAGGTCATGATCCCAGGGTCTTGGGTTCGAGCCCTGTATCGGGCTGCCTGCTCAGTGGGAAGCTTGCTTCTCCCTCTCCCTCTCCCCCTGCTTGTGTTCCTTCTCTCGCTGTCTCTCTCTCTGTCAAATAAATAAATAAAATCTTTTAAAAAAAAAAACCCTCCTTACATATAACTTATATGTTTTTGTTTGATTTATCACCTTTACTGTTGCTATTAAATTAAAATTTAGGAACAACTTTAGATTATATTCCCATTGCTCTTTGGACATTTTATTGATCAATATTTCACTAAAGATATTAACTTTCTCTAGGATGCAGAGAGACTAAGAGAACTCACACAAAAATTTCTACTGAATGAATTTCCCCACCTTCTTGGTGATTGTACACCTGCCTTCCTTATAAGGAGAACAAGGAAGTAAATCATGTTGGAGTTGCTTTTAAACACAGCTTTCCTTCTTTACCTGTCCAGGTAGCCTGTTTTCATTTCAGTCTTAATGAAAACTTTTAAATTTACATCTCAAGTTTCTTTCTAAAGCAGTGTAAGTAGTATTTAACATTTTACACCTCCAGAAAGAAAGACTTTAACGATGTTCAGCTTTGGTCTTATAATGTTGAAGGTAATTCATTTTTTAATCTGTCTGCACAGAGAGAACTGAAACGAATGGGGATTGAACTGCTTTGCCTGTTCTTTCTATTTCTAGGAAGGAATGATCACGTACAAGGTAAGACTTAAGCTCTCCGATATATTGCTTTCTTGGTATGCTTGACAAACCTGTCATTTGGTTCAAACTAGATCTGAAGTCATTTTTTATTTGATCTGTTCGATCGCTTGTTGGCCATTGAACGAACGCTTTAACAAATTACAGGCAGAGGCAGGGCTGTTCCCACAGCAAATGCTCTCTGCTTCAGGTAAATAAATACAAAGGTTGCATGGGCATCTTAATGAGGAGAATTAAACAGCTTTATTACATAATAGGGCTCCTTAATACCTTAGTGACAACCATCTTGGTAACTTTTCTAGCTATTCTATTGACAAGGTCTTACACTTAAGAGAAATAATCTCGAGAAAGAACTTACTTTAAAAATTAAAAAAAAATCATTCATTTAAGAGAGACACATTTTTTTGTTTTCTTGAATTAAATTTTTAAGTCTTCATTTTTTTAAATTTTATTTTGTTATGTTGCAAATAATTTTTAAAAATTAAAGTGGGTGATAGTGAATGAGCATAATAAACACAATGAATGGTCCTAAGTTTGTGAATGTTGAGATAGTTTTATATTTTAAGAAAAAAAAGAAGAATGATCACTTTTAGCTAAAAAGACACACATATTCTCCATGTGACAGATGTAAAACGTGAACTTTTTAACGAGTTGCAAACTTTTGAAGAACTGATCTCTGAAGCCTAACATCAACTTTGATGTTGCTTCATTCAAGTATTTTAAGAACTAGACTTCTTTCTCGTAAATGAAAATGACTGCGAGTGTGCTGAATCCCTGTGTCTTGCTGGGTTTAAACACAGGTGGCTGTGCCATGGGAGGGGCAGAGACCTGTGAAGACTGCTTACTCATTGGACCCCAATGTGCCTGGTGTTCTCAGGAGGTAAACAACCTCAGCATGTTTGTAAAAAAACTGCAATTACGGGTTATGTGGCTTCCATCGATGATCGTTCTGATGGCGTCCTGCTTTCTGTGGGGAATAGGAGTGAGACAAATCAGGAAAGGAAAATATAAGCATCAGTAGGCCACCGTGTCATTCACGTGATTACTTCCAAAAACAACTTGCAGAGGTAGCGAATGTCAAAATCATGGTGAAAAATATCTAACTCGGGTTCCTTTATTTAACCTGATTCCTCCTCTTATTTTAAAGGCATTTCTCACTGGTTACGTGTCAAATGCCGAGGCTCTGAGTAATCAGAGATCACAGAGATGATATTTTCTAAAGTTAAATATACATTTGACTTCAATATCATAATTGTGTTCCATCTGGGAACCAGGATCCATTGGGAACCACTGTTAGGTTCTAAGAGAAGTCTGGGGGAAAATTTTGCTGCTCAGACAGTATCCAGTTCTTTTAAAAATTAAGCTTTCATGAGCTTGGTGACTGTACCACACCAATGACAAAGCCCGAAACAGACCTTCCTTATCTGATCAAACTGAAAAGTGCGTGAAAGTTCTATAAGGGGTGGTAGCACAGGTCATGAGGAATCCCAAGTCACTGCCTTCTGTGACCCTGAAGAACAGTCTGCAAATGACTCCTGGTAAGGAAGAGCCGCCTTAACTCTTTCTGGATTTAGAACAGTTCTCTACTGAATCTCATAAAGAGTATCCGAGCACAAATGAAAGCATACAAATGCCAAGGTCAGCAAGAACTGAGTAGCAGGCTCAAAGGGGAATGAGCCTGGGCGCCTGGCTCAGGAGGAGGTGAGAACTGTTAAGACTGAAATTCCAAGCTGACTGTATACCGTGGAGGAAGGCCTCACAGACCCAGAGGACACACCTAGCCAACTCCCCCATTACTGCCTTGAACGGATGGGCCGTACATCAAAGTGCGAAGGAATTATGCTTTTTTTGAGCTCACATATCAAAAGCAGTTTTGAGAATATACCAAGAGGGAAAAACCCGCATATTTTTTTTATGTTGACTCCCTGAAGAAGACAGTATTAGTTTCATGCCAGAGACATAAAACAACAAATCAGTCTAACTATATGCCTACCTGTAGAATTTGTATTTAAATGCATTTTTTAAGCATTCATTTAAGAGAGCTTCTTAAGTTACTACTAATAGCTTTACTTGTGGATGATACTTGTTAGCCAAATCACTGTCAATTTTTTTTAAAGATTTTGTTTATTTATTTGAGAGAGAGAGAGAGAGAGAGCACACACACTAGTGGGGGGGAGGGGCAGAGGGAGAGGGAGAAACAGACTCTCCACTGAGTGGGGAGCCCGCCGCAGGGCTCAATCCCAGGACCCCAAGATCATGACCTGAGCCCAAGGCAGACACTTAACCAACTGAGCCACCCAGACGCCCCACAAATCACCATCAATTTTTAAGGCCAGATTATTCTAAATGCACTCTAACAGTAGAAGTAGTTGAGGCAACTGAAGCAAAAAGTACATTAGGCCTCTGTTTAGAGCAGATTGAAAAAAAAGGTTCTGCAGTTACCACCACCTCTCGTGTGCTGGCCAACACTGTATTTACAGGTGGTAGCAGCCACACTGTGTGGAGAGGCATCCTGAGGCCTTGCCAAGCCACTGCTTGCTCTGGATGATCAGGGGGAGTTACAGTGCTCGCTACGCTTAGTCTAGGGCCTCAAACAGGCACAGCTCTGACTGCCAGATAATCAGTTATATTGTAAAAAATCAATTTCAGGGGAGCCTGGATGGCATCATCTGTCAAATATCTGACTTTTGATTTTGACTCAGGCCATGATCTCCTGGTTATGGGATCGAGCCCCATGTTGGACTCCATGCTCAGCGGGGAGTCTGCTTGAGATTCTCTCTCTTCCCCTCTCCTTCTGCCCCTTCCCCTGCTCATGCTCTCTCTCTCTCTCTCAAATAAATAAATGACTCTTTAAAAAATCAATTTCAGAAGAAATATAACTTTTCTAGTTGGTGAAATAACTAGAGTGGCTTAGAATTCTAAGAGATGAGGAAAAACAATATGAGCATTGGTTTGCGTCTTTTCAAGCATGACAATCAATGAGCCTCAAGCTTGACTTTGCTTAGAGCTACAGCAGTTCTAGAATAGCCTTGGCTATTAGGTAAGACAGGTCAATGTTGTAAGGTTATAATGGCCACATCTCTGCCTGGAAACATTCATCTCACTGTTCCATGTTACCAGGTGGATCAGAAGGGAACTGGGAAACTCCTGAGTCCTACACAGAAAAGCAGTCTTTTATATTCTCTTTTGCTTCCCTTCTGCACCTCCAAATCTTGGAGAAAAGTTCTAAAAGACCTTGAACTGGAACACTTTCAGACACTGAATTTAAAGTCCCCAAGAGGATGACTTTAGTGAAGTAAGGCTGCAATAGAAGGGTAATGATGCATCCACAAATTAAACCACAACAGAGAGCTAGATAGGGAGATGTCACAATATTTTGCCCTTTCAGACCCCACAGGAAATCTCTCTTTGCCACCAGATTTGGTACTAGACACACTGAGAGCTAAGACAGTCCAGGAGCCTACAGGTCAACCCAAACAGACAAATTCATGGGATGATATTAACTCTAGAGCCCAACTGTTTCAAGGAGCTGGTCATGGCACAGAAGAAGCCTCAAAGAAGTGAATATTAAGAACAAAATAGCAACACCAACAAATAAAAGACTGTTAGGTGAATTCAACTGGATATGATTAAAAGGAGAATCCAATTTTACTCAGGCACATGGGAATATGATATACTGAGAATGGCAAGATGCCTAACTAGTAAAATAAGCAAAAAAAAAATTTTTTTTGTCTGATAAACAAATGGAGATTTGTCTTCTTTTTCTCTTTGTCTTTTTTTCTCTTTTTTTAGAATTTTACCCATCCATCTGGAGTTGGAGAAAGGTGTGATACCCCAGCAAATCTTTTAGCTAAAGGATGTCAACTAACTTTCATCGAAAACCCTGTCTCCCAAGTAGAAATACATACAAATAAGCCTCTCAGTGTAGGCAGACAGAAAAATAGTTCTGACATTGTTCAGATTGCGCCTCAAAAGTTGACTCTTAAATTGAGACCAGGTATGTTATGATTTACATGAGCATTGGCTCATGTAAATAAATCTAATGCCACATATGGTAATACCATTATTAAGCTAATATATCTTGTACCATGTTACATATCATTGATTATTATTACTCAGATTTCCCATTCTTAAGGAAATAGAGAATCGCTGGCCTAACACTTTTCTTCATTCACATGGGTCACTTGCACTCCAAATGAGTTACTAAAATAAGCTTATCTAATAGTAAGCATTTGAATTACTCAAATGTTGTTAAGGCTTACCTCACATTTCTTTAAGCATTGTAATGTAGCTTTAAACTCCTCTTTATTTTCTTCTCTTTTGCTAAAACCACATACAAAAAATTCAGCTTATCTTCCATCTAAATGGATGCTAGTTCTCCCAAGGAGATATAAAATATCCTAACTTTTACCTCCTTCAGTAGCTCTAAACTCGCTGCTGAAAGATTTTCATGGGCTCATTCACTTGTAAACTTTACCGGATAGTTTATGAAATCCTAAGTATCTTCAGTAAGTTCTCCCTGAAATGAAATAACCAGGTGGCCCCGTAATTGGCCACTCATGAAGGAGTCTTGATGTATTTTTATGGATTTGCTTTTCTCATGGGGGTTTTTGCAGGCAGTGAACAGACTCTGCAAGTGCAAGTCCGCCAGACGGAGGACTACCCGGTGGACTTGTATTACCTCATGGACCTCTCGGCCTCCATGGATGATGACCTCAACACAATCAAAGAGCTGGGCTCCCTGCTTTCCAAGGAGATGTCTAAATTAACCAGCAACTTTAGACTGGGCTTCGGCTCTTTTGTGGAAAAACCTGTCTCCCCTTTTGTGAAAACAACCCCAGAAGAAATCGCCAACCCTTGCAGGTAAGTAAATGATTCTCTGGCATCTTGGAACACTGATTTTCTGTAGAGAAAGCCCCGCTCTGAGCTGCACTTGGCAGGAGCTTGCTAACTCCTTGGCATTTCGCTCCTGCCAGGTTGGATCTCAGCAGCTCTCTCAGTTGCCTGGGCCCCTTGGAACCAAGATGACCTCATCTCAATACCTGGTTCTAGTCTTGGGTTCTTGCAGCATCCTCACATCTGTCTTCCTGTGTAGCATCTTTCTCAGGATGTGGCAAATTTGGCTTAGTGCTCAGCAGACTAGGAAAGCGCGTCTTTCACTGTAGGTTCCGATGGCCTGTGTCCATCCACAGCCCCTCAGAGACCTTCTAGGCCCAATGACCACCACTTTCTGAGGCTATTGGACAGTAACTCACACTTTCTCAGAGTATCTTTCTCCACTACAATGACTTCTGCCAAAATAACAATTCGTGCAGCTCCCTCTGACATACTTTGGGAAATGGGGATTTCTCTTATTGCTTGGAGAAGGGCTTTGCAGCCTTCACTTCTATCTAATTCAGTAGGAAATTAAGCATTATGGACCCCATTATAATCTGTTATTATCAGCTATTAAAACCATTTGTTATCCAGGTGATGGTCAAGGGCAAGTTGCTTTGTGATGGCTTCCCTATACAGTCAATGACGTGTTCAGAATCAAGTTATTCACTATCCTTCTATTAAAAAGAGCTACTATTTGCTCTGTGCCAAACTCTGTGCTGAAGGTTTCACATACATGACCTCATTCAATCTTTATAATAACAACAGTTCAAAGCAGGTTTTATCATAGCTATACTCAGAGGAAGTAACAGAGGCTCTGCGATATTAGTAATTCTCCCAAGGCCGCACGACTAATCAGTGATCTGTACCAAATCTGGGTTGGTCCCAAACCAAGCCCCTTACTACTATGAATCTAGCATATATGCAATGACTTTCCAAAAGTATATTGACTTTTAATACAAGCATCAATCTCTAAAAGACAAACACCTTTATAATATCATTTAAAAACATTTCAATGTGCTTCCCAACTAGAATCTGACACAGTCAAAATAATTTGACCGTGAAAGGAATTCATCACTGACTGTAACTGTTAGGAACTGTGTTTGGTTGCAAGCATCAGAGATAGTGGCTTAAAAAGGGGGAGTTTTTTTCTTTTTCACATGAATGGAGTCTAGAGAAAGGTAATTCAGGGCTGGTATGGCAGCTCCACGCATCAGGGATCTGGGTCTTTTCTGCTTTCTGCTCTGCCATATTGGTTCTTGGATTTTATCTTCAAGGCCCAAGGAGTTTTCTGGGATGCTACTCATGACTTCTTCATTCCAGGCAGGAAAGAAAGAGGAAGAGAGGGGCGGATCAATAAAGGGCACTATCTTTCTCCCCACCTTTTATTTCGAGGTATAATTGACACGTACCAAGATGCACACATCAGAAATGCTCAGTTTGATGAGTTTTGACAGTGGAATATGCCAATGTAATTACCACCTAAAATGTGATGTAGAGCATTTCCAAAGCTTCCTTGTGCCATTTTATAGTCAGTTCTACTACCCCAGAGGTAACCACTTTCTGATTTCCATAATTTAGATTGGTTTTTGCCTATTCTTGGATTTCATATAAATGAAATAACATAGTATATACCTTTTATTTCTGGCTTCTTTTGTTCAACATAATGTTTCTGAGATTCATCCATAATTTTGTGTTTATCGGCAGTTTCTTCCTTTTTGTTTTAAGTAGTAGTCCACTGTATGTATTTATTATTCTTCATTTATTCATTCTTTCATTGATGGACATTTGGGCCGTTTCCCATTTTTTGGCTATCATGAAAAATGTTGCTATGATCAATCACTTGCCTATAAATCTTTGTGTGTATGTATGTTTTTGTTTCTCTTGGATAGATACCTAGAATTGGAATTACTGAATTGTATAGTAAGTATCATTTTAATTTTTAAAGGAACAATCCAATTGTTTTCCAAAGTAGATGTGCCATTTTACATTTCCATCAGCTATGTGTGAGGATTCCAATCATTCCAAATCCTTGATAACACCTAGTATTGTCAGTCTTTCTAATTTTAGCCATTCTGATAACAGTGTATCTTATTGTAGCTTTAATTTGCATTTCCCTAGTAACAAAAGGTGTTGAGCATTTTTCATGTGTTTTTCTCCCATTCTCATATCTTATTTTGTGAAGTATCTTTTCAAATTTTTTGCCCATTCTTAAAAATTAGATTTTCTTCTTAATATTGTGTTATATGAGTTCCTTGTATATCCTGGATAAAAGTTCTCTGTCAAATATGTGCTTTATAAATATTTCTTTCCAGTTTGTGGGTTGTGTTTTTATTTTTCTAGTAATGCCTTTGGTCAAACAAAAGTTTCTAATTTTGTTGGAGTCTGATTTGTCAATTTTTAATATTATGGTTAGTGTATTTTTTGTCCTAAAAAATCTTTGCCTAACGAAATATCCCAAATGTTCTTCCTATTTTTCTTCTAGAAACTTTATGGTTCAAGCTCTTGCATTTAGATCTATGATCTCAAATTAATTTTTATATTTGGAATGAGGAAAAGGCTTAGATTCGTCTTTTGTTTCCATGCAAATATCCGATTGCTCCAGCACTATTTGTTAAGCAAGATTTTTCTTTCCCCATTGAATTATATTTATGCTTTTGTTAACAAGTAATTGAGAGCATATGTATGAGTGTAATTCTGGACACTTCATTCTGTCCCACCTGATCCGTTGAATACACCCATGTAACCACCAATGCCTTACCATCTTTCTTACTGCAACTTTATAAAAATTCTTGAAATCAGGAGTGTAAATCCTCCAACTTTGTTCCTCTTTTGTTTTGCTATTCTAGATCCTTTGCATTTCCACAGAAATTTTAGAATGAGATTGTTGATTTCTTCAAAAAAATATGCTGAGATTTTGATTAGAATTACATCAAAATCATAGATCAATTGAGGGATAATGGACATCTTTAAAACACTGAATGTTCCAATCATTGCATATGACATATATTTCCATTCATTTAGATCTTGTCTTCTTTCTCTCAGTAATGGTTTGTCATTTTCAGGGTAGATACCCTACACGTCCTTTGTTTGATTTATTCCTAGGCTTTTTTAAAAGGTGTTTTCTACTTGTTTGTTGAAAACATATAGAAATGCAATTGATTTTGCATACTCACATTTCATCCTGCAAACTTGATAAATTTTCCCATTAGTTCTAGTTTGATTTTTTGTAAATTCCTTAGAATTTTGTGTACTTGATCATGTCATTTATGAATAACAACTTCTTCCTCTTCCAATATGTATACCTCTTTGTTCTTTTTCTTGCCTCGTTGCACTGGTTAGGGTCATTTTAAATAGAAGTGGAGAAAGATGTCATTTATGTTGCTTGTGATTTGGGGAGGAAATCTTCAACATTTCACCATTGATTATGTTGTTAGCTAGTGGGTTTTTTGATTCCTTTTATCAGATCAAGGAAGTTCCCTTCTATTCCTTGTTGGGTACAATTTTTTAAAATCATAAATGGACGTTGAATTTTATTTCCTTGATTTAAGGAGTTTTGCCAGAAATTTTCCCCACCTCCTTATACTTGCATCTCATTGGCAGTACTTTGTTACATGGCCCCTTCCAGCTGCAAAGGAAGCATATTGTTACCCCAAATAAAGCCAGGATTCTGTTAGTAAGGAAGAAAAAAAAGAATGGATCTTTCTAGCAGTTCCAACAACACTGAACAAACAGATTTCTAGAGAACAGATTTATGTTGTATATTAAATCTTTTAAAAAGTAAGGTATGATTACTATTATCAATTGTTTGATTCACTTGTCAAGTGAAATAAACTTGGTTCTAACAGCCTCTTAACTGTTTAATATAAAAGTGTTTCTAATGCTCTGGCCTTTTTTGTTTTTTTAAATCAGAGAATGTTGTACCTGTTTAAAATCTGTATTATTTAGATCTTTGGTATGTTAGGTGTCTTTCTCCTGCAATAAGCTTTAGTAGAGAGTCCAGCAGTGTAGTTTCGTTTAGGATTACAAAGTATTACCTCTGTCTCAGAGCGCTTGTTTAAAAATCATTCTTTCTGCCACAGGCCAGATAAAATGTAGTAATATGAAGTACAGTAATGACAATGGGAAACAATGAGGAAGAAATGTTGCCAGAGAAAACAATTAAAATTAACAAACAGATGGCTCAGCTAAGTGGGCAGCCCATCATCTAAGAATAAGACCCTGTATTTAATCAGGTTCCTAGAAAAAAGAAAGAAGTTTGGCTTTTCATAGCTCTGACAGCATTTCATTCATGCATTCTTTTATTCATTCATTCATTCAACAGAAGTTTACTGTGCTCCAACTGTGTACCAAGCATTGTGCTAGGCATGGGGATATCTGGAAGAAAAAGATTTGCACCCAGTCCTCAAAAAGCTGAAATTCTTTGGGGAGCAGGCATGCAGTATAGCATGGTGATTTAAGAGGATGGGCTTTGCAGTCAGCTCTGGATTCGGTTCTGATTCATCTACTCACTTATAACGTTGCCTTAGGTGAACAGTTTCACCCTCAAAGCTTTAGTTTGGAATAACCATACCGATCACACAGAGTGGTCATAAGGATCCAGTGAGGTAATGAAGCATTTGGTCCTGGGCTTGACCGTGAAGTGCTCCATAGATGGTACTTCCTCCCAACACCAACAGAGTGAAGTTAGGGGGAGACCAGAGTATTGTACAAGGTGTGGTGAATGGGGTCCCAAAGGAGGATCACACGTTTGATCTTTTGAAAGGTCAATATTTTCCCATTTTCTAAAGGTGTTTCTTTTATTCTTATTGGCAAAATTCATCGTTAGTTAAAATTATAAGCAACGAGCTCTTTCCTGCAACATTATATTTTTTCCTTGCCCATCACATCCTTATTTCTTCCACTTTCTCTGTCCAGATACTACCTCCCAGACATATACACACCAAGAACTCAAATACCAAACATAAAAGTCAATCCTTTGATCAATCCAAACCTTATAATTATGGAATAAAATGTTCTTTAGTAGGAAGGCAATGAGAGGTAAAAGGAAAGAATGTGGAGTTTTTGAGACGTGGGTTTAAATCATAACCTTGGACAAAAAACTTACTCTGAGTTTGGTCTCTTCACTTATAAATGGGGATAATAATATTCACATCCTAGGGTAATTGTGAAAATTGAGTGAGCTCAGAATATAACAAACAGGTATTAGTTTTCTTCCTCTCATCAACTCTTGGTATCTCTAGTTATTTTAAGCTAGAGTCCTCAGACTTTTAGATGTCAGGACTTTCTTACACTTTTAAAAATTAAGACCCCAAAGAGCTTTAGCTTATGTGGGTTATATTTTCAATATTCAGCATATTAGAAAATAAAACAGAAAATTTTAAAATAATTATTTATTGATTCATTTAATAATTACAATAAGAAACACAATGCACATTACTATAAAAGCACATCTTTATTAAAAATAATTATATTTTTCATAACAAAACAAAAATTAGCAAGAAGAGTGGCACTGTTTTACATTGTTAAAATCTCTTAAAATATTTGGTTTAATAGTATCTTCTTCGTATCTTCTTCTACATTTAGTCTGTTGCAATATTTTGTTTTGGTTGAACTCCATGAAGAAAGTCAAACCTCACATAGATATATAGTTGGAAAAGAGAAAAGCATTTGATATATTTTTACAATGTGTGTGGACATTCTTCTTTGATTCTTCTTTGATACTACATTCAAACTAGACAAGAGGTAAACGTTAGTTTCAAGGGGAATCTGAAACAATATCAATGAACTTTTCATAAAACCATTGGTCTGTCTTGCACTTTTTTTTTTTTAAAAGATTTTATTTATTTGTTTATTTGAGAAAGAGCTCATGAATGAGGGGGAGGGGCAGAAGGGGAGGGAAAAGCAGAGAATCCCAAGCAGACTCTGCTGAGCAAGGAGCCTGGTGCAAGGGCAGATCCCAAGATCCATAAGATCAGATATGAGCCAAAAATCCAAGAGTCAGAATCTTAACTTAACTGACCGAATCACCCAGGTGCCCCTGTCTTGCACTTTGAATGGCTCTTTTACTTATGTATGTGATTTTGTAATATAATGCTTTGGCCATTTGGAAAATATTGTTTCAGTGAATTGTATAGATCTTCCAAGTTTCATGACACAGTATAAAAAAGTTGCATTTGTTAATATCACCATAAATCTCATCAGATAAATCTTAAAGTACTGAGACGCTATTAATCTCATAGGTAGCAGATTAATGTTTTCCAAAACTTTAATTTTCTAGTTACCTCTAATTTTATCATTGGCAACAAATACTGAGGGTTGTTTTCCTTGAACTGACAGGCTTTTTTCATATTTAAGAACATGTCTGCTAAGTACCCAAGTTGGAATAATAGTTTGGCTGTCAAACGTTCTTTCGGGTAAAAACGTTCTATAAAAAAAGGGCCAGTTCAGCTCAAACAATTGCAAATATTTTTTTCCCACTCTAAACATTGTACTTTGGTGTGCTGCAGAAATGCTAGATGCATATTTCCCATGTAGTTACACAGAAATATTTTTTAAATTATTTATTTATTTATTTATTTTTAAGTAAGCTCCATGCCCAAGATGGAGCTCAAACTCATGACCCTGAGATCAAGAGTCACATGCTCTACCAACCGAGCCAGCCAGGTGCCCCAGAAATATACATTTTTTAAAAACCATGTACTCAAGGGTGTAGACTTAATAAAATTAATAACTTTTACTGCTTTATCAAGGATAATCAAATGAAACTAGCAATTTTATTATGATGATAAATACTTGCCAGGAAAATTCCTAAGGACCACTAGCCAGCTGCAAGCCACGGCTTTGATTCCTGCAAAGGCACCAGCAGTTTTACTCACCATTGCTTTTGCAGCATCAGTGCAAATGTCAACACAGTGAAAAAGACAAATAACATCTTTTATTATTATTAGAAAATAGTTTGACCTGAAGGCCTCTCTGAAAATGTCTCAGGGACCTTTGTGGGTCTGTGCACCACACTTTTAAAACATGCTTTTTGGAGTAGCTTTCTTTCTTTATCTTCCTTGGATGTAGAGTCACTAAGAAATTTTATTTCACCATGTAAGAATGCTGAAGTGGCTTACATTTTTAAAGATTTCCTTAGGCTCTTATCTAAGACACAGTGACAAGAATATAGTTTCTCCATTTTCATACTTGTAGATAGGTTGTAATGTGCATTTAAAAGTATTTAGTAGCGGGGCGCCTGGGTGGCTCAGTCGTTAAGCATCTGCCTTCGGCTCAGGTCATGGTCCCAGGGTCCTGGGATTAAGCCCCTCGTCGGGCTCCCTGCTCAGCAGGAAGCCTGCTTCTCCCTCTCCCGCTCCCCCTGCTTGTGTTCCTTCTCTCTCTGTGTCTCTCTGTCAAATAAATAAATAAAATCTTTAAAAAATATATTTAATAACACAAAGGTCAAATTTTCTTCCCCTGTCAAACACTGTGAGAGATTTCTTTTTTAACATCATTTCATATGTGCTATGTTTTGTTTCATGTTTTGTTTGTTTTTTAATATGACACCAACAGTGAGGGACTCATTGTAGTTTTGCAAAAGAGAAAGCAGAACTATGAAATGCTTAGATTTCTTATATGTACACAAACATAAATATATATGAGTGTACAGAATAGTTTCTTATTGTAAAGGTAATACAAGGCCATGTGAGAATGCAGACAAAAAAAGGAAAAAGGAAATTATTTTTAATCCCACTCAAAAAGATGGTGTTAACCATTTGGTATGTATCATTGTAATCTTAATTTATGTATATTTATTTAAAATTCTAACAAAAATATAAATAGTATTTTTGTATATTGAGTTTCATAATTATTCTGCATTTTAAATGCAAATCTATTATTATCTAGGGACTCAAAATCAAATTATTTGGTGATGAGTACCTACTTCCTTCAACTGCTATGCTAAAAAAGTAATAGCCAAATATGAACCTCTGTTAGAGAAAGGACTTTGACCAAAACCAGGGGAGTCTCCACTCAAAATTTCCTGGCATAACCCAAGTCTGACATTCTGCTTTGCTTTAGCTACATGGGTCTCCTAGCACGTGAGTCTGTTTACTGAATTAAACTAACACTTCAGGGGCGCCTGGGTGGCTCAGGCGGTTAAGCGTCTGCCTTGGGCTCAGGTCATGATCCCGGGGTCCTGGGATCGAGCCCTGCATCGGGCTCCCTGCTCAACAGAGAGCCTGCTTCTCCCTCTCCCTCTGCCTGCTTTTCTGCCTACTTGTGCACTCTCTCTGTCAAATAAATAAATAAAATCTTTAAAAAAATAAATAAATAAACTAACATTTCATTCCACTTTCTAAAAGCACAGAGTTCTACTAGATCTATCTAGCAATTCTAACCCACAAAGGTGTAAATTTCTTACAAAAAGACAGGAATGCTAGTTCTTTGGTTTCAGAAGATGCTCAAATGCCATTTTGATACAGTGTGAACAAGCGGCCCAAAATAAAAGATTAAACTAACAATTTCCAAGAATAATTAGATTATAGGGACAGTGGTACACCTCACACAGTTACATACTTTTTATCTCATGTAACTCACAAGAACTTTGTGAAGTAGGTATTATCAGTCTCATTTTATAGATGAGGATACTGAGGCCCAGCAGTGGTAAGTAACTTGCCCAAGAATAGACAACTGTTCAGTCTTCTTATTCTAAATCGAATGCATTTTCTTCCAGCACACAACTACTTTAAATGTTATCAGAGCAATAAGGACAAATGCTAAATCATTGCCATTTAATAGGTAACAATTCGAAAAGAAAATTAAACCTCTTCCTCATATAACTCTTCAAAATACATCTCTAATTGAAGGTTGAAAAACACTTGACTACATAAAAAGTTTTAAGGTATATATCCAAAAACAGCATAAACATAATTAAAAGACAAAGCACAAAGACAAAAGTTTAATATTTTGAAGAGAAAAGGTTCTTAAAATTAAGTTAGAAAATAAAAACCAAGAAAATGAGCAAAGGATGTAAGTTGGCAAGTGGCAAAAGAAGAAATACAAACTGTCAATAAATATGAACAAATTAGCGGTCTTAGTAGCAATAAAATGGAAATTAAAAGTTAAATTAAGATGCCATTTTTAACTAATCACTGGTACATTTTTGTTTTGTTTTGTTTTGTTTTTTTCATGATGTAATTGATACAAACTTTTTGGAAAGGAGTTTGCTTATATGGATTGAAAAGTAACCCAGCAATTTCCCTTGAAAGAATCAGGTCTAAGCAGAGATACAGTCTGCAAAGCTGTAGCAGGAGGATCACTACATTATTTAATTACAGAAAGATTTATGAAATAAATTTTTAGTAATAGATTATCAAACTGTGATACATCTCATAACTATTAAAATGTGTGTTTTATTTTCTTCTTTACACTTTTATATTAACTCAAATTTTCTTTAGTGAATATGTATTCCCTTTAATCAGGAAAAAAAACATAGGATTCTAGAGATGTCATTGGCCAAATCCACGTCTGTCCTCAAGTCTGTGCTAGACTCTGTGTAAAAGTGATTTATGTAAAAAATGACATTAATGTCTAGTAAGCACTTAATCTGAAAAGCTCATTGTGCTGTGTGCTTTGCATATTTTATCTCAATCAGGCCTTACAACAATCCTACTAAGTCGATACTATCTGTGGTCTGCACTTCAGAGCCTCAATGAAAGCTAATGCAAGATATTAAAAATAAGAGAATAAGATTGCCTTCTGAGAATTAAAGTTAAAAATAATGGGTCAGAAAGGAAATACAAGAAGTTCCCTAGAAGCGAGAGGCTGGCTCATGGGCCCACGAAACCAGGCGTCTTGACAGAGCTGAAAGAATGAACAGGACTGTAGGTTTACTCATCATAGGTTAGGGGAATGCCCAAGAAAGAGCAGTTCCAGAGGCAAGTGTGGGCTTCATCCATCCAAAAACCTTAGCCCAGGCTCTTTCAGAGTTTCCAGTCTTGTTGGCTACCAGGGCTTCCCAAATTTTTGTTAGCTGAGAAAGCCGACTACAGGTGAGGGAGGAGGCAGATATGACCAAGAGCATCCATTCTGGAGATGTCTATCTTGGGACATCTCAGACTGCTGGGGTCTTCCAACTCCCCTTGTTCTGAAGCCTGAGGACATTTTGGATTGTGACCTACTTTCCATGAAAGTCTACTGACAGGAAGAAAATAGTTACCTTTGCAGACACCAGCATTTTGGTCCCAGCAGAGCTCCATTTCTCGGTGTGAATGAATCCATAGTCATTCTGATTTGTATAGTTGATTCTCATCATTCATGGAAGTCTTGCTCTACAAGGTCTCCTCAAACACTGACTTAACCAATGCTAAACTATTGCTCCAAGGGGAAACACAGGATTAGGCTCATGTGCGCCTCTGGCCATTTTTTTTTCCCAATTGATCAATACATAACTTTATTTTCTGTTTCTTTCTGTTTAAAGACAACTTAATATATATTGTTGATTCATTAGCATTGCACTCACAGCCAACAACACCGTGTAAGTCATGCCAGAACAAAGCTTATCTAATGCACATATTTTCTCTGTAAGGCCCATAACAGCCTTCTTGCACTTAGGAACACTAGACAACACTTCAGCACTACACTTGAGGGCCATTCTAAACAGTAAAATCACCAACGAAAAGCACAAAAATGAAAAAAATGGCACCAAAAAGACCACGAAAAGGATGCTTGTTTACAGTTTGAGAGCTGAAGCAAGAACACAGAGCCTTATTTCATCTCAGCTGGGAACATGTGAACCAGGTGACTGGAATTTTTTGCCACCCTGTGTGTGTACATGAGTGACTCAGAAAGTACTGAAGGTATTGATTTGGGGGTTAAAAATAAATTTTAATGAGTAGGTGAATTCGCAGATGGAATCTGTGAATACTGAAGACTGACTGCCTGCCTCAGGCAGATGAACTTGGTGAACAGGAACCTCACTCTGAAAGATGCTCCAGCTCTTCGTGTGCACACAAGACAGGCTCCTGAACCTGGAAATCTGTTCTTACAAGAGTCAACCAGCTCTTCCCAGGTGGCATAGCACAACCTCACTGGGGGCTACTCTTTTTTGTCTCTGTACTTCTAAATACAAGTGTTTCTCAAACATTAGAATGCATCAGGAAGATTTGAATGCATCATGGAGCCCACCCCTTACATTTCTAACTCAGTAAGTTTGGAAGAATGTCCCAGATTTTGCATTTATAACAAGTTCCCATGTGATGCTCATGCAGCTGGTCCAGGGATTGTACTTTGAGAACCTCTGCTCTATACCATTATCTCCATTTTGCAAATGAACACCTGAAGCTCAAAAGGGTTGAGTAACTTGTCCAAAGTCTCATCCACAACTACTAACTGGCTTTCAGAATAAGATGTGGCTGAATTCATGATCAGCTTTTTCTGTTCAACTGCAATATCTTTGGGGCAGATCTCATGCTAACATGGCATTTCTCCCATGTGTCAACTGTTTTAAGTGGTAGTTTTATTCCTAGCCAGGTCCACAACAGTCTGTTCAGTCATAGTTGAGTTGGGCTCCAGAACCAAGAGCCCTGCTCTGATTTTTGGGCCCTTGGCAGGCAGGGCAGGGAGTACAGGAAGGAGCAGAGAAGAAAGAAGACGGGTATCTCTTTCAATCTTGCTACAAGATGACTCATACTTGATAACAGCTTAAGCTATCAGAATACAAAGGAATTGTTGTCATCATGGAAACTTAATGGTAGATTTTGGTTGAGAAGCACTAGAAGATAGTGATTATACACACACACACACACACACACATACACACACTCACACACACAGAGGAGTGGGGAGTCTGACCTGATTATCTGTTATCTGAGCTTGAGCCAAAGTAAAACACATAGTAAGTGCCAAGTAGTAGCTAATAAGGTCAATTTGGAAGGGGTGAGAGGGAGATGCTGAAACAAGCTTAACCGGGAGACTCCTAACCAAGTTCCAGAGTCAGGTACTTGAGGAAAATCCATCTTCACTTAAGATGAAGTTGCTAGGCTACTAGGTCCATTCCTTGTGTGTTGTATCATATTTCATCAAGAACATTTTTACATCTTACCTTTGCAGTAGTATTCCATACTTCTGCTTACCTACATTTGGATTCAAGCACATTTTGCCATTGACGAATGATGCTGAAAGATTCAATGAAATTGTGAAGAATCAGAAAATTTCTGCTAATATTGACACACCAGAAGGTGGATTTGATGCAATTATGCAAGCTGCTGTGTGTAAGGTATGCTGAGGGCTAACACAAATTACATCTCTTATTAGCAAATCTACTTTGAAAAGCTTAGTTAACTTTATCTTTCCTTTAATTGCCATATTTCTACATTTCTTAAAACACAAAATTTTCAAAAATTCGTAATTCAGTTATGTGGAAACAGATACTTTTCTATGTCTGATATTTACATAATCTAATAAAATTATAGTAATGTTGGGAAAAATTGGTTAAAACGATAGTCATGTATGATTAATTTTCGAAGATCAAGATTAGATTAGTTTTTTAATTAACCATGGTAAAAATAGAAATCACAGGCAGAAACTAATGAAAAAAGTAAAAATGCCCTGAATCAGTACAAACTTCTACATAAGATTAGATATTTATTGTTTTGAACCCACAAAATAGGTACCAGAAGCTACATTGTCCTTACAACAACACAGGAACACCTCTCCTCCTTGACAATCAGGCATCCAAGGGAATGATTCCCTGGTCTTCAGAAGACAGCTCTTCTTGGAAAATACCAGGAAACAGACAGGGCTGAAAATCCTGGAAGGTTGGGGGTGGGGGGCAAGGTATTAGGGAAGGAAGGAAAAGAATAAGGTGGGATGGCCCTGCCAGGATGAGCTTTTGTCCCACTAGTTCCTGGACTAATTTTCAATTAAAGAGGAGAGCTCTGCTAGGAAGCAGACAACAGACCATCTTAAAAAGCCATATGCTGGAGGTCCTACTTTGATAAGCAATTCTTATCTTTGTATTACGTTTATAATTTTTGGATGGTATCAGTAGAAAGAGAAAAATGTGCCTAATTTTGGGTGATATTTTAATAAAACAGGCATCCTTTAAGTCCATTGTGTATTGCATTCTTACCAGTTTTGCTTCAGCTTGGATTTGAGATAATCTATGACCTCCCTTATTCTCTCTCCTCATTTTTCTGGTAAATTGAAAGCTGGACAGTAAAAATAATTAACTGTGTAAAAGCCAAGATCAACTGGAGAGTGATTCTAGTGGAACTATTTTTTCTGAAGCATAAATCATCTGAAAGTGTTATCCAAGAAAAGGCAACTGCCATAGAATTTCATGTTTTAAATACATTAATAATTATCAACTCACAATAGATGAAAAAGGCCAAAACAGATAGATCAGCAATATAGTTTTTATAATCTGAGCGTGTCCAATCACAATTGATCCACTCTCAATAAATGCCTGCCTCTATCCCATATGACCCAAATGTTTCTTTCTCACTGTAGGAAAAGATTGGTTGGCGGAATGACTCCCTCCATCTCCTGGTCTTTGTGAGTGATGCCGATTCTCATTTTGGAATGGACAGCAAACTGGCAGGCATCGTCGTTCCTAATGATGGGCTCTGTCACTTGGACAACAAGAATGAATACTCCATGTCAACTGTCTTGGTGTGTAACCTGCACTCTACACTGTTTCCAGGGCTGCAAGTAGGCAAATGAAGCAACACTCACTCAATACACAGCAGAATAACCCACATTTGGTGAAAACAGTGCACATTTTCTGCTTTGAGATGAACAAATTGCCCTTAGAGCTTCCCACAGGAATGCAGGTGGGTGATGGGGATATGTAAGAAGTTAAGGTCTACTATGGCTTGAATGATCCCAGAACCTCCTTGATTTTTCAAAGAGCCCAAGGTCAATAAGAAGCAGTGCAGTCAGCTCATTCTGTTTTCAACGACAGCCCCAGAAAGGGGGGCTGAGGCCAAAACAACAATCACCTAGGACTTTCTGTGAATGATGGGTCCCAGAGTCATGGCCCCTAAATAACATCATGCTTTTATGCACCATGGTGCTCCATGGGGAACAGCTGTCAAGTACTGTTTGGCTGGTGTTTATTCACATTTGGCTTATTTTTGTCATTTAAAACATTTTTAAAATGCTGGTAACATTCAAAGGAAAAAAAAAAAAACTCTTGACTTGTGTAAAACAAGGTAAAAATTTCAGAGCTCTTTGACATACATGATCGCATTTGATGCTCCCCAGAACCCTACGTATCTGTTTTCCTTGTATGGACCATGAGGCTGCCATGCTCATGCATGTGTTGTTACCTCTGTCTGGAATGCCCTTCCCTCAGAGGGTGCTGAGAGACTCTTAATTGTCCTTTAAAACCCAACTCAATCATGACTACTCCCAGAGAGCCCTCTTTGCCCTTTGCTGAGCCCCAAAGTGATCATCCCTCCCCTCGCTCTAGTACATGGATCTCTTCTTACCCATCACTATGTGGAAATGTGTTTGCTTATGTTTGTCTGTCTTTCTCTAATATGCATTCCTCGGGACCAGGAGTGGTGTATTTTCTCTATTTTCTGCCAGCACAGTGCCTGGAACACAGTGGGTGTTGACTATGTATGGAATAAAATTTAATTATGAAGCAGCAACTTGGGGAGGTCATATTATCTCCATTTAACACTTGGGAAAATATGGCACAGAGAATTCAAGTGACTTCTTAAAATGACAATGCCATAGAAATGTATGTAAGAGAGAGAAGGAGAGAGAGAGAAAGAGAGAGAGAAGAGAACCAGAATACTAATATCAGATTGGAAAAACTATTCTCTAAAAAAAGAATTCAGTGAGATAACATATATATATGACATATATATACACACACAGTGATGGTAATTAGTTTTAAAAAAAAACAAACAACTAATGGTTCACAAATCACCTGCTATCATTCCTTGACTTAAATTGCTAAACTTCAAGATGAGTGTTTTTCCCCTAAATTTTGACCTGTAGTAGTCCTCATACTTTTGTCATATAAGTTGCCTTTCCATATTACAATATCCATGAGAATAGCCACATTTTGTCTTTTAGCCTTTGAGTGCCAAGAAATGGTGAGACATAGATCTCTTTTTTATTACTTTTTCTTGCAACTATTCAAATGCCCCATTAACAGACATCTTGGAAAAAGCGGGACATAAAAGCAAATGCTACTTCTTGCTTATTATGACCTTCTCATCTAATAAATGTTCAATTCATTGTTGCTCAGTAAGTTGCTGCAAATGCACAGAAGTCATGGGTTATCTCCATGCCTGCCTACAGCACAGTTCCCTGGGTCCTTTGAGTAATTCCTATTCACTCAACACTGGGCTCGGCTCCTGGGGCCAAAAGATAATGGGCATGGTCCCTGGCCTTGAGGAACACACACACAATATACTTGTGTGAATTAAGCCAACTGATCTAGGTCAAATAGAAAATGACACTTGT
Source organism: Halichoerus grypus (assembly GCF_964656455.1). NCBI lineage: Eukaryota > Metazoa > Chordata > Mammalia > Carnivora > Phocidae > Halichoerus > Halichoerus grypus. Next base: position 124,157,905 of record NC_135715.1, on the reverse strand, counting down.
CCACCTACGAAGGGCTTCATGGTGTGATCCTTGCTACACACCCACAGCAGCTGAAAGTGCAAGAATGTGGAGATAGGAGAGGCCGGCGTTGGGGGAATCCAGGCTTAAAGCTGAAGGATTCTTAGTGTTTGGGCAGTTGAAAAAGCAGGGAACACTGAATATGTCAGACTCTGGAAGATTTGTATTATCTGGATTCTACTGCTGTTTACTAATAAAAATCCAAATTGGATGGCAAGCACATATTACACAGCCAGATATGCGGTTGGGTCATTTACCTGAGTATTTTAGGCAAAACTGTACTTTTCCCTCAACTTGAATCTTGGGCCTAATGAAGACATTAGGCAGAATTACTCCCATCATGCTGAGAATATGTGAACACGTTAGTGTCCAGGAAGGCTTACTTATCAGCGTTCCTCCACTTTGGCTGATTTCACGTTCGACATATTCTTAGTTTCTTTGTCTGCAGGTTTCTCTTTCATTTGAGTTTCCTCTTTGTACATTACCCACATTTGGAGTCAGACAACAGCCAAACGTGCTGCACAGTTATTAACTCTGGAAAGTAGAGGCCCTGTTCAAACTTGACGGTTTATGCCTTCTTTATTTTTTTTTTAAAGATTTTATTTATTTATTTGACAGAGAGAGAGATAGTGAGAGCAGGAACACAAGCAGAGGGAGTGGGAGAGGGAGAAGCAGGCTTCCCGCGGAGCAGGGAGCCCGATGTGGGGCTCGATCCCAGGACCCTGGGATCATCACCTGAGCCAAAGGCAGACGCTTAACGACTGAGCCACCCAGGCGCCCCTGCCTTCTTTATTTTTTAAAGGACTCATATCACTTGGGAATGAATGTGTCAATGAAAAAAAGGTACAATGTGTTTTCAGGTGTCCTGTAAAAATATTGCAGGATCCCGTAAAACTGATTACTGACATCAAAAAGTCAGTAAGACCAAACGCAAAACTGGTGCAGGAATGTCTCAGATCAGATGGACACAGGAACTGCAGTGTATCATTCCTCAGCAGGCTGTCCTTTCCTCAGCCCTCAGCCCGCCTCATCCAATTCCAGTAGGAGTTTCCGAGCTACCTGAGTCCCCTCAGTCACATCTGTCATCAAGTATCCGCTCCTCCCCTGACTCTAACATTCTCTACATCTTGAGTCTGCTGCCAAGTGGCACTTAGAAGAACTGTGTCTCTACCCTTGAAAATATGACACACTATAAGTTTTTAAATAAATTCCAAGTGCTCTCCTTAGGAGTGACAGGCCAGAATATGCTACACTACCACGCACTGACTCTTAGGAATTAATTGGATTTACAAGATTTAGGCAACAATTATTAAACCAATTAAGTGACTAATGATAATTGTGTATTTTTCTACTTAGAACCAAACTGACATGCCAAACTCAGTATGATATCTTTGAAAGAAATACTCCTTTCTTTATTTTACATACTTGTGTTAAGATGATACTTAAAATCTTTATGTCAATTTTAGGAATATCCAACAATTGGACAACTCATTGATAAACTGGTGCAAAATAACGTGCTATTAATCTTTGCCGTAACCCAAGAACAAGTTCATTTATATGAGGTAAGCAAACACAGTTCGGGGAATTCCTTCGGGGAGATTACTCGACATGAAACTTTAACATGAACTCTGAGGGTTTAACGCATGGAATGCCATTAGAAAATCGTGAACACGTGACAAATATACTGGACACTTGGTCAAGTGGATTCAGTTGCTGTTTGCAATTTGAATTACAAACCCAGGGGTGCGATGGAGAGTGGGAGACAGTATGGTAGAGCAAGGAAGAATGAATTCAAGAACGAAATGGTAAGTTGTAAGAGCACCAATGAATGGAGGAGAACCTACCTAACAGAAATCAGTCTGTCTTCCTTTGAACTGTTTCATCTGACAAGGAGGGGGTTAACAGAGGATGGGAGAAGAAGTGACTTGAAACTTTCAGGCATCTACAAATCAGATGAATCGAAAATATATAAATAGAGACACAATTTCAACCATTAAGAAGTAAGACGTTGAAAGAAAAAACTTGTTAAATTGGGCCAAAATCTATTTTCTCCCTCCTAGTAGCTGGATTTGCAGTTCAAGTTTTTGGATGGAAACACCAGACGCAGAAAGGGAACTGTTTCATTAGATGCGCTAATGTTCATAAACCACTGCCTAAACTGTAAAATGCATATGCAAACACAAAAGGTTTCCATGGTTTCATTCTAGCCTATGAAAACAATATATCAGAATACCATGAATCAAAGAAGTAGCAAATGATTTATTCCTAGAGGGTGATTTCACAGAGAAGTGAGGAATCTCCAGCCCGGCCCCGAGAAAATAGGTGTACATTAAATTGTCTGTGCTTCTATGCAGAAGCTTCATGTACTCCTAAGTTCAGAGTCTGATCTCCTCTTCCTTTGAAAGGACCTCTTACTTTACAGGGCTCGGGAAACTCTGAGATTATTTCACAGAAGGCTTTGATTAAATGCCACTCACTGCGAAGGACAGTACAGCCCAAGAACTTGCATCAGGTTCTGTAGAAAGGATCCAGGAGGAGATCCTATCTTGCATTTTTAATGAGAGGAGGGTATTGTACTCCAGGTGAGATTGCCTTCTGCTGAAAACCAAAAAAGTCCTTTGCAATCAAGCTGCATACTCAAGGCCTTTGTTCTACTCAGAGACCATGTGGGTTCACCTGATCTGGGCTTTTTTTTTTTTAAGGCTCTTTAGTATGTGATACTTGTTTTCAGTGGTTTTAAGTAGTAGAGTTGCGGTAAAGATTTAAAAAAAAAAAAAACACCCCAAATACAATAGTGAGCCTATTCTGCCTTTGATCTTTAAGGCTAGAGTGAAAGGACCCTGGGGGTCACAACACCTCCTCCACAGCCGGTTCTTGTTTAGAAGGGGGAGGAGGGTTGCAGAGAACTTTTCTTAAAAGGGGAGTCTGGGAAATACGATTGATGATCATGAACATAGTCGTCCATAACTCACTTCGGTAATAGTCTTTAAGACTCACAATTCATTTACACGCCTCCTCAAAACTGCTATTAAAAAGGCAGAAGAAAATGAAAAATAACCACGTGGCAAAACAGAATCTGTTGGATTTAAGTTCGTTGCGCTGACGGTTCCCCTGTTGCAAAGGAAATGATCATTTCCAAGGAAAACACCAGATTAGAGCCTGCCTCTAATGTAACAGCAGGGCATTTATTTTGCCTGCCTACTAATCTCATTATGAGGCGAATTTATGTTCTGTCATGATCTGTGGTCTTTACCATCCAGGCTCCACTAAATTCAAAGGGACATTGTCAGGGAGCCACGCAGCCGACCAGGGCAGCCGCCCACTCTATGACTCTGATGCTTTCTTTCATCATTTTATCTCTATTCTGATGGACTCCTCATTCCATCTGCATTAGTGGAGGCAGGAGGCGGCAGCCTGTCTAAAAATAATGACAGCGACATTGCGCTTCCCTGAAGGCTTCACACAGCATGAAAATGCTGATGTCTTGTTTTATTGATAATGAAAACTGAAAATAAACCAATAATGGCTTATGTTGCCTTTCCATTTAAATCTCTTAGAAGGAGCCCTATGTGAGCAGGAGCCCTATACAACCTGATGTTTGGATAGCTGTGATAGAAGGAACATAACTACTAAAGAATCACTGAGAAATAAAACCAGTGATAAGATAAATAAAGCAACTAAGTGGTTGGATCTATGGAAATTCCAGAAGCCAATTTGCTTGCTCCAGTTCTGTGTTAAGCATAGTCATGTGCATACACTCCAGGCAGGGGATGGCTCAGATTCAATGGCGGCCCCTCTTGCAGTAAATACGATTTATGTTGCCCATTCATGGAACGCAGGAAAAAGGATTGGTTTTGGTTTGGGGTTTTTTTGGGGTTTTTTTTTTGTTTTTGTAACTTTGGTAAGATGCTCTGGACTGTCCAAATACATAGTGTTGCTGTACTTTGTGGTATCAAAGAAGAACAAACAGTGGAAAGGATGAAGTAAGCAGTTTTGCTGTCAGTTCAATATGACTGCAGTGTGCACCCCAATCTCCAGCAAACAGATGATTTTGAACAAACTTACTATTATGAATAGATGCCTGTTTGTCCAATTACAGGGTTCAAAAGATAATGGCAGATAACAGACTGAGCAGTAGGTAGTACATTACAGTCTAGTGCTAAACGCCATTTTGAATCAGGATTCAATTACCCAAGCTTAAAAAAAAATTTTATCTCCTCTGTTGCTTTCAAATGTTTACTGTTAATTTACATTAAGATAGTATCAGGCTACTAAAGCCCAATTGTCTAATTTGACTAGTCTTTTCTTCCTAGTGAGATATTGAGATAAAAAGCAATTAAATTAGCGTTCTTAACTACATTGCCAAATCATATTATTAATCACCTGGGATTAGTTGCAAGACTTTGAAATATTCTAATCTTTCAAAATGTCTACATTTGGCTGGAAAAGATGAGTTTTGTGAACTTGATAAGGATAATTATTATATAACCTAGTATTTACAATGTAATGTTGAAACATTAGAAAGTAAACAAGACATTGGTAATGGACCCTCCCAGTTTAGTCGCTAACATCTATCACTGCTAATTGATGTCCTATGGTTATTAGGACAGAATGATGTATCTAAAGCATAGGGACAGGGGACCCATGCAGGTTTTAATACCACCAAAGGGCCCTTCTGTCTGGAGGTGAAACGCCCTCAATGATCGCCCCTTTGAAGATCTTTCTGTTTAGCTCATCTTTCTGTGTAGGCTATTTCTTGATACCAGTAGATTTTCATCTTTAGTCAAATTGGGTCAAAGTTTCTAAATAGTATTTTGGAGTTTAATGTGACAAACACATGTCAAAGTTGAGGGAGCCCATGTATAAGAGCAGGAGAGGTGTGCATGACCCATTGCTACAATCATCTGCAGCCCTGGCTGTCCCCTCCTCCATCCTTTCCACCTTGGACCCAGATGGCACCAGAGGAAAGGAACTCTCTGCTATCACCCTTGGGACCAACCTCTTGGATAAGCTCAAGTGCCTTCTTACTAGGCCATAAAAGGAAAACCCCTGAGCAAGTACCCCCATCTGATGATCACTGTTGTCTAAGAACAAGCATAAAGAGTAGCCACAACATGCTTTGAGCCTGATGTTTTTGCGTGGCTTGTGAATATTATCTATGATATGCAAGTTTCAATTCTTCAAGAATCAATAACCCAGTTTTTATTTCACCCCTTCTTTCCTTTTTTGCTCATCTTTTAAGCTTTTCACTGCAGCATGAGAGTTGAAAGGAAGCAGAGAATTAGAGAGGGAGATAAAACAAAAATTGGCCCCTTTTATTGTCTGTTAGCCTGTTCTATTATTGTTTTGTTTTATAATGTTCGCTATTGGAAAAGATCAAAACAATTTTGCTCTGATGAAAATCCCTTTTTCTCTGGCTTCAATTTTGACAAAATAAAAGGACTGGGCCAGATGACCTCCAGCTTTAGTAGTCAGTGACTCTAAACCTGGAGGAGGGAAATCACCATGAATTCCAATGATCTACACACAAAGTTCAGCTAGCCAAAATATAGCTAATTTTAGGGCATGGACAAAAAAGTTGTTCTTTATCCTATGAACCCCATCCTGTAATGAAGTATTCCAAATTTATGCTTTTAGTGAATATAAAATCTTCTAGGAATAAAAAGAGAACTTCTGGATTATGAGAAATGTCCACAAGAGTTAACAAATTACCCTTAATTCAAATGTAATGGAAAAGGATTTTGATTTCTCTTTAATTGATGGTACCGGGGATAAAGACTGAGGAGAGCCAACTTATGCTTTCCTCATTAATAAAAACAGCTTGTAGAGAAGGAGGATTTGGAAATAAAACTCATGTCCTCAGATTATCAGGGCAAAATTGTTAGAAGCATTTTCCAGACTAATTAATAAATCACAACTGTGAAAAGTCACCCGTAGTTACCCTGAGTTTACACATAGTACTTTTCCTCTAAAGAACTCAAAGACTCATAAACACAGGTAAAAAAATAAAAGAGATACAGATTTAAAGTAGGGTTTTAATGAGATGCTCTATTAGATCAACCCTTGGACAAATATAAAATGGGATTTTTTTTTTAAGTTTTACTTATTTAAGTTATCTCTATACCCAATGTGGGGCTCAAACTCAGGACCCTAAGATCAAGAGTCTCATGCTCTTCCAACTGAGTCAGCCAGGTGCCTCCCAGAATGGAATTTTAATACAAAGCCTAATTGTTTCAAGATTTGCACAACACCCAGAATGTCTAGCATTTCATTAGAACCAGTATGCTACTGACTGAAGCCATTCATTCATTCATTCATTCATACATCAAACATTTCATGAGAACCTCCCTTGGACTGGGCCGTGGTTTGTGACAACAAAAGAGGATAGAGTGACTGCCTTAAGAAGTCTCACAGAGCATTAACAGACTTGTAGACCAATAATTTGCCTCAAGAACAGATGAGGGCATTTTAGACACTGTGTTCTGGACAGACATCCCAAGGCAGAGTTTTGCTGAGGGGTCAGAGTTTTCATATCTGTCAATGTTTTTACTTTTTTCTACTCAGCATCTTTGTTAGAAGGGGCAGAAAATTAATTGCCTATCATAAAACTAGCTTTGATGCTAACAGTATGATAACGTTGGACTAAGCCCTTCACTTTATAGCAGTGGAAACTGAGAGCCAAAGATGTTATGCAGCTATGACTATGAGAATAATAGGGAAGGTTTGCGGAGGGCTTATTAGGTGGCAGCTTGGGGTTAAGTATTTTAACTCGTTTTATCATTTAATCTCCATGTTATGGACCCAAAAAAAACCCAAATAAAATAAAAAATAAAAATTGAACCAAATAAAATAAATTAAAATGAAATAAATAACGAAAGAACTCAAACTAAAGCAAGTTGCCTGTGAGAGCCAGGATTAGAACCAAGGCACTTTGAGTCTACAGCCTCCATCACTGAGTTGAGTTGCACTGGAACCTTGGCTACTGTCGTGAAAGAGCATGCCAATTCCTAACTACTACACAACCAAAGAAGCAGCCTTGTAAACACAGTAGCCAACTTTGAAAGTCAATGAGCAGTAAAAGCACAAAGCCTAAGGGTAGAGCAGAGCAGCCTCACAGCTGAAGAGATGAATACATAGAATTCTTAAAAATGGCAGAGTCCTTCAAAACCAGTGCACACTTCATCTCGGGTCCTTGACTGTTGCTGTTAATTTAGATGAATAGAGCAATTTTACAGTGTGTGGACTTGAAAAAAGAGAGACATTTGGACTCTGCCTTATGGACTGTTTAAGTTCTGAGTGGTAAGAACAGGCCACACAGCTAGGGCGCATCATGCCATTGACCAACAAACACATCCTCAACAGCTACTGTCTATGGTACTCACCATCTACAGTTCCAGCCAAAGGAGAAAAAGGGGACACATGGTTTAACAGAGACTATAGGGTTTGTTATGCTGATGCAATTCAAACACACAGAAAAATAGAGTCATATAATGACACCCACATGCCTACTACCCACCTGTCTCAAATCTTAACATTTTGCCACCATATTTGCGTCAGATTTTTTAAAGAAATAGGACATTCCAGATACAGTTGCCTGCTGTCTACTTGTACAATACTAACCCTACCCCCCTCTTTTCTTCCACAGAAGTAACCAATGCCCTGAACTTAGTGTTTATCATGCCCATGTTTGTTTTTTGTACCATTAAAAAATATATAGATCCATAAATAATTACATAATTTTGGCTTACAACTTTAATTTCATGCTGTACCTATTATTTCTGCAATGTTATGTTTTGGGGGGCTGGGTTATGATGGTAAAATAACATAAAATTTACCATTTTAACCACGTTTAAATATATAGGTCTGTGGCATTCAGTGCATTCACAGTGTGGTGCTCAATGTTATGTTTTTGAGGCTTATCCATAGAGATATGTGTACCTCTAGTGTACTCTGTTCCCCTGCCACACACAGTCCATCGAGTGAATGCACTGCAGTGTGCTCATTCTGCAGTTGACAACATCAGATCGTTTCCAGTTGTGCAGCATGACAAAGGTTGGTGCCATGCACATCCTTGCACACGTGTTCTCTATTGACGATCCATGGCTAGAACTCAAGTCCTTGGCTCACAGGAAATGGCATCTTCAAGTCTCCTAGGTGTGTCCAAACTGCTTTCCAAAGTGGCTGTGTCAGTTATTCTCTTACGAACGCTGTGAGAGTGTGGCCAAAACCAGAAAACAAAAAAACACCACGCACTTGCAATTACTTTTTTTCTGACGACAAAATTAATCCATGTTATTTGCCCAAAAAAGAGCAGGGGGGAGGTGGATACAGAAAAGCACAAAGAAGAAAATGAAGATCACTCATAAACTCACTACGCAGACACAGCTAACCATTCCTGACATTTTAAAATAAGTCTTCTCTTTCTTTTGCATGCATTTACATAGTTTAACATAATTGGCATCATACTGTACATATTAAGTATATTCAGATTTTTTGAATGAGTTTATACATTTACAGTCTTCTAAAGGCATGAAAATTAAACTGCATTTAGTTATATGTCAAACAATCACTTTTGCTGACAAGAATCACATTAGATGAAATCAAGGTCATTCTACAGTATTCCAAATCTGTGGTTGCCATATTTATAGGGTACCTGCTTTAAAATAAAAACAAACTTGCTCCCAGGGGTCTGGGTGGCTCAGTCGGTTAAGCCTCCAGCCTCCAACTCTTGGTTTTGGCTCAGGTCATGATCTCGTGGTCGTGGAATGGAGCCCTGCATTGGGCTCCAGCGCTCAGCAGAGTCTCCTTCAGATTCTTTCTCCCGCTCCCTCTCCCTCCCCTTCTGCCCCTCCCCTCTCTGAGGGCACTCTCTCTTTCTCAAATAAATAAATAAATAAATAAATAAATAAATAAATAAATAAATAAAATCTTTAAAAAAAAACTTGTTCTCCTCCCACCAGCAGCCCCAGAACATCCACAATTACTATATTTTTGCATTAACTACCAGGTTACTTTTTTACATATTCAAATGATACTTAGTTACTTTTTTATACGTTCATGTAATAACCTTAATAGGACTAACAAATTATTTCTAGTATCCTTTTTCTAATCCCTGAAAGTGCCCTTGTGATGAGGACTCCAACATCTGTGAACAAACTGTTTCTTCAAAGGCACCTCTCTCTACCACAAAGTGCTCAAAGCTGTGTAATTGCTCCACTGTATGCTTTCTCAGAACCTCACAGAATTCAGGGATTCTTATTTAACTCTGTTACCCATTTATCCCCTGAAGGCTTTCCTAAGGTAACAGTTGGCCACTCTGTCCATGCCTGTGAGGCTGGCCCAAATTACAGTAGTGATGCTTAAAGGAAGCTCACCTTGGCTCGGATCACCATACAGGAGTTCAACTACAACCAAGCATTCTTCACATGGCATAGCCTTTTACAGAATACATAGGGCATCAAGGTGCAAGGGACAAGTTAAACTGACAGCCCCTAGGCATAGAAAAGCTTGGGAGTATTATGTATTTTAATTTTATGCCTAACGACCTAAAAGAGCCAAAAATACGCTACAAGGGGTAGCTATTAATTATAACATAGTTCAATATTTTGTTCCCCTGATGGTATTGAATCTTCAAAAAGTAGACAGGAAATTGTCAAAGGAGAACATTTTGTTGAGCTTGAACTGTTTGGGCACACTTTATTCACTTATTCAGAAATTCACATACATTTTCTATAGGGTTGCCAGATTTAGCACATAAAAATACAGGATATTCAATTTGAATTTCAGATAAACAAAAATAATTTTTTTAGTATTAGTATGTTCCATGCAATATTTGGGACACACTTACACTAAAAATTTTGGAAATATTACTAAAAATGGAAAAGAATAGTGTGTAACAATGGAAAAAATTAAAGAGGAGAGTGTGAGACTTACTTCTATAGGATCTTCAGGGAAGACTCCTTTTAAGAGGTGATTATAGAGCAGCAACCCAAAGACTGAGTTTTCAAGAGGAGAAGGCATGTGCAAAGGCCCTGAGGCAGCAAAGGACTCGGTGTTCAATGTGTTTGAGAAATTGAAAAAAGGCTAGTCAGCCTGATGTGAGCTAGGATAGAAGAGGATGGAGTGGAAAAGGTAGGCTAAAACTAGATACCTCAGTCTTGAAGGCCTAGGGAAGTAAGCATGGTGTTATTCCATGGGCATCATGCATTCCAAAACATCACTTTTTTTCTTGACTAAAGAATAGATGTCACAGGTATCTGACAGACTGAGGACCCCTTATGAATTATGAGTGTACAGGTTTTTTTAAGATTTTATTTATTTATTTTTTATTTATTTGAGAGAGAGAGAGTGAGAGAGCAAGAGAGAGCATGAATGCAGGGAGGAGCAGAGGGGGAGGGAGAAAGAATCTGAAACAGACTCCTCACTGAGCGCAGAGCCCAACGCAGGGCTCAATCTCATGACCCCAAGATCATGACCTGAGTCAAAACCAAGAGTCAGAGGCTTAACCCACTGAGCCACCCAGATACCTGTGGGCGCATAGGTTTAAAAACAAAGCAACTTTATTTTCCAGATTGTCACAGCCCTCCCTGGAAGCATCCATTTGGCAACAAGAAGGGCGTAGACAGACTATTCTATACTGTACATTCTTAAACTTTAGTGCTCATTAAAATCACCTGGGAAGCTTTCTAAAAATTCCAATGCCCAGGCCACACCCTGATCTGATTAATTCACTATCTCTAAGGCTGAGACCCAGGCATCAGTGTTGTTTTTTTGTTTTGCTTTGTTTTTTTTTTTTTTTAAGCTCCTCTGGTGCCTCGAATCACTCAGGGAGCTTATTAAAACACCAACTCTGATTCAGGTATAGGATGGGATCTGAGGTTTTACGTTTCTTTTTTTTTTTTAAGTTGAGTTATAATTGACATATAATATTACATTAGTTTCAGTTGTACAGCATAATGATTCAATATTTGTATACAATGCAAAATGATCACCATGATAAATTTAGTTAATATCCATCACCATACATACTTTCAAAAATTTTTTCTTGTGATGAGAACTTTCAAGATTTACTGTCTTAGCACCTTTCAAATATGCAATACAGTATTATTAACCATAGTTGCCATGCTGTACATTATATCCCCATGATGTATTTATTTTATAACTAGAAGTTTTACTTTTTGACTCCCCTTACCCATTTCATCTCCCCACCATCCCCTCTCTCCTCTGGAAACTATCAGTGAGTTCTCTGTATCTCTGAGCTTAGCATTCTTATTTGTTGTTTTATTTTTATTTGATTGAATCATATGGTATTTGTCTTTCTCTGCCAGACTTATTTTTCTTAGCTTTTACTTAGCATAATGCCTTCAAGGTCTATCCATATTGCTGCAAAAGCAAGAGTCCTTTCTTTTTTATGACCAAGTAATATTCCACTGTGTGTGTGTGTGTGTGTGTGTGTGTGTGTGTGTGTGTGTGTGTACCACATCTTCTTTATCTATTCATCTATGGGTGGGCACTTAGGTTATTTCCATATCTTGGTTATTATAAATAATCCTGTAGTAAACATGGAGATGCATATATCTTTTTGAGTTAGTGTTTTCATTTTCTTTGAATAAACACTCAGAAGTGGAATTGCTGGAGTATATGGTAGAAATAAACCCACACACATATAGTCAATTAATCTATCACAAAGGAGGCAAAAATATACAATAGGGAAGGTCTCTTCAAGAAAGGATGTTGGGAAAACTGGACAGCCACATGAAGAAGGAGGAAACTAGGCTACTGTCTTCCACTACACACAAAAATTAACTCATAATGGATTCAAGACTTAAATGTAAGACATGAAGCCATAAAACTCCTGGAAGAAAACATAGGTGGTAAGCTCCCTGATGTTGGTCTTGGCAGTGATTTTTTGGATCTGACTCCAAAAGCAAAGGCCACAAACAAAAGCAAAATTGAACAAGTGGAACTACATCAAACTAAAAAGCTTCTGCACAAAAAAAGGAATTGATCGACAAAATGAAAAGGCAACCTACTGAACGAGAGAAAATATTTGCAAATCATATAACCAATAAGGGATTAATATCCAAAATACAGAGACAATTCATACAAGTCAATAGCAAAACAAAAAACCCTAAACAATCCAATTTTTAAAAAATGGCCAGAGGGCCTGAGTAGACTTTTTTCCAAAGAAGACAGGCAGAGGGCCAACAGGCACATGAAAAGATGCTCAGCATCACTCATCATCAGAAAAAAGCAAATCAAAACCACAGTGAGATATCACCTGACACCTGTTAAATGGCTATCATCGAAAAGACAAGAAGTAACAAGTGTTGGTGAGGATATGGAGAAAAGGGAACCCTCCCACACTGTTGGTGGAAATGTAAATTGATTCAGCCACTATGGAAAACCACATGGAGAGTCCTCAAAAAATTAAAAATGGATTTTTCCCTTTCTCACAATTTTCCAGACGCTACTGCTGCTACTCATCCCCCCACCACACTTGCAGTAGCAAGGGCTGATACCGCCTTAGCAGTCCTGGTGTATATACCCCTGTTTTCTCTTTGCTGGTCCCCTTCCTCGTGCTCCTACTCGTCATCTTTCGAAATTTTATTACCTGCCGTTTGGTCTGCAAAGCACATAAGTTGCTACTGAACCCAACATCGCTTCCCATTTTAAAAGAGCTTTCTAAAGCTTTGGGACTTGCATTTGCCAACAAAGGTCTTCAATTCCTCTCAGAAAGCCGGGTAATCTTATTAAGGGAAGATCTGAAGTCTCCTCAGCAACAAATAGTCAGTGTAGTCTCTTTGTTCTCTAAGTCTCCGTTCTCCAGTGCCTCTGTGTGCATTTGTTTGTCTCAGAGTGGTCATGCATGGTGGGTCCATTCGTCTTCCCTTATCACTCTGTCACTGCCGCCGAGCACTCGTTCAGCTGTGCGCTATAGCTCCTTGGCTGACAAGATAATTACATTCCAGGGCAGCCTGGGAGAAAGACAGGGAGCGCTCAAAAGTTCCGAAGCCGACTACCTAGTCGTTGCTGGTGCAGACTTCAAGATCAAGCACCTGATCTAATTAGCACACTCCCTTTGCTGCCTGCCTGACTGTGGAATGCTGACAATTGAAAGCCTGAAGGCAAAGCAGATATCATGCAACCCAGAGACAGACATTCATGCTACCTTGTGCCAGAAACAATTACATATTCTTTTTGGAATCTTGGGTGTCCTAGTAACACAGTCAAGCCTGGGGGTAAACTTTTGCATAATACTGGGAGTCCTGCATTTACTGATAATGAACATGAGAACCAGCAGAATAAAATCCCACAAGAATGAAAGACCTCACGGGAAGAAAGCCTTCTGATTGCCTTCAGAAGAAGGACTTATTTCAGCAAAGCCAGGCCGCCCCTAGCTCTGGAAGAAGCACACCACTCAACAAAAGCAAGGCATCACCAGCAAAGAGCTGTTTTCCTTTGACCAGATAAATAGCACAATACAGTCCCCCAGGACAAAAAAAAATTTTTGCTTCTATGCTTTTGCCACTTGGTACGTTTCTTTCAAGATGTAGCCTTTCCATTTGAAAGTGATTATAGCCACAATCCTTTTTCTTCCTTTCTTTTTGCTTCAGGTAAGAAAATATTCTATATACTCTAAACCACTATATATAAATACAAGGCATTATTATCTTAACTTTCTAATGAGCCTCACCCTTGATGGCAGTTGGGATTTGTGCCAGTTCCTTGCACGGCCCAGCAAGGGCCTGGGGGAGCAGAGTGAGCACTAGCTTTGGAGTCAAGACCTGTTTCCACCACTTATTAACTCTGTGACCATGCAAGGTACTCACTTCTTCAACTAAAACTAAGGGTTTAAGGGTTAAACAAATTGAAAGAACTCTAGCAGAGTGTAGGGGGTTGAATTGTATCCCCACAAAAGATATGTTAAAGTCCTAACCCTTGGTGCCTCAGAATATGGCGTTGTTTGGAAATAGGGCCTTGCAGATATAATTAGTTAAGATGAGGTCATACTTGAGCAGGGTAGATCCTTAATCCAACATGACTGGTGTGCTTTTAAGAAGAGACCCAGAGATGGAGACACAGAAAAGAGAACACTATGTGAAGATGGAGGTAAAGACTTGAGTGCTGCATCTCCATGCCCAGGACCACCAAGGACTGCGAGCAACCGCCAGAAGCTAGGAAGAGGTGAGGACAGAATCTCCTCTACAGGTTTCGGAGGGAGCGTGCCCGGTTGACACCTTGATCTCAGCCTTCTGGCCTCCAGAACTGTGAGACAACAAATTTCTGTTGGGTTAAGCCACCCCCAGCAGCCCTGCGGAACTAAGACATTCAGTTAACTTAGGTTTACTCGTAACATCTCTCAGGCTCACCGATGCCATCACCAGACCTGAACAGCCATTGCCAGGCACTTACCATCAATGGCCTGGCTAAGCAAACTGGTTCTAGAGCAGAGCAGAGCAGAACAGATGAATACAGCTCTTTCTAGGCCAGATGACCTCGGGCAAGCAAACTAAATTCTCTAGGCCTCAGTATCTTGGCAGTAAAACAGAGATAATAATGGTACCTGAACAAAAGAGCTTGTGGGACGAATGAAAGAGATGGTACTGTCAGGTACCACAAATATTAGCTCTAGTTTGTTTTTCCCAGATGATGGTGGGCTACAGGTGAGTTCTGGGCACCTTTAGGCCTGTCTACATTGTGGGCTCATTGCACCAGAACAAAGAACTATCTGGAACTAAGGACCTAAAGAGCAAAGTGGTCCCCTCCCATGCATTCCTGTCACTTCCCCAAGGCTGTCCCAATAACTAAGATGCTCCAGGAGCCTTGGGTTCCTGAGGATGCAGGTGTCAAAAGGCAGGAGGTGCATGGGGAGACCAGGAGGCTTGTGAGGACCTCTCCATCCCATTGTGAGGCCCCCTGAATTCGTGAATGCAGCTCATGAGGACCTGGTCCTGAGACCAGCTCCTGAGGATGGGGAGAGATACAGAAAAAGCAGGCTATGCTGTGAGTGCTGAGGAGTTTGCCAGTGGATAGCTCCCCTGGGTCCATCCCCAGGTAGAAGGGATCCAGGGAAGAACTGATTACTCCTTGTGGCCAAACACCTGAAAGATCTAAGACCCTTTAAGAATCATCTGTACTTTCTCTAATTTAGGTGACATCTTGATTACCAGAAGCACCCTCTTGACAACAAGAATAAATGTCTCTCTACACACTTGTTTGTCTCAGAGCAGTCACACATCGTGGGTTCAGCTCTGTAGTGCGATCATACCTAGGAGTGGGACGGCGGAGCCATCGGCCATGCCCATGTTCAACATTGGCAGCTACTGCCAGTTCTCCAAAGTAGTCGTCCCAGTGTAGACGCCCCCTGCAAGTACTTGAGAACATCGTCAGTTCTTTCACAGTTTAGCCATTCTAGCGGGTGCACACTGGCACCTCATTGTGGCTTTAATTTCTATTTGTCTAATGATTAATGATGCTGAACACTTTTGCCATACTCTTTTGCAACTTGAATATCCATTTTTTTTTCCAGATGTCTTTTCCTTGTCGATATGTAGGAGTTGTTTAGATATTCTGGTGCCAAATCAGATGCATGTATTACAGATATTTTCTCCCACTCAAGGGCTCCTCTTCACTTTCTTAAAGGCATCTTTTCAAAACAGAAATCCCTACTTTTAAGTCCTATTTATCAATCCTTTCCTTTATATAAATAGTGCTTTTGTGTCCTACTTAAGCCCTTCTTGTTATCCTTAGGGCAATGAAGTTATCTCCCCTGACTTCTATAGTAATAAAAGTCAGAACAGTGTTTAGTCTTTTAAGGGAGGGTAATGACTGGGAAGCAGTACAAGGGAAGATTTCAGGGAGCTGATTATGCTCTATTTTTTGATCTTGGTGTGATTACACTTGCTTGTTTACTTTTTAAATATTCATTGAACTGTATACTTATTACTTGTATGCCCTGCATGTGTGTTATACTGCCATTAAAGAAAGAAAAGAGAGAAAATGGACAAATAGGAGCGACTATTAAAGATATACAAGGTAATGACGACACATATGTATATATATGGTGAGATATTAGAGCAAATATTTGTGGACATATTATATAACATCATAGGTTCTCAATCTATACAAGCCAAACTTTGACTAATGTATTTTAGCAAACAAAAAACATTTAGTAATACAGTTGAAGACCAGAAATACTGATGTTGATTAATAATATAATATTGAAAATAAATGGTCCCTCCATATTAATGAAGCTTCACAGAAAGAGTTAAGCAAGCATAGAGCCTAAAGAGAAGCAGTAGGTTGGTTTTACAAATTCTTTGTTAAAATGCTCCTAGCAGATATATGGCAAGTCAACCTCTCAGGCCTCTGATGAGGGGCAGGAGTAGCCTGGTCTGTATAAAATGGTGGCTACTGAGTCTCAGGTGGTGAAGAGTCTTTGAGACCACAGCAGAAATGTCACAACAGTAGGACAGAAGGATCCAGGAGAGTTACCATCTAAGGCAGAAACCCAGTCAAGATGTCCAGCAAGGATACAGTTAATACTGAACCATGTCGCAGAGCCTAAACCTGGAGATGAGTGAACCCAACAGGAAGTGCCGTCAAAGCAAGAATGCAGGTTACGTCGGGAACGTCCCTTCTAGCGCCAAAAGCAGCCAGATATCTGCCACGGTCCTTAGTCTGAGTCACTCTGAAGGAAAAGCCAACCGGTAGTCTGTGCGTGGATAGCTGAGGTGGCAGGTGCCTCTGCAGGTCCCTCTGCCCTCAACCAAGCCGGAGGAGACACCTGACAGCTGGTTCTAACAGCCAGACACCAAGAGGCCCTGACCTTGGAGACATTCCCTGAGAGGAGCCCAGAGCGCAGGTGTGAATTCAGGCACTTTCCTCTCTAGCCTTTGTTGCTTGCCAACTAAATGACCCCCTGTCCTCTTCTTATCCTCCTTCCTTAACAAGCAGGAAATATCTAAGGAGGAAATGCGAACTGTTGGACAAATAAGAAATCTGTTTTGAGATGGGAGCATAGTGAGGAAATAAATAGGTTTTGATGAAGGAAGTTAAGAAAACTAAGGCAATCAAAAAAGGCCGACTTTGCAAACATGAGTGAGAAAAGCAACCGCGGGAACTCCTGGGTGGCATGGTGGCAGGAGAGGGAGAAAAATCCATAATTAGGATAATCCATGGGCAGGTAACAGGGAATTCAAGCCCAAGAAATTCAAGCCCAAGGAGTTGGCATTTCTAATCAGCTCATGAAACATTGTGTTTTTAGAGTTCACCATTTCTAATATCCAAGAGTTATCTTTTACAGTCGCGGTGCTATAATTTATCACATCCAGGCATGCAAAATCATCCTTTTTCTAACATTAAACATGTTTAATCAGGACAATTTATAATAGCACTTTAGGGCTTTAATGAAAGAAAGGCATTTGACACATGATATTTACAGTAATCATAATACTACAAGACTTAAAGCATAATTTTTTACAGTGTTAGATCAGGAAGCCAAATTGTCCATGTTTTTAGTTAATTATTTGCAATGCTTTGGGGAGAAATCAGCATCCAGAAATTAATTAATAGTTTTCCTCTACACAATTGTCAGAGTTATCACAGGGTACTGCTCCTAGCTGCCAACTCCTTTATACCCTCGCTCTAGCAGCAATGAGCAAAGGCGATTAATGTTAAACCACTTGTCCTGATAGCCAAATGCCAAATGTTATACCACATGCAGGATCATAATTATGCTCTAGGAAGTAGATGGATTTGTCTGTGTTAACCAAGAATTAACCCAAAATTCAGAGGCCACTTGAACTAGTGCTCATGGAAAGTATCCCTTATACCTTGGCCTTGGAGAAACCAGGACATTTTTCAAGGCTAGCAGTTTCATGCAAAGCTAAGAGCCATGAAATTCTTCTTCAAAAAGATCCAAACCTTTCTTCATCAAGCTTTAAAGTTTGCCTTTGCCTTCTCCTTTGGGACCAGTCAAATTTACATACATTCCAGCTCCACTTGAGTGAGATTCAAGTTCCTATTTAAGTATTCGCTGTTAACCACAGGTCTCATGCTTCACGGCCCTTTTGACATGTGTTTATTTGAAAAGGTAAGTCAATGAACCGGTGCCTTCCTCATATTTGACACGTTCTACCTGACTCAGGGAAACAGAGTGGGGCCCACCTTCCATAGGCGGTGATGTGGGTCACCAGGTAATGGGAGGAATGCTACTTGGATTACTGTCCATGACCCCTTCAAAAATCAAATGCAGTGTCAAGGCAGAGTGACAACTGACACTTGTAAGAGTTCAGATTTCCATCAACTTCAAACTTACACACTGAAATAAGTGGAATATTACAAAACCCACCAATTAAAAGCAGCACCCATTTTTCCATATGAGAGTTGTAGAAACCTTGGACTTACCCCAGGTACCCACCTCTAGCAAGTGCCCGGGACCTCCTAGAACATGTTGGTGTTCTAATGTCACCCTGACTTCACTTGTTCCTCTCCTTGGCTCCCCTTGACCTGATCTATTTATCTAGTATCACGATTATAATCAATAATTACTATTAATTCTAACTTAGTTTTGTATATCTCCTAAGCTACTTAAATCTTCTTGGGAATAAGACAGAATATCATTATGTTTGAACCAGAGGAGGTACCCTAAATCCTTCACTCAAAACTTATTTCTCTTTCTACATGTCAGTTTAATAAATTCAGTCATCTGATTTCACGACACACAGCAACTCAGAAGACCACAGCTGACAAAAAAGAGTGATGGTCTCTTCTTGACGTAGCAGAGCATACTAAGCCAGCTTAATAGGTGTTGAATGCAACAATAAATGAATGAATGAGAAAATTGGTAGATGAGTGATACCTTACAGCTTAACAAGGAGAAGATAGAAACTATTTAAAAACAAATAAAAGAAGCAAAAGCATAGCAGTTGGGGTCCACTTGGTATGAATGTGACCTACCCATGGATTTTAGAAGTCTTTGATGATTATAGAGCTATAGTTAATATTGATAAGTATGACTGTTTCTTCAAGAAAACAATCCAAGTATGCTTGGGAATCTTTATTTAAGAAGACAGAGTATTACCGTACACTTAAGAAAACTTTTCATTTCAAAATAAGTTTTAAAACATAAAACTTAAGGGAGGGGTAATTTTCAGCAGTCTGGAAAATTCCCTTCTTTGCAATGCCTCATTCCCTGGTCATGCTTCATACCTGGAGTGCTGCTGAACTAACGTGAGTTCTCTGCAGGTGGGAATGACATCTCGGAAAAGGAGATAAGGGGAGAATGCAGATGGTTTAGAGATAGGTTCTGACTGACTCCATCGTGATGAGTGGAAATCAATTCTAATCAACCCCAGCACCATGGTGACATCCCTAAACGAGTGCTCATTACCACTAGGAAAGGGGGTTAATGGCAAGCATCCAAATAACTCACTCCTTTTCTCCACCAAGCGATTGACAATTGAGACCCCTGGGCTGAATGACTTGCAGAGCAACCTGATGGCAGAGAGGGGCCAGTGTGGGACCTGGGTTTCCGTAACCATTACAAAAAAGAGAAGATAGCTCCTGGTAGTATGCTCAGAATTTTCTGGGCAAAGGATGCTCTGCAAATGGAAGACGGTATATAAGTGCTATTATTATTATTTGAGACTTGACTCCAGTTGTGATATAAATCACAGCTCTAGACTAAGGCAACCACACATACTTGAGGTCCCCAGTGGCAACTCGGACCAGTCCACTTCCCACTTGGGCACAGGAAGGAGCCCCAGGCAGGGCCACGGTTTCAGGAGAAACACTGGTTTATTACCAGGATCCTGTTTCCCCCAGCCAGTTAAATAGAGGTGATCTCAACCAGCAGGCTGAAACCCACACTTAACTTTTCTTGATTACAGGGAGCAGATTGACTTATTCTTTTTTGTTTACAGAATTATGCAAAACTCATTCCTGGAGCTACAGTAGGGCTACTTCAGAAGGACTCTGGAAACATTCTCCAGCTGATCATCTCGGCTTATGAAGTATGATATTTTACAGTTGGCTTCTTGGTGTTTTTTTTTGCATTTCGGTGGTATTCAAAAACTAAGATGTGTTTTAGGCAGTTAAATGCACTAGGATTTGTTAGTGGAGAGAGTACTTATCCAAAGAAAATCTCTCTGCACTAATGCAGCCAAAATATCAATTTTGTTCTCCTTATTTGCAGATATTCTTCCTGAAAGGTGAGGCCCAAGGTAGAAAAATCATAACCTGATCATAAAGTTTAAGTTATTTTTATAATAATAACCAATAGCAAAATTTTAATTCTATTGAACAGGCTCCATGAGGCTTACAATTAAGCTCCCCTCTTCTCTGCCTGAAAAAAAATTAAGTTTAAAATACCAGTGAGTAACAGAAGGGGCGCCTGGGTGGCTCAGTTGTTAAGCATCTGCCTTCAGCTCAGGTCATGACCCCAGGGTCCTGGGATCGAGCCCCGCATCGGGCTCCCTGTTCTGCGGGAAGCCTCCTTCTCCCTCTCCCACTCCCCCTGCTTGTGTTCCCTCTCTCACTGTGTCTCTCTCTGTCAAATAAATAAATAAATCTTAAAAAAATAAAATAAAATAAAATACCAGTGAGTAACAGAACTATGTGGAAAACTAACTCCACAGGCTTAATAAGATTACCTCATAACTCAAAGAGAAAAAAGACACCCAAGCATATCAGGAGTACCTCTTTGTAGATTCTCTGCTTTTGAGAACCAAGGAATTTTTCATTTTTATGGATATATACATATATAGAGAGACATATATACATATATATATATACACATAGACATAATTTTTTTTTGCCTTGAGTTTGTAAATTAGTACCAGAGGACAGCATTCCTCCCTTAAAATAAAATACATAGCTATAGGGTTGCTATGTTCTCTTGCTTTGTCCCCATTTCATAACTTAATCAATGGTAGATGGCCAGTTACCAATTCTTTTTTTATTTTGTTTTCTAAGTTCCATTTTCCTTTTTTGCCTTAACTTACAAAGAAAAAATACACACACGCAGGCATATGCACACACACAAAGATGAAAATGAAGCTCTAAATTAGGACAGAAATGAAAAAAGTAAATTTTTATAAAGTGGTAAAGCCCTAATAGTTATTCTAAGCAGCAGTTACATAATGACAAATAAATAAAATTCTAATTTTGGATGTTTTAAAATTACAAATAAATGACTTATATGCACTATATGCCAATACCAAGCATATACTGAGCCAGTGGTCCTTAACTAAACGACATTTCAGAATCTTCTGGGAAGCTTTTAAAAATAGGTGTATCCAGATTCCTCTCAGACATCTTAGGAGAACTTTAAGGGAAGGAAGAGCCACACATTTTGAAAAAATACTCCCCAGTGATTTTGACAACACCCCACCAGTTTTGAAACTCATTTTAAGGGGGAAAAACAAGGTGTTTCTTCTCATATACATTTCCTCAGGGAATAAAATAACAGATGTGTCCATTAAAACTATAGGATGAGGGGTTTTTTGAACTTATATCCTCAGAAACTTCAGTTTTCTTAGCTCACATCAAAAATTAACTACCACATTAGCTCATGCTTGAAATTCTTCCAGACAGGAAAGCTTGTCAACAAAATACTATAAAAACCATCCTCCCTCTTATGCGGTAATTAAAGTTTTAATGTGTAGAATCAGATAAAATCACACAGCAATCCTCCACTGCATTAGAACACACTCAATTTTCTTTAACCCAGCGCTCTCAGAAACCTTGGCCACTAACATCTTCAAAGGAATTCAGCAAATTAGAAAACTGTAAACGTCAAAAACATTTCTCCCTCTTGTTTGACCAGCCCCTTCCATGCTCCTGCTTACTCCATCAGGATTTCTGTCTCACTTTGCGGTCCCAAATCACCCACATAACTTACAGGGCGGTAGAATCAAGGCATCAAACATTTGAAGTGAATCTCATGTCCTTATTTTACTGTCCAAAAATATAAAGAAGTATCTATTATGCTTATACTATATAATCTTGCTCTGGAGTTATTATTATAATGTCATGATTCACTGAAGGAAGTGTGTAATAGATCTTGGCACTAGTTCAAATTATTTTTCTATTCAGTTATTTTTAAATGTATCCTAAAAGGACTTTAAAACTATGGGGATCCAGGGGCACCTGGGGGGCTCAATCAGTTAAGTGACCAACTCTTGATCTCAGCTCAAGTCATGATCTTGGGGTTGTGAGATCAAGTCCCACGTCTGGCTCCACGCCGGGTGAGGAGGCTGCTTGGGATTCTCTCTCTCTCTCCCTCTGCCCCACCCCTCTATAAAATAAAATAGGGGCACCTGGGTGGCTCAGTTGGTTAAGCGACTGCCTTCGGCTCAGGTCATGATCCCGGGGTCCTGGGATGGAGCCCCACATCGGTCTCTCTGCTCCTCCAGGAACCTGCTTCTCCTTCTCCCTTTGCCTGCCGTTCCCTCTGCTTGTGCTCTCTCTCTCTCTCTCGATCTGTCAAATAAATAAATAAAATCTTTTAAAAAATTAAAAATAATAAAAAAATTAAACATAAAATAAAAAATAAAATATGGGGATCCATTGACTGGGTTTCTTTCTAGTCCATAAAAAGAAAAGAAAAAGAAAAGATTGAGAGAAAATACTTCTGACTAACTTCTAGTGGGGCAGAGGTAGACAATTTGTGTTTATAATTATGACACTGAACTTCAGTTCAGTGTCATATCAACATAAAAACCCTTAAATACCAGATGTGTATTCGTTTGACAATCATTCGCTAATTTTCTTTCTTCCTTAAACATGTAATAAAAGCTACTGAAATATCAGTGCTCCCAAGGATACGCTCCCCTATTAGTATTTAAGCTCCAGAAGGGAAGTGACATGGTTTGTTTTGTTTTGCCAGGTTCATAGTAGATGCTCAGTAAATGATGAAATATACAAATAAACGTTTATGCTCTTTCTTTGGGAAATTTACATTAAAATATTCCTGGCAAAATCTACAATATGATATTCCAATTATATCAATGTTGAGATGTCCCTTATTTTGGTCAGATTATGTCACCCACTCTTCCGAATTTCAAATCTACAGGCTTGCGGGTCATATCCCTCATTTCTCCTTTTACTCCTGACTCACCGAGCCACCGTCTCTAATATTACACCTGCTTCACCTCCTGATGATTTCAGTTTCAGTGTACATATATTCCTTCCTGTACCCTGGCCTCTGTTTCTTGAACTCTGCTTCTAAAATGATCTTGTCCCCCTCTTTTGTCATACCTTAAACTTTGTCATTGCTAATAGACTCCTCTATAATCTCAGCTTCATGCAACCCATTCCCCACTCACCACTTCCTTCATTTTCAGCTCACTCCTGCTAGTTCCCCTAGTATTTCTTCCAACCCATCAGGATCTCCAATTAGTTGACCCTACCCTCTCTCTCTCTCTCTCTTTTTTTTATTCAAGTGACTCTACCTTCTCTTTTCAGTTTCTTTTCAGTTCTTTTTCAGTTCAGTTCTCCACTGAGGTTGCTTGGCCAATCATGGTCCTGGTTAATCCCAACTGTCCATTCACCCTGCACAGCTGAACAGGAAGGGGAAAAACATACAATTGTGCTAACCAGTCTCACTTTAAATTCATCATCATGAACCTCAGGAGGACCCTCAATGCTGCCCAACAACCATGCTATATATACTTCTCTAGGAGACATCAAAGTGCAGATGTCTAGGAGTCAGTTGATATGTTAGTTGGCAATTTAGGAAGGTAACCTGAACTCTCCTAAACATAATTCACCAATAGTTTTCTCCTTCTCAAGGGTAATCCCATCCTTCATGTTGCTAGGGCCAAAAAGCTTAAAATGATCTTTGACTCTCCTCTTTCTCTTATCCTGAACATTTAATCCATCAGAAAATCTTGCTGGCTCTATCTTCAAAATTATTTAGAATTTAACCCAGAACCACTGCCTTCATCCTGATCGGAGCCACCACCTTCTCTCACCTGAACGATTGCAAACGCCTCCTAAATGCTATTTCTCATTTCCACCTTTGGTTTCCTACATTCTGTTTTCAAAAAAAACAAAAACAAAAAAAACCTAGAATTTTCCTTTAAAAATATTAAGTAAGCTCGTAACACTCTTCTATAGATAACCCTAATTGTTTTCTCATTTTACATAGAGTAAATGCCACATTCTTTAAAACCACCTACTAGGACCCTACCAGATTTGTTCTCCTCCACCCCATTACCTCTGTGACTTCACCTCCTATTACTCCATCAGAGAGTTGATCCAGTACAGCAACTCTGGCCTCCTTGCTATTCTGTTTCCAGAGCAAGCCAGACATACTCCTGCCTCAGGACCTTTGCACTGACTGTACCCCTTTCCTGGAACACTCTTTTGACAGATATCTACATGCTATCTGATTCCTCACTTCCTTGAAATGTCACCTTCTTACTGAATCTTACTCTAACTACTTTTTTAAAAATTGCAGAGTACACCCCCTACACACACTCTCTTAATCTTCATTATCCCACCCTAATGTTTTGCATAGCACTTATCACCTTCTAGCATGCTACATAATTTTCTTATGTGTTATGTTGTTTCCTCTCTGACTTCCCACACTGGAATATAAACTACAAAAGTTCAGCTATTTTAGTGGGTTTTGCTTCCCAAGCCCCTAGAACAGTGTCTGGCACATCATGGACAGTCAATAAATATTTTCTGGATGAATAAACTTATAATGTAACTAGTTGAAATGAAACAGATTTAAAGAGTAAATTTTAATACATGATAGAAATAATCTTTGTGACTGAGAAATGACACCCCATTCGCTGATGAAGACCGTATTGTGAAAAATCAGCCTTATGTCCATCTTCTGAAGGAGTGACTATATGGGGCAAATATAAAAGTAGGGAAGAAGAATGACTTAGAATTTACAGTCAGCAACTTAGAATTTGGAGGAAGACAGGGTCATCTTACTAGGCAGTTGGCAAAATTATACTTAAGGAAAATTTGAGGCTGAATATGCTTTTAAAATTCCAGGAGTATAGGGACTCAAATCTTCTTAGATGAGCTGAAGTATTACTTAACTCATAATGTTTTACAATTTATTTTTATTCTGTTTTATTGTTTTTATTTTTCATAGTTTTGTTTTGTCCTCCAAATGTAGACTTTTATTTTGCAAAAGAAAGAGGAACAGAGGAAGTCTACATGATAACACTAGATTTCCCCATAACAAATAGCTCTTTCTTCCTCCTTCCCTGACATTCTTCCCCCCTGGAAAACTTTGTCCTTATCTCCACTCTGTCATAACCTATATATTTCACATCTAGTCTTCCTCTCTTCAATCTACGTCATCACATTTACCAATGGGGTCCCGATCCTTGTACCTCAGGCTGGGGTGAATACAACATCCCAGCTTTCTTGACTCCAGTCTCCCTGCCCCCTCCCCTGTAAGTCTGACAGACATTAAGTCTGTCCTGCACAGATCTCCCAGACAACTTCCCTGCAGCTATATTTTCAGCGGATTGGTCCCCTGCTTTAAAGCTATAAGGAATATTTCCCACAGGTCTTAAGTCATCTCTCTAAACCTCAAGTCTCTTTGCTGTCTGGTATCTCCCAGGACAGCAGGAGTCTGGGCTGGGTCTGAGTCCCATTTGTCCCCATCTATACACTCCTGGCACCGAGCTTTCTCTCTCCTGGTCCCCTCCCCTGAGACACCATTGTCATCCTGTCCACACATCCACATCCAACATAGCCATTAAGGACTTCTAATACTTCAGCCTTCACTGACCACTCTTTTCTGAACTGTCCCAAACCTGCAACTATATGACACGATTTTTTTTAAACTTAATGGTACTTTGATTGACTTGCATGTTAACCGCTTTACTTGGTTCCATCTTGGGTTGTTTTTTTTTTTTCCCCAGCAAAATGATAATCATGTTGAGGGCAGAAATCCCATCTTACACTCATTCCCCAGACCTGACTCTACATTAAATGTACAATAGGTACATAATAAATTCCAATATTGATTTCGAGGAACAATTTCTCCCACATTTAACATCTCTAAAATTGGGATATGTTTTGTGATTAATGGTGTCTTATAAATGCTGGGTAAAAGTCACAACGTAGTATTCATTGCCTGCAAAAATATAAAATCGGCCCTAACTGTGTATGTTGTTGTCACCTCGATTTATTAAGTACACTATTGGTGTGATAGGTGTTGAGTGTAATTGCCATTTTTAAATATTTTCTTAAAGTTTGCACTATGATTTGATATTGAAATGAAAAATTGTTGTATATGCAGCAATGTACCAAAACAGAGTATAAATTTGATATCAATGAAGCAAATACTCATTGTTGAAGGAATGATTGTGATTCGGTGTTCCTCGCAAAGTAACAACCAGCTGCTTTATGGGGCCTAAGAAATGATGATACTTACAAGTAAAGGAAGCTGTTGTTATGTTGTGTTACCGAGACACAAGCAAAAAAATGCCTTTTAGATGCCAAGCAATGCTACTCAGGGCTGGAGAATTTGCCACATCCCTCAGAACGGATAAGATAATTTTCAAAGCCATGATAGACTAATAGGATTGATTCATATGTTGCACAGAATGATCATGAGATATTTTGTCATAATGTCATTGTCATAAAATAATGGTGTGTTTTATAATTGATAGCCTCTTAGACTCAATAAAAGGTGACGCGTATATGTGCACGTATGTGCGCGTGCATGGGTGTGCGAGCGTGTACGGGTGTGTGTGCGCGCGCATGTGTGTGCGAGCGTGTACGGGTGTGTGTGCGCACGCATGTGTGTGTCTTGCTGGCTTTCTTGCTTGATTGATGGTATGGTGAATTACTTTTAGACCCAATTTCATTTTATTCTTTTGTAGTTTAATGAACAGGATTCACAGCTTCTTCTGGTTGTATTTTTTGGTTGAGATTTTAACTCTTTCTGTCCTAACTAAAGGAACTGCGGTCGGAGGTGGAACTGGAAGTGTTAGGAGACACAGAAGGACTCAACCTATCTTTCACGGCTACCTGTAACAATGGGGCCCCCCTCCCACACCAGAAGAAATGCTCTCACATGAAGGTGGGAGACACAGTAAGTATAGGGTCAACAGATTGTCTGAAAAAATATTCAGGTAAGTCAGAAGTTCCCTTGTTGCATTGAAGCTGGATTTTTCCTTTCAAGAATTTCAACAGCGGTTTTCAAAAATTCCCTAATAAGCGCTTTTGGCAAAGCTGATCCCCGTGCACCTTGGTGTCCTGTTATGCATTTCGGTGGATGGAAGAAGATAATTAGTATTTTCTTTTCCAGGCTTCATTTAACGTGACTGTGAGTATACCAAACTGTGAGAGAAGAAGCAGGCACATTACCATAAAGCCTGTGGGGCTGGGGGACGCCCTAGAAATACTTGTCCGTCCGGAATGCAGCTGTGCCTGTCAGAAAGAGGTGCAAGTGAACAGCTCCAAATGCCACAACGGGAACGGTTCCTTCCAGTGTGGGGTGTGTGCCTGCAACCCCGGCCACATGGGTCCTCGCTGCGAGTGTGGCGAGGACACACTGAGCACGGACTCCTGCAAGGAGGCCCCGGATCACCCCTCGTGCAGCGGGAGAGGCGACTGCTACTGCGGGCAGTGCACCTGCCACTTGTCTCCCTATGGAGACATTTACGGGCCTTACTGCCAGTGCGACAACTTCTCCTGCGTGAGGCACAAAGGGTTGCTCTGCGGAGGTAGGCGCCGTCTAAACCCACCGCACACCGCAACTGGGCGAGCATCAGGAAGGGGCTTTGCATCCTTTGCACCTTCCCCAGTTTTCTGGGCAGAGTAGGCGCTCCATACATAGTTGCTGATCGAGGGAGCGGGTTAGTCTCTAGAGCTAAGGTAACTGGTCTTCGCTGGCATTTTCTCTGGCTCTTACATTCTCTTGGGGTGAGATCTCTGCCAATTCAACTCACATCTCTCTTGTTATTTCCCTCAGAGTTCAGTAGGCAAGAAATGGAAATGCCTTCTCTTTGGTTATTACCCAGACTCCACAAAATTGCATGTAATCTGAACTCCATTATCTTCCAGACTTTTCTCAATCAGGCTCTTGGGTATCCTACCCAACTCTTAAATGCCTATTACTTTGGGAAAATAAAAAGCTAGGCTGCTTAAGGAGCATATTGCCAAGGACAAGGGACTCAGAAATACTAAATGAACTTTCAGGGCCTTCATTCATTCCACAGATATTTATTAAACACCTATTATGTGACAGATACTAGGTTAGGCACCGGGTATAAAGATGAATAAGGACATATGAAGGCTATGGAAAGGATAAAAATGAAACGTTGCCTGGAATTTTTTTAAGATCGAGAACATGTTTAAATAGCAGAAAAATATATGTTTTAAAATCCTTTGCATATGGAGAATCACTGTAGTTTAAGAATATATTGCATATACTTTGACTATTATAAAAATCATTCTGATCTATATCCATATAGTTAAGTATAATCTATCTGCATAAGAATTGCAAATGTGTTCATGTTCTTTAAAATGACATAAATTTGTGTTACAACAGGAATATTAACTAACAGCTGAATTTAAGCTCCCAATGTCTCCCCTTTTCAGTATGTGAGCAGGCAGCTTTTCAAAACAGAAAGCCATTATCTTTAAAGAAAACTAAGAAAGTTATGTTTTCAAACCACAGTGTCAGGAACATATAAAAGAGGCTGGTTTTCAGGAAAAAAAAGGCCTGAGAAGAGAAGCCTCAAAGAACTCCGAGCTCTTTGAAAACCCTGTGATGCCCTTAGAAGCGTACCTCCATTTCATTTCTTTGCTGCGGCTCTTGCTACCAACATGTTCCTCCGAGGCTGCCTTCTTTCTTCTCCCCAGAGAATGAAAAATTTAGGGTCTGTCCAGATTGAGACACATTTCTCCCCGCTTTCATTCGGAGGTCTATTTCCTTATTTAATGGGTGTGTTTCCAAACCCACATCAGTTCTCTTCTCATAAGATGTAGGCAGGACACAGCCCGAAGCCAGAGGCTGTCCCGGCGTCTTGTAAAGACTATGCTCGGCAGATTCCCAGATTGCATCTCTAAGAAAAATCTTTTAATAAAATATGTGCTCTAAACATTTGAAATCACCTTTCCAAAAAAATTCTACCTGTAATCTAATACAACAGGATAGCAGTCTCACCCCCACCTATATTTCACTCTTTAAATCTCAGATCACAGAAGTCTGGAGCAGTGTAATTGCCGACCTGTGCTGAGCAACACAGTTCTTCCAGTTTGTGGATGGTCTTTCACTTTACTTGGTGCCATGCATGCAAACGGAAAAGCACTCAGAAAGAGTTGACTTGATCTGTGCATTGTAGTTGGGAAGGTCTGACAATAGGGCCTCTCTTTGTATCAGATACAAGGATCGCTAGAGACATTCTATTTAGAAAACACAATTATTTCCTTAGCTGGACTCAGAAAACTTCCCTAATGCCAATTTCCTTCATATTTGAGGATACTTTACAATTCTCAATCTATTAGTGTTTCTCAAAATCTATTTTGTTTGTAGTAACATCGCAAAGGATGTCACTGTATTATTAGTAACTTTCTCTTTAAAAATGTATAATAGGGGCACCTGGGTGGCTAGGTCACTTAAACTTCTGACTCTTGATCTCAGCTCAGGTCTTGATCTCAGGATCATGAGTTCAAGCCCCGAGCTGGGCTCCACACTGGGCGTAGAACCTACTCAAAAAAAAAAAAAAAAAAATTTTAAAAATGGGATAATAAAGGTACTATTATTCGAATTCAACAAATAGTTATGGAGTACCTACTATGTGCCTGACATCCTGCTTAGTGCAGGGATAAAAACTGTGCCTGACCTTGTGGACAGACACTCTGTTGTTTGCAGCAGAGGCCAGAATATGCTCCAGCTCCCCTTCTCATGCAGATCTCACTTCTTTGACAACAAATTCACTCTGCAATGTGCCACTCCTCTGAAGGCCTATTACCACAACGTTCTTTTTCATGTACCTTCTTTCATCCATCTTTAAGTACTCACAGATATAGGGCTCCATTGATTTATTCCCTTGCCCAAATTCCATTAGTCTTTTATATTTTGATTCTAAGAAATGGGAAACTAACAGGCAAATGGCATTACAGAAAATACTTCCTGCCATTATGCACTTAGAGTTATCAGTCAATGGCATTCCAGAAAGACCTATCCCTCTGAAAAGAGCCTGACAATTTTGTCTTGATCTTTGGTCATCATCTTGCTTCTACATGAAGCCATTGTGAATGTTTTGTTGTTGCTTTTGTGGTTGTGGTTATATGAACAGGTACTTTATAATTGGTTGCTTGTGGATATCAATTAGCAGTGATATGGTGGATGGTTCTGGAAAGCCCACAGAAAGAAGGGTTTCTAACTTCTGACAGGAGCTCTTAATTTCTGCCAACTAATTCTTACATGCAGTGATACACTTGGGCATTCTCGAAGGAAATGCACATTTCATTTGACAATATTTATAGATCACATTAATTTTCTGGAATAAACTTTAATATAGAAATCTATCCCTATCACGAGAATACGTTTCCCTTTTTTGCTGAGGAAGAAACAAAAAGCAATTGTATTTTAGAGGATAACTTAAGACGAGCTATGTCTGCTGCAAGTTTCCATGCGCCGCCTCCTTCAAGCTCCTCTGCCCTAGGTTTCCGCAGCTGTGCTCTCATTGCTCTCCTACTTCAGTTCCCTGGTAAGATCCTTCTCTCTGATCACATTTTTTAAAGATTTATTTATTTGAGAGAGAAAGAACATGAGCAGGGGGAGAGGGAGAGGGAGAAGCAGGCTCCCTGCTGAGCAGGGAGCCCCATGTGGGGCTCCATCGCAGGACCCTGGGATCATGACCTGAGCCGAAGGCAGATGTTTGAACAACTGAGCCACCCAGTGCCCCTCTCAGATCACCTTTTAAATGCTGATGATCTTCAGGGCTTCTCTCAGTCTATCTGTTTTCTCTACATGACCCAATCCACAACAGCTTTACCTGCCATCTATCTCTGATGGGTCCAAACCTCAAACCTCTCTGCCTCTTTTTCCATATGTATACATACGTGTGTCTGTGTGTGTGTGTATTATAATTGGTATTATATATATATATATAATACCAATTATATATATATAATTGGTATATATATATATATACACATATATGCACCTGCTACAATGTCCCATGGGTCCCTCAGAACTCAACAGAGCCAAAAATGAACTCATCATCTTCCCTACCCAAAGCTGCTCTTCTTCCTCTGCTTGAGAACAATCTATTCGTTCAATAATTAAGCCCTGTGCCAGGCACTGGGGAAAAGTCAGCGAGCATGAGATGTCAGCTTCCATTCCGGGTCACTAAAAAGCTACACCATCCACTCAGCAGCCCAGTCTGGTCACCTGGGGAAGATCTTATCCCTCTCTCTCTTCCCTGCCCCACTCCACCATGGCAGCAATGGCACTCATGCCCTGAGTATTCATCCCCTCAACTGTACCCTCTTTCCTCCCCATTCCCACTCGCACTGTTCAGGACCTCAGGTCTTCTTTCCTCATTTGCTGCACAAAACCTCCTAACCAGTTTTCCTGTCTCTAGTTTGACCCTCTCTACTGAGGCCAGGATATTTCTAGACACATAGCTATTTGTTCAGGTCTCTACTTAAAATTCCATAACTTTCAGGATAACAGTTCTTTCTTTAGCCCATAAAGCTTTTCATGATGTGATTTCTGACTTTCCGTTGACCTTTCCAACACCCACCCCCCGCCATCCTGCCCTCCTGCCACAGCTCATATGCACCTTTGGCTCTATCTGTATGAAACTACTGTGGGTATTAAGCAGGTCACATGATTACAGACTTCTGTCATTTACCTATGCTTTTTTTCTCGGCTTAAAATGCATGTAACCCTCTTCTGTCTTCTATCTGTAGCATCCAAATTCAGCTCAAGCATCACCTCTTTTGGAAACATCCCCAAATCTCTGATCTAATTTGAAAACTCTCCCTCTGTGTGCATAACACTTATCCCATTGTACTATATTTACTTGCCTGTCTCCTACTCTAAACGATAAGCTCAGTGACCTTATTTAATTTTGTATCTTCATGCCTAATGCAATCTTCAGCACATGATATATGCTCAATTAAAGTTTCTTAAATAAATGAATTTGTTGAGCACTCACTATATGCCTGTAGGACATTTAATTGGTGAATGCAAAACTAGAAGAGTTACACATGATCTCATCTGACCACAACTGCTGTAAGATTTTATTCCCTCTATCTGATAGATGAGGCTTTTATGATCACTCGGCTTGAATGATGTAGAGGTGAGGCATTATCCAGGTCTGTGCTGCATCTCTATCTTATGGCACCTTAATTAAAAGCAAAAAAAAAAAAAAAAAAAATTGTAAAAACAATTTAAATACACACACACATACACATAATCACACACGCACACCCCAAGTTGCTATTATAGGCTTCTAGATTATCTCATTTCTTCTGGCTATAAGTTTTTTTTGTGATATAACATCAGGTAATCAGATTGGTCTTCAGTTAAGAGACCAGATCAATAAATATACACACTTAGCAAAACTCGTTCCATAAAATATATCTACACTCACCGCTCCCCCTACTCCCCACACACTCATTTTTTTCTCATTTTTCTTCAGTCTTTCTGATGGTGTTTAAAGGCAAAGGGAAAAAATGCTCCCCCCCGCCAAGTAGCCGTGGCCCTGATCATCGCCGGGCGTTTGTTTTGCAGATAACGGCGTGTGTGACTGTGGCGAATGCGTGTGCAGGCCCGGCTGGGCGGGCGAGTACTGTAATTGCACCACCAGCACGGACTCCTGCGTCTCCGAGGACGGGGTGCTCTGCAGCGGGCGAGGGGACTGCATCTGTGGCAAGTGTGTTTGCACGAATCCCGGAGCCTCTGGACCGACCTGTGAACGTTGCCCTACCTGTGGTGATCCCTGTAACTCTAAACGGTAATGTCTCAACTTCCCTCCTGTTGCTTTTGGTGGGTTTGTTCTCTGAGCATCCACCCAAAAACACAGACCCACCAGGCCCCTGTGATCATCAGCCTGGAACGTCAGTGTCTCATTTGCCTCTCTCTTTGTCCTGATTATCCGGGACCACAAAGTCACATTTCTGCTAGAGACAAGCCTGGGGAAGCTGAGCTGATGTCCCACACTGATAACATCAGATGGCCTTTCACTTACAATACCAGCCACACAGAAGGAATGCCCTGGAGGTAGACGGATGACACCCACATTCAGTGCCTTTTCAGGGGAAACAGACAAGCTTCTTCCTTATCTAGAAGTGTATAGCCTCACCTTGCTGATTCATTCCCCTCTATAGACCCATGGAGGCAAAAAGGCAGAAAAAGGATCGTGGCTTTCCATTTCTTCCCTCTTCTTTACCACTCATGCTCTTTGGCACCTCTCTTTGGTTGTCATTCTACACAGCTATTGTGTGTTGTGTTTTCTTTTATACCATATGAACAACAACAACAAAACACTTTTTTTGTTTTACAGTGAACCACTATTTCTTTGGTTGGTAGCTAATTTCTTAATGGAAGTGGGGGCAACATTTCTAGGTCAAGTGAGGCAAATCTCCAAATGGGCTGTGTGATGACATTGCAGTATATAATGTATTACGCAGCGAACATGCTTAAGCAGTTCGTAGTTTCATTAACTCTATACCCAACATGGTGACATTTGCATTTCCAGTGTAAACAAAGTAAGAAAATCAATATTCACTCAGTGGTTCCTCACCATTCAGGTGTCAAAACTTCTCTGTCACTGTGCCTGGACATACGCCAAGAGAAGTATGGGGACATGGTTAGACTTACTTGAATGGAATTAAATGTAAAATGTCCTTTCAGGATGTTTCTTCCATTATTTATCTATTCAATCTTCTCTATAAACATGATTCAATTTAAAATGTGGCTTATAAAATATGAAGTTAACAGTCAAGGTAGTTTGAATTTGAGGAATCAGGTAATCTCCTTGGTGTTTATCTTAGCTTTGAGATGAATCCATTCTTCCATTTATTCATTCATACATTCATTTATCAAATAGATACTAAGTACCTACTGTTCACCAGAAATCCTGTTAGGCCAAAGGCATATAGTGATGACTGAAACAGTTACAGTTCCTGCCGTCACAGGTGCTAAGAATCTAGTGGGAAAAACAGACATTATTTAAAGTAATTATAATGATATCTGAGCTGACAGCTACAATAAGGGATAGAGAGGGTGCCGTGGACCCGGACGGCAGGGCTATGACACTAGCTTGGGCAGACATCAATGAGATGCACGGAGGGGTAGAGGTTTTAAGGGTTTCCGCAGTGTCCAGGAGTCCCCTGCAAAACCACTCTAAGTAAATATATAACCTAGATAAATTCAATATACTTGCAATGCAAAGGCAATTTCCAGCCAAGACTTCTATCCCCACTCCCACATAGATTGCGGCTCCTCAGCCCTTCCTACAAAGGAACACAGAGGCTTCCACGGCAAGAGAACTGACCGGTAAGGGTCAGGGAAGGCTTGCCTAGGGCAGGGCACTTTCGGCTGAGATTGGCGGAAGCCTGGGGGCGGAGCATGGGGGGGTGCGCAGAATGTTTCCAGCACTTAAAAGAGTATACATTTGCGTGGCCTGGGGAAGAGAGGCAGGATGATACGTAAGAAAATTTTGCTGTTTGGGGTTACTCCAAACAGAATCTGGTTGTAAAGTGATTTTCAGCACAAGATTAATTCAGAGTCTGAGTTTTACTTTGCTGCGTAGACATCACTAGAGAAGCTTAATTCCCTGGCTATGTTTTTGGAAATACACTTTTCTGTAAGTAGCAATCGTTTATTAAAAACCCTGCATGAATGAGGATCAAAGCTGTAACCTCAGCTTTTGAAAATACCCCTATAAGGTTTAGACTCATTCAAAATAGTTACAGACAAGTGAATCTTTAAAATAGTCATTCATGACATGTATGAAATCTTAGAATTCTTGTTAAAATACAGACCATTTCTGTTAAGAAATTCAAACTTTGGTCACTGATCATATTTTAGGAGCATACACCTTTCTCATGAGAATGTAAAATGAACCAAAAAATTAAATCAAATACCAAAATAAGTGTGTCTTACTCTTGGGGTTATTTTGTTTGTTATTTAACCCATCAGAAGCAATCATTATAAATAAATGAGGATAGTAGCTATTATCAAGCCTGGCTCACAAAACACTGATTACTAAGGGGAATCAGAATAAAGCAATTTCCTCTTGAACATCACACAAATATCTTTCTGAAAGTAACAAAAGGCAACGTCCTCTATGAGACACTCTTATAGCACGAATCATAGTAACCGCATTACAGCAGTATCCCAGCTGCCTATCTGTTTTCCACCAACATGAACTGATAAACTCTACTGAATAATGTTCACAGGAGCTGCATTGAATGCCACCTGTCTGCAGATGGCCAGGCCCAAGAAGAATGTGTTGACAAATGCAAACTAGCTGGGGCGACCATCAGTGAAGCAGAAGGTTAGACTGGTCTTAAATTGCTTTCTTTTCCTTTATATTGTTCTTGAGAGGCAGAAACTCTGTGAAGGGCTTTTCAATGGTTCGACCTCATTTGAACCAGGGCACTAGTTCAACATTAGTTTTTTTGTTTTTGTTTTTTAATTTTATTATGTTATGTTAGTAACCATACAGTACATCATTGGTTTTTGATGTGGTGATCCATGATCCATTGTTTTCGTATAACACCCAGTGCTCCATGCAGTACATGCCCTCCTTAATACCCATCACCGGGCTAACCAATCCCCCCTCCCCCCTCTCCTCTAAAACCCTGTTTGTTTCTCAGAGTCCATAGTCAACATTAGTTTTTAAGAGTAAATGCATCCCATAAGACTAAAAACGTGATGGTTTGGGATACAAGCAATTTAAAGTCATAGCTATTCTATTTGACTTCGGCTCTGTTGGCAAGCTCACCTTTGCTTAACAAATGCAATTGTAGAGAAATCCAGAATGCTATTTTTTAATTAGAAATTAAAATTTTTTTTTAATTTTATTTATTTATTTGTCGGAAAGTGAGAGAGAGAGAGAGAGCACAAGCAGGGGGAGCAGCAGGCAGAGGGAGAAGCAGGCTCCCCGCTGAGCAAGGAGCCCAATGTGGGGCTTGATCCAGGACCCTGGGATCACGACCTGAGCAGAAGGCAGATGCTTAACCGAATGAGCCACCCAGGCATCCCAAGAAGAAAATTTTAAAAATAGCTAAATGTTAACCCCTAAAACTGAAATCATCCTCTATCATTCTATTGCCTTATCTCAAGATAGGACAAGGTGAAGTGTAAGAGGGTTTCCAGAGAGCAGGCCTGAGACACCAGGCAGTTTCTGGTTAGTGGCCATTTTCCCTCCACTCCTTTACGTGTGCTTTTACTCCCAACTTTCCAAACACGGGTGTTACATGACCACCCTTAATTCCCTGTTGCTCACCCCCCAAATACAAGAAGGGCCTGTGACCTTTAACTGCTAAGCAAACTCGGCTCTTGCTTTCTTTCACCGTCATTTTAAAATTTAATGACTTAAACTTGGATTCTTTTTAATGGCAAAATATCATCTCAAATATTTAAATCGGTTGTATTTTGGCTGGGAAGCCCACTTAAAAAATAATTTGTGAAGAAGATGACTAGCTCCTCCTCAAGGGACAATCTAGGGGGATTTGTTCTTCCAGCGTCCCAAACTCTGCATTCTCAGGCAGCTCCGGTGGACCTGCTGCTCTACACGCATTAGAGAAGGGACCAAGACGTATCTCAGGCAAAGTGCAATAATCAAGACAATGTATGACACTCTAGGATATGTGTCTTGAAGAGACAGAAATAGAATAGAGAAATTAATCCATTTCCAAAGTGGAATAAGTTAGTGGCATTTATATTGTTTTGAAAATCATGTACATTGTTTCAAAATTGAGATTTCTGACAGTGCACAGTTGAATAACCCCATATGGAGGAACATGATTAGTGCTCATAAGACCCCTCAGTTGTGCCTTTCTGGTGACTAAAGATAAGATATGCCAAATAACGATAAATTGGACAAGATGGTGTGTACCTTACACTAATACTGAAAGTAGGATGCGGTAAAATCACTGAGGAAAGTAGCATTTGTGGACTGGCCACATTAGTAACTAGCTCAAAGTCAGTGCATATCCTCGGGCTTCATTTCACGGCAAACAGTTGAGATATTTACCAAGTGTTTCTAAGAAATGCCTAAAAATTGCAGAAAATGTCCTGCAAATGACTAGAACTCCATTCACAGGCAGCATGGGAAAGTAATGTGCTGAGGGGGAAAAAGAGTAAACCTTGGAAACATGGTAAGTCCTGAACAGAGAGTTACTATAGTTAAATACATAGTTTTCTAAGTAGATTATCATTAATGCTTGGATTTGAGAGGAATAATAGGTCTCAAGGGGCATTCAAAATATTTGCATATATTTTTTTAACATTTTATTTATTCATTTGAGACACGGAGATACAGAGAAAGAGAGAGCATGAGCAGGGGGAGAGGCAGAGGGAGAGGGAGAAGCAGGCTTCCCGCGGAGCAGGGAGCCCGATATGGGGCTCTGTCTCAGGACTCCTGGATCATGACCTGAGCCGAAGGCAGACCCTTAACTGACTGAGCCATCCAGACGCCCCTTGCATTATTCTTTTTGTGTAACTGGGTAAATTATCTTTAAACAGGGGAATACAACTATTTCTAACTGAGAAACTGAAAATAATAACTGGATTCCTAATACCATTTAAAGCACTAACCTTGTTGAATTTGAGAGAAAAAATATATTTGTCAGCCTATGAATTAAAAAGTCACTTTCCAATGAGGATTTTTATAAGTTCTATTTCAAGTTACTCACCCAGTTATGACATTGATCACATCACCTTGAAATTATCACCACATATTTGCTCTTGCATAGGGGCTTTTATCAGCTCATCCTTCCCCCAACAAGGACATGGACAGTAAAGTAAAATAGCATAACTTTATAATCCAAAGACATTATTCCTCAACTGCTGTGGAGACTTGCGTGAGCATCTCTAAAGATATGTGGTTTAACTTCACTCATTCCATTTTGCTGAAAGTCACTTTTTAATTTACCCCAACACTCATGTACTCAGAGCATTGTTGCTCAAAGTGTGTTCCATGGAACACTAGTTCTGAAAGTGCTGGATGGTCATATCAGTTTGGGAAATGGGAAGCTAAGCTTTTTGTTTATTTCACAGGACTCCTGAAAAATTATGCACATTACATTAAATGTGCGTTGTGAATTTTCAGGAGAGCCAAAAGGAAGAATTAGAGTAAGGAAGGATTCCCGAACTTACTTGACCACAGAACCCTTTCTTTTCCTTGGGAAACTGTTCCCCTGAGAACTCCTGACTCGTCCCCAGAGCACAGATCTTTAAATGCATAGTTGTCTTAATTCAGTGGTGCATGCACATAGTTTATATTTCTGTATCCTTCCTGGACCTTCCTGGATGCTGGCCTCCTCACCGCCCCGCCTTCCCACATTTCTTCCTTTTCTAAGTATAATTTCATGGACTGCCTGAGATCTTATTTTCATCGTATTATTCTAGGGCAGCACTGCTGGCACTCATAAAGGAGGGTAAAAAAGAAAGGTCCATTCCTTAATGAACAACAAAAGAAAACCTTAGCGGCTCATTATGCAAATCTCCAGCCCAAGCTGGACCCTTTCATTGCACATTCAATAATACCATTTTAATACCCAAACAAGACAAAACTGGCTAAATCTAGAGTCCTAACAGTCATGGAAAGGAGTGGTGAAGTAATTAAAGCTAGAAGGGAGTCATGACTCAAAGGTCATATTAACAGTTTCATGAAAACTTAAATAATCCTGGTGAAGTAAATTAAGCCTCTCTGTACTTCAGTGTAGCTATTTAAAAGAAAATAAAAAAGCAGGATTAATATTATTGAAAGGAGTGTTATAAGCTATTTGTGTACTTTCTACCTGAGAATAAAATGTTCCTGTAAGTAAGCTTGAGAGGAACAGAGTGGGTGTGCATTGTCATGGCCGGGGGGGGGGGGGGGGGTGCGGGGGGGGGGGAGGGATGGGGGGGTGGAATCTCTCCAACAAGAAAAGGTATTATTCTCCAAGACTTCATGAATCCTAGTTAATTGGAGCAGTGTGGTAGGAGGACATGTGGTAAAGACCATCTAAAAAATGACCAAAGTATGAGTTATATATGCAGTCTTATTGCATGACATAACACATGAAATAACACAAATATCACTAATCAACTGTTGCCCAGAGGTTCCTGGATGTCATAATCTGATCACCTTATTAAAAATACTGTTAAACAACTCACTAAAATACAAGCTCCTGTGCATACCACTGCCCTCTCAAATCGGATACCCAGGAGGGTCCCTGGAATCTTTATTGGAAAAAAAATCCCAGGTGATTTAGATGATCATAAACATTTCGGAATGACCAGATGAGAATGATTTAGAATTAGATTTCCTAATAGTCCTAGGTAAATAGATGCTTCTAATGGATTCAAAAGCAATTTCTTCACTTAAATCTATCATCTGAAATCCTATCCAAAATGTGAAGTGTTTTACTAGTCCCTTTTTTCATAGATAGTACAGACATCCTTCTCACAGACCCTGACATGAGGTTTTTATCTTATAAATTAAATGCAAAAAAAAAAAAAAATTAACATTTTCCTTTCTGTGGCTAGGGCATTGTTGAACAAAAAATAGCATATTATTTACTTTTTCTTTGTTAGAATCAAAGGAGCACATATAGATTCTGTTTTATTAAAACTTTTATTTTTAAGCTAATGAGAAAAGTTATAGGTCTAGCAAGAGTATGTCCAAGATTATCTAGGACAGTCCCAGTTTCAATATTCTGACCCACTGTGTCATAATACACTAATATTGGATCATACGTCAAAATTTTAGGTTAAAAGCAAATAGTTGTTCTAGTTATAGGTTTCTGAAAAACAATTTGGTTTCCAGAAAAAGTGTAACTTAGTATCATTACAAAGTCTCCAACTTAGAAGATAGGAGAATTTTAAGCAAGTTTGTTTTGTTTTGTTTTTTAATTTGGACAATGCTACATAATTCTGGCGTAGGTAGCAGGCCGCTAAAAATTCTGATAAATACTATTAACATCTCAGATTGACCATTTTACTATATTTTCAATTCCTGTAGTGACATTCACTTTCTGTCTCTTGAATAAGCTCAATAAGAAAACATTTCTATTTGAAAAGGATCTGAGGAAAACTGGATTATGTTTGTTTGTTTTCTAATTAACAAAGGGGCTATACTGAATGGTAGGCCAACTGTCAACGGGGTTCCTTTTAATCTGGGGTTTACTTTCATCCTCCTAGTCCCTGAGTACATAATACTTCAATGTCCATTTCCTGATATTAATTGATATTTACTGTTGTGACAATACATGGCCAGCAATCTTGACTGTGGGAAAGGCCCCCTTAGAAGTACCAGTATCAGTTTGGGCTGTGTAGTCTTTTTCTGAAATGTAATCTAGGCTTCCTCCCAGATGCTCTCAGCCAAGAGGAACATACAGCCCCCTCATTACCACAATCAGGGCCCTTCTATTCCCCAAACAACTAGGCATACCTGCCTTCAAGTACTTTCACTCTATTGAAATCCTGCCCCCCATCAGTTTCATAAGTGCATTTGATGGTCAGTCCTGATTGACCACACCTGGAACTGTTCTTCTGGAACATGAGAAGAAACTAAAACTTCAGGTGGTGGGAAAAATCCTATGTCTTTTCTATTCCTATTCTGCAGTGTTGAAAATTCCTATTTGCATATTAAAACTCAATATCACCTTGCTTTAAAAATAATCTCATTTGGAATCTCATTTAATCTAATGAATGACTCCTTTATCTGCAGATTTTTCAAAGGATAGTTCTGTTCCCTGTTCTCTGCAAGGAGAAAATGAATGTCTTATTACATTCCTAATAACTACAGATAATGAAGGGAAAAGCATCGTTCACAGCATCAGTGAGAAAGGTGGGTGGCATGCCTTCCATTGTCAATGGTAAGTGATACTACATGGGAGAGGAGGAAACAACCAGAAAGATACTTGGGGTAGCTAGCTTTCCAGGAAAGACATTTCCAGAGTTTTGATAGAGTGCTTCTACATTCCCAGTGATTGAAATATACCTGTTGAAAGGTTTGATGTGTTCCAATGTCTCTTCCTTAACCCGCATAACAAGATATATTTGTACCAAACATTATCACCTCAAAAGCTGGCTGATGGTTTATACAAAGATGGACTGATTAAATCCAATATAAGCAGAAGGTATATCTTTAGGAAAGGCTAGCAGTGGGGAGCATAACAGTCTAAAAGAATGAGATTTGCATCAAGCAAACCTTGGCTCAAATCCTGCTTCTGCCACTTAATAGCTGCTTGACATTCTGGAAGATACTTGCCTCTGAGTCTCTATTTCCTCATCTGTAAAATGGGAAAAATAATAGTACCTTCTTCTAAGGGTTGACCCAGGGATTAAATAGAATAATGCATATAAAACATGTGCCAGTTCATAACCTACAGTAATGGGTCATTGAGTCAAAAAAGACACGAAGCAGCAGGTGAGGAAGGAAGTGATCTATACATACAAAGAGTCCATTGCTTCCGTGGGTTTTCATCCATACCAACTCATGGAGTTTGCTTGGGACTTGGGAAGCTCTCAAATAAAAATCTCATCTTTAGCGAAGGAGGGAGAGAAATTTATATTAGGTAGGAAAGAAAATAGTGGAAAAGGTACTTTTATTGAGAAGTTTTAAATTTTAGTGTCAGACTCACCTGGGGAGCTTGTTAAAATGCCTGCATCCTGTGCATCCTTTTTTTTTTTTTTTAAGATTTTATTTATTTGACAGAGAGAGACACAGCGAGAGAGGGAACAGAAGCAGGGCGAGTGGGAGAGGGAGAAGCAGGCTTCCCGCCAAGCAGGGAGCCCGATGCGGGGCTTGATGCAGGGCTCAATCCCAGGACCCTGGGACCATGACCTGAGCCGAAGGCAGACTCTTAACTACTGAGCCACCCAGGCGCCCCCTGCATCCTGTGCATCCTGTGCATCCTGAGTCAGCAGGTGTGATGTGTGACCCAGGACTCTGCATTTTTTTTATTTGAGGGAGAGAGAGAGAGAGAGGGAGAGCAAGCCCGAGTGGGGCAAGGAGGGAGGAGCAGAGGGGCAAGGAGGGAGGAGCAGGGGCAAGCAGAGCTGAGCAGGAAGCCTGCTGGATCCCAGGACCCCGAGATCAGGACCTGAGCCGAAGGCAGACACTTAACTGACTGGGCCACCCAGGCGCCCCAAGGACTCTGCATTTTACTACTACTCTGCAACAGATAGCTTCAAGACCTCCCTGGCTGTGTTCTTAGATATTCACAGGTGCCTCTTTTCTGTCTTCAATTAATGATGTGTTCCTAAATCTTTCTGGCAGAAATGACAGCTGCATTAAATCAGATCTCTCCAGACGCTGTCAGCAACCTCCTCCTCCTCCCGCAAAAAGCTTGGAGCCTGGTTCTGCCCCAGACAATAGCAGCAAGGGCAGGCTAACAGGGAGATGTGTTTTGTTGTGTGTGCTTGCTTATCAGTGTGCCAACAAAATATTAAGTTCTGAATTTAAAGCCAAGAATATCAAACTGCCATCACTAAAGAGTGTAAAAACCAAAGCAATACCAAAGTAACCAAAAAGTAAGTGCACGACATTATAAACCAACCAAGAAAATATTATTAGAAAAATACCACATATTTTAATATTGATTCCATTGGAAAAATGAGTTCCAAACAACAAAAATGAACTTCCAGAACTGTTCTTAATTCAGGGGCTTTTGCATCTGGTTGGTTTTACTTTTTTTATTTTTATTTTTTATTTTTATTTTTGTGTGTGCGTGAGAGAGAGAAACATGCTTTTAGCTGATAAGGGCATCCTTGTTACTGAACTATTGGTTGTTTTTTGTTTGTATGTTTTGATGCTTCCACACAATCTGAGTGGCACATAAACAGGCCATCCTTCTGAAAGCACTCAGACTCCCTGATGACTTTTTATTAGGGCTTTTTATTCTCCCTGTGCTTTTGTAGTAGGGAAAAGTGAGGGGAAAATTACCTTCCTGAGGAGTCAGCTGACAGCTACAAGGATGCTTCTCCCTGGCAAATACTCCTGTTCCTAGGTAGGCCCCAAGCTTCAAGGGGCCCTGAAGATAGAGCCTGTCCTGGAATCTGTAGGCCCTTCTCAGAGCGCTAAGACCAGAGAATCCCAGGGCAGCCCTTCAGACGCCAGGATAGGAAGGAGGAAGTGAAGGCTAAGGATTTCCACGGTCCTACCAACCAATTTCAAAAGAAACCAAGTGAACAGTCACCATCAGGGTGTGTGTGGTTGTAGGGAGAGCTTTGCTCGTCTTTTTTCTTACACCTGGAACAGTTTTCAGAGGAGAAGAGCCACATTAGTTAGAGCCAGAGTCAAGGAATGACAGTTGGGAGGTTTCCTGGCAGGGAGGTAGGTGTGGATATTATACCACAGGTCCC
Organism: Halichoerus grypus; assembly: GCF_964656455.1. Classification (NCBI taxonomy): domain Eukaryota; kingdom Metazoa; phylum Chordata; class Mammalia; order Carnivora; family Phocidae; genus Halichoerus; species Halichoerus grypus. The sequence continues at coordinate 124,114,347 of NC_135715.1, read as the reverse complement.
AAAGTGGAGGTGCCAGGCCCTTGAAGTCTTGAGGATAGAAAAGGAGGAAGAGTATAGTTGTTGTAATAATAATAATAGTAGTAGTAGTAGTAGTAGTAGCTCCCATTTATTGAGCCCTTACTAATGCCATATGCCAGGTATCATTCTATATGTTTGACATGCATTAATTCTTTTAGCACCCTCCATATAACAACCACGTAGAGCCAGTATTGCTATTATTTCCATTTTACAGATAAGGAAATTGAGGCAAAAAGAAGTTACAAACTGTGTTAGTTGTGGCAGTAATTAAGTACCACTGCGGGCCGGGGAAACCTGGCCGGCGGGCTTGTAGCCTGTGCTTTTAACCACTGCACTACACTGCCTCCCACTGGCTGTGGGATCATAATAAATACCTGGCTCCCGGAAGCATGTTCGGTCAGCGGCAATAGACATGTTATTATGCAAACCACATATGTCATTTTCAATTTTCTAGTAAGCCCACTAAAAAGTAAAAATCTGGTGAAATGGATTTTAGTAATGTTTTATTCAATCCCTTCTATCCAAAATATTGTTATTTAGCATGTGATCAATAGAGAAATTATTGAGATGCTTCGTTTTTTACCATACTAAGTCTTCACAGTCAATATGTATTTTATACTTACCACACAAGCTAATTCGGAAAAGTCACATTTCTGCGCTCCGTAGCCGCCCGTGACAGAGCTGGCAGATTGGCAGCTCGGGGCCTCAGGACCTGAGAACTAGCTGACACTGGCCAGGACTCGACAGGCAACATGACAATGGCCCTCTTCTCCCACCTAGAAATATGTCTTCAGTCTGAGCATCTCAGGAAATACTAAAGAGAGTATAAACAGTAGACATTTCTATTGTGTAATACCTGCTCTGGTACTTGGGCCAAAATCTTTTCTTGAGGACTGTAGACTATCTTAACGTATAATGTATTCTCAATGTATAAATGTATAATGACTCTAAGTTCCAAAAAAATTATCTCTGCTGGGCCATGCCTGCCTGTTCCTCCTTTATTTATTCTCTATGGGAGAGCCCTCCTAATTCACATTCTGGCTGCAGGGTCTTAGCAGGCTTCATTTTGCTTTCCGCAAGAACATGCTATGCCCCACCCCAGACATTTTGTAGTCAAGGATGTAGCCAGTATATATTCTCACTGACACACGCCTGCTACTTTTTTTGCAGGACTGTTGCTAACCTCTTAGAAGCAGCCATGGTTCATTTGTTATGCTGGAAACAGTCGTTAGATCTTCATACTACAGTAACTACTTCATTAGCTTCTTTACTTATTTCTGCATAATCTCCTTACATGGCTTTTTTAATCCAAAGAACAAAAGTGTGTGAGGCCAGCCATCATGCTGTTGTGGGGTCATTAGTCCTGCTCAAATTCAGATCAGTTATAGATCCTCACCTTGAAAGCAGCATGACTAGTCCTGTGTATATAACTCTCCTTATTAAATATCTAAAAGCAATAAGAGTTAGGATAAACTAACCATGATTCATTTCCTCCCCAGATACCACAGATTTGCCTCACTTCTTGCATAAGGAGGCAGATATTTAATGATAATTTTTATGTGGGATTTTTTTTCTCATGAAAGAAAGGGGAGAGCTTAATTATAATGTTTCATTAAGAAATGTATCATCTCCCAGGCATATTGCAAGATTTATTAGTCATTCTGCTGTCAGTGAGGGAAGGCACTGTATAATTGTGAAATTATATTAATATCATCAATAGAGTCAAAATAACATTTCATAGAATGTTCAAGTTGAAAGGACTATACAGAACATCTAGTTTCCCAAACTTCCCTGAAGATAAGAATCCCTTGGGATACTGTTAATAATAAAAAAATCCGTGGCTCCATCTAAGACCCACTGAAGCAGAATCTCTGGGGAAGGATCTAGGAAGCTGTGAGTTTAATAAGCATGAGCACCTGAGCTCAGTCTTATCCTCAGGGAAGTTAAGGGAATGCTGAAGTCCCACATCTTTGTTTGATGGTTGAGGATCCTGGGGCTCAGAGAGATCATGGGACCTATTGTATATCAGACAGCTACTATGTATCAGATGGGAATTGAACCCACCGCTCCTGACCCCAGTCCAGGAACTTTCCAGGACACCAGGGCACTGCATTAATGTTAAAATAAAACTAAAAGCCATCATTGTCTTCTGTCTATAAAAAAAAAAAAAAAGCAGCAAGTAGTAAACTTCTTAGGATGGTAGGTTTTATATAAGTTTGAATATAATCTCCAAGCAGTTCATGTTTCAAGGAAATCCATTAAAAAGTAATATCGTGTGTGTGAATGAGCACACATACACACATTTCATTTCTATTCTATCATGTACCCAGAAGAGACCATTTTTAGTCATTAAACTGCAGTCTTTTTCATGGTCCTTTCTATATTCCATGTGTATTAATCCTCATTCTTGGATTCTAACTCTTTTTGAGTCAGCCATTCAAGTATACATCCATTTGCCTTAAATAACCAAACTCTAACTTTTGTTCTCCTTTGTAGGAATAGGGCTATCCTTCAACAAGTAACTCATTTTTGTAATGCAGCAAAATAAAACATGTTACTATTTTCCTTCTACTGGAAAAAAAATAAGGTTGGAAAATTTAATGAGAAATATTTTCTCTACATCACAAGATTAATTATACCATCTTTTTTTTTTTTAAGTTAAGTTTTTAAGGCTCCATGCTGGGAGCCCCAGGGCTTGAACTCACGACCCTGAGATCAAGACCTGAACTAAGACCCAGAGCCAGACACTCAACCAACTGAGCCATCCAGACACCCCAATTGTACCATCTTCTTAATATAATTTTCTTTGTTTCCACAGACTGCCCAAAGCCCCCAAACATTCCCATGATTATGTTGGGGGTTTCACTGGCTATTCTTCTCATTGGGATCGTCCTACTGTGCATTTGGAAGCTGCTGGTGTCATTTCATGATCGTAAAGAAGTTGCCAAATTTGAAGCAGAACGGTCGAAGGCCAAGTGGCAAACGGTATGTAAACCCTTAGGGGCTATTCCTTGTCCAGGGGAGAAAGTGACTTGTGGAAGAGATAGATGTCAGCTTTCTTCTGCTCTATAATAGAGAATGAGAATGTCATGTTCTTTCCCTACCCCTCTCACTATGTCCCTAACAGCTATGATTTATTTTCTGCTTTGAGGACAAAGGAACCATTATCTGGAACCTAGATAGTGCTCAGAGCATGCATTTGTCTCTCAGTGTAGTGGGGATTTGTCCCACTCTGAAGAGTCTCATGAAACTCCTTATATAGCTGCTTAGGGACATCAAGGAAATACATTTAATCTTCATCACCAGGAGGATCATTCAGGCCCCATTTGATAAAGCATAGCTGCTGTATCTAAACACAACCATAAATCGGTTGTATTATAGCCGATGGAATAAGGTTCATGAGTAGTATGGCAGTTCGTGCCAATTTTCATAGAAATACTCATTACTTATAATAGATTACAATGCCAAGTCGAGAAGACTTTAAATGCCATCTAGTTAGTTCTTCTGAATAACAAATTTTAAACAGCTACCTGAAAAATACCTAAAAAGTGTCAACCTTTAAATATGTGTACTCAATAGATATAATTTATGTGTCTCCTCTTCACAGTAGACAAACACAAAACAGGACTCCAATTTTCTGTGTTTCTTTTCCACAGGACAGATAATTACATTTCTAGAGGGCCATAGAAACAATTTCATGGTTTTAATTTCATCTTTCTATCTCTAATGGTGTGCCCAGCTCTCTAATAGCAATTATCTTACATTGCTGATTCTAAAAAGGGTGATTTCACTGGAGAAAATACAGAAAAACACCATGTTCCTTTGGGTTCATCTGCCCAAATAAATTGATGTTAACACTTTTTTCTCTAAGTATATAGTGATATCTCCAATTCTTAAAGCAAATGGAATTTCTGTTTTGGATAAGTTTATCTTGATGAGGAATGTCTATACCTTGTGCAGTTATTTTGAAGTAACCCTAACATATGATGCAGGACAATGGACAATGAAAATTTTCATCTACCTCATCTTCCTTTTAAAAATGCCTTTAGACGCAATAAGGAAATTCAATGCATGGATCTTGTTTTGATTCTGATGTGAACAGTCCAACTGTAAAAATACGTTTCTTGGACAACTGGAAGAAGGATAATATAGACTGGATATTAGAATGATAGCAAGGAATTATGATTAATTTGATTAGGTAAGATAATGGCATGATGACTTTGCTAGAAAAAATCCATATTTTGGAGTGAAAGGAAGTGAAGATTAGGTTTGCTTTGAAAAAATTCAGGCAAAAGAGAGGAGGATAGTGAAGCGAGTGTGGCAAAATCTTGATAATTGTTGAATCTGGGTGATGGGTCTTACAGAGGTTTGTTATACAGCTTTCCTCTTATGTATGTATGAATTTTTCATAATTAAATAAAACCCTTTAGGAAAGTAAATTTGGATTTGCAATGAAGATATAATATACCCATACCTAACAAGGTCAAATGTAACCTGATAGGTTAGTTTGGTGACTTAGAACATAGTATTATGAGGCTAAAGCGTTGGGTCAGTTAACTTCACCAGATCCCCTGGCCTAGATGTTTTTAACTCTCACCAGCTGCCAAGCAAATGCCTGGCAATAGTCAATAAGGACAATCAGGCAAAAGAATATGGTTAAGTTGGCACAAAGAATCACGTGGCAGCAGTTGGTTGAACAATGCCAGTCCTGTGAAGTAGTCTGAATAATCCCATTTTCAGTGTAAGGAAACTGAGGCTCAGAGAGGTTAAGAGACTTCCCAAACAATTGGTCCATGGTGGAGCTGAAAACCTAACTGCAGCCTCTTCCAAGCATAGCCTTGACCCTCCTAGAAATAATAAGCAGGTGTTCTGCAAACAAGTACTTGGGCAATGATATGATGTGTATCTACTAACCAGCACATTTTAATGTTCTCATACAAAAGCATGAATACTGACAAATGATTAATATCTTTAAAATAACATTTTAATTAACAGTTAAATTCCCCAAAACATGCATTGTTTTCCCTCAGGATGTAGAACATGACTGAAATTCAAATGCCGAATTTTACTGTTTCTTCATGTAAAATGGAACAAAAATACACATTAAACAGATAAAATCATAAATGAAAAATATTATTGCCTTGTTAAATTGAGTTTCCTTGAATAATAAATATTTGATGTTCTTGACTAGATAATAACTGGGCAATAATTATTCACTTGGATGCAAAAGAGGTTTAATTCAAATAATTCAATTCAAATTTCACTAATATATACTATTGAAAAAAAAATGTTAGTGCATCCATTTTTGGGGTCCTCAATTTGATTCCATTTTTTATCTAAAAACCTATTTCTTCTTGAAGAACTGAATTTGACTGGTCTTCACACCCCAGGGGACCTCCAGAGTTGGTAGGGGTAGTTGGGTCTACTGACCCATAGACCTCCATTGGACTCCAAAGGTGACAGAGCTCAGGACAAGAAAGAGCTTTGTTTCTTGCCTCTTGAAACATTTCATCATAGCCATAAAGAAAGGTTACCTTTTATTATGCTTTTAAAAATAACCTCCCCATCCATATTCTTTATGAAAACACAAAGGAAAGATATTTAAATTCATCTTTGATTAGACATTTTTTTCTAGGATGACAAGTCATTAACTAGAGGCAAAAAATGTTCAGTCTGACATTTCTTACAGTCATGGATTGATTTTGTACTGTGCTAAGCAAATCAGGTCTGCATTTGGCAGTTAGGCAATCATTAAGAGAACTGTGGGTCATGACAGAGAGCTTTCTTATTACCACTTTTTCAAGCTCCAAAAATGTGCCATTGCATTTACAGAATCTACAGCCTAAATTAGCACCCCTGGACTCCTGGGGAAATCAGGCTGGTCACCTCAGATCAGTGGGGGAAACTGAAACTTGTCTAAATAGTGAAAGAGCTCAGACTCATCTGAAATGGAGATCCAAGCCTGTGTCTCAGCTGGAAATCCTCTGTAGAGAAGTTGCCCCCCCACCACATAGCCCTAGAGGAGGCAGAACTAGACATTGCCACACTTTTTCCTGCCAACAAAACCTGCTTTGAGCTTAGTCTCCTGAGTTTTGATCATCAGCTGAGGGCAGGAAACACAACTGCCTCCCAGCAATATATACTTGCTCTTTCTCCACCCTTAAAGTCCCACCTTACCCTCCTACTATGGTCTGCTTCATCCATCACCCGCTATTAGCATGCCCAGGCCCTACAACTAGCTTTGCAAGAGATGCCCCCAAATATTATAGACCTGAATAAAGTTGCTTCAAAATACGGAATGAAAACTGCACAATCAAAATTAATATTCAACTAAATGTCTACAAAATAACATCATGTCAATTGCAACTTAAGTCACCTCCTTTATAGTGCATATAAATTATACTTAGTGTAGAACGTGGGTGCATTTTAATATGCTTATTTACATATTATTTGAGAGAGAGAGAGAGACAGCATGAGGAGAGGGGCAGAGCGGGGAGAGAATCCCAAGCGGACTCTGTGCTGAGCATAGAGCCCTGAGATCTTGACCTGAGCTGAAACCAGGAGTTGGACACTCAACTGACTGAGCCACCTAGATGCCCCACATTTTAATGTTTGACATGATATGGGATGGGGCCCACAAAAGTGTTCCTGGTCCTATGAAGATCTAAGCTGGCCCTGCTCACAGCCCGTTCACTCTTTCAGGGTATTTTTTTCTCTCCGTAAGGCTCCCTCTTCCTTCAGGACAATGCTTCACTCGTCATCCCCAGCCTGCACTTATTTTTGCCATTTTTCCTCTTCAATTGAGTCCTTTATTTTTTCTGTAACCAACTTAAATTTAATAGCTTGTAGTCTTTTTTTTTTTGAACTTTATAGAATTCATACATGATTTTTGTTTCCAAATGAGACTCCACCTGCATCTAAGACCACATCAGTTTGCCCTTCACTCTCCAAATTCCAAGTTCTTATGGCAGCAGGACTAAATAAGGACTGGAGGGTCCTCAGAATTATCCAGGTTGACTTCAGGAGTAGAAGCAGTATGGTGACTTGGCCTTCACTCATCACCCACCACCAAGGAGTCTCTTTTCTGTTTGCCCTCATTACTGAGATAGCATCTCTCTCTGAAGGCACATGAACAAAGGTAACAGGTTACTCAGTCAGAGGTCAGGCCACTGGCTCTGGGCAACATAGAACAGGCACCGGTGTGATTCTTCCTCACGGTAAAGACACTGCGGCAAATCCACGAGTGACAAGTGGGGAGATGCCCAGGTTTTTCAATTTCATTCAGTTCTTTCAAGAACTGAAAGACATGTACTGGGAAAGCAAATACAATTGTAGTTTTGAAATCTATGTCTAGAACTTGCTGCCATCTCTACAATTCATGAGATAAGGAGACCAATACAAGATTTAGTAATTTGGAAGGTACCTGGTGGTACCTAGACTTCATACACAAGGAGAAGTGGGCTTAGAAATGATGGGTTAGCCTGGTGATGGGTATTAAAGAGGGCACGTTCTGCATGGAGCACTGGGTGTTATACACAAACAATGAATCATGGAACACTACATCAAAAACGAATGAGGTAATGTATGGTGATTAACATAACATAAAAAAAAAAAAAGAAATGTTGAATGTGAAAGCTCCGGGGGAAAGTATCTTTCTAACCCCCTCCAAAACTTAAAGAAAAGGAAATTCCAGATGTGAAGAAGAGGTATAAATAAGAACTAATAAGAAGAGGCAGCATTTACTGAGCACTCAGTATATGCCGGGGTCTGTGCTAAAGAGTATGTTATTTCATGGATGAGGTAGGCACTTTGGTAATGCCTCCTGTGGGTGAGGACACCATGATTTGGAATTGTTTAAGTAGGTCATGTGGTGGGACTGGGTTTGAACCCAGGCTGTCTGACATCAGCGCCTGTGTGGTCAACCTTGGAAAGTGGAAGAGAAGAAACTGCTCTTTACCCAGACATCTTGAGCCTGCCTGGAGCAATTCAACCAAAGGAGAGATATTGGAGGATCAAGCTTGTTGTTTCTTTAAACACCTACAGAGACTTGGTCCTGCTTGTCCTGGTGATGGCTCCTAGAAACACATCTACAGCCTGAGGAGCACAGCTGAATTATCCAGACAATGGCACAAATCCTCTCCACTGCCCCAAGGGCAAAGCCACCTTGCCCAACCCACCTTGGGACCTGTACATCTTCCTGAGCCCTGTGGCCCACACACTAGTGCCTCGTGACTCTGTGCTCCACACACTGCTATTCTCTAGTAAGCGAATGCCACCACATTCTTTTACCATCTAGAGCAGTGTTCACTGTCCTAGGGATCTTTCCTTGCTTCTCCCAAGCAGCTAGGTGTTTCTCCTGAATTTTGATCTCATTTTAGCAAGATTATCGGTGCCCTTGTGTGATGCCTCCCACCAGCAACACATCTCTTAAAGGCAGATACTATGTCATTCATCTTTGTTTGCTTCTACAAGTTCACTTTTCCCGTTTTTTATGTTTTTTACTTTATATTTCATTTTGGGGCCACCTATCGGTTCATTCTATTCATTCGGTAAATACTGAGTGCCTGCTGTTGGCTAGGCACTTCTTTCAGCTCTGGTAAAACTGCAGTGAACAAAACAGCCAAAGTCTTGTTTTCTATCCATCAATTAGTGTGTTTCCAAACAGGGTAAGATTTTTATGATACATATAAGGGACTGGTTCTACATACTAAAAAATTAAATGGACATGTATAAATTTTAAAATGCTAAGAGTATGATTAATCAAAATTATTCAAATGGCTTCCAAGCTTGAGCCTGACTCTCTTCTAGTTTGTTATGGACAATGAAATTATGTAAATATATTAAAACCATGTTATAATAGATACATACTTTCATTCAAACTTTTTTTTTTTTTTTTTTTTAGGGAACCAATCCACTCTACAGAGGCTCCACCAGTACCTTTAAAAATGTAACCTATAAACACAGGGAAAAACAAAAGATGGACCTTTCCACAGATGGATAGAACTACTTCATGCATGAAAAGAGTCTGCTTCACTGATATGAAATGTTAATGCACTATTTAATTTTTCTTTTTTTGTTGCTTCAAAACGAGGTGGGTTTAAGATAATAATAGGTCATCTGGAGATCAGTCACTGTCTGTATAAGGTTAGAGACTGTGTTGGCAGGTTCAAAATAATCAGGAAGAGAAGTATCTTTAGCAAAGGGGTGACTTTGGGGATCATTGAGGAATACTAACTCTGTCGTATTAATGCCTCAAAAAATCATCAAAATGACACATGAGGGCCTGATTTGCATTTGAAAAATGTTTGAAATTAGAATCTCATTTGTTGCAGGAATATAGCTACCTGAAGTCTTTGTCTCAGCAAAATCACAAAGTCCATATGCTCACATTAAATAATCACACTTGTGAATTAATTCTAAACTTTTAGTAAATCTGCCCTTTCCTAAAGGTGGATTCTTTTAAAAATCTAGAATAAATGAGATACTGACTTTTACTTCAACTGAGACAATGCAGTTCTTCTAAAGATGTCCCAAATGTAGTAAGTGTTAATAATTTCTGTGGATTTGCATGTACCTAAAAGTCAGGTACACAAATAAGTATTTTATAAGAATAAGAAGTAATTTCTAAATTAGAAAGTTAAAAAAATAAATTAGAAAGTTACCAGTAAAAACGAAATATCTAGTCTATTATTTAGATTATTTTTAATTACCTGAAGAAGAAATTTCTACACTCAGTTTCCCTCCTGACCCTGAGTTTTCAAACCACTACTTCTCCCATATTTCTCAATCCATTTTACTTAGTTTCATAGTCATCTAAACCCTGGAAATATCATATGAAAGTTTTAATTTCTTGTTAAAAATTACTTTAAATGGTTAGATAGTTTAATCAAAAAAAGCTCCAATAATGCAAAAGGAACATGGGTTAAACAGAATAACATTTTAAATGGCTTTAAAGCAAACACATCAAGAGTACAGTCTCTCATGAGTAATAGGCTTTCTATCTATATGTTTCCATTTTTATAACCTAACTTGCACATTTCATGTGCAACATGGCGAATATGCATTCGTGTATTTACTTTAAAAAGTAAGATTTTACTTGCAAACTACATGTGGATAATTAAGGATCCATAGGTTGATTGAGGAGTTGGACTCTGTAGAATATTATTTCCTATTAGTACGGCTTCACGGAGCACTGTCCTCTTATTTGATAAGGAAGCTAAGCCTCAGAGAGTGAGTAGAAGAACTGGTCCAGCATCTAATCTTCCAGCTCCAAGCTATTTCTTCTCTCCACAGTATGAGACTAAGTCTTTTGTCCATTAAATGATGGAAAGATTTGGTTGGTTAAGTGATAACTATCATTTGTTTGAAAATGTCCCGAGACGAAAATAGCAATTAAACTACTGGAGCAGAGATGAGGTCTTGTACTTTGGTGCAGTGTTTATTACCTTTGAGTAAATTGTAGTGTGAAACATTTTACTAGGTGAATAGTTCATTATGTAATGGAGGTTTCAAATGCATCCATTGAGTTGGCACAGGTAATCTATGATAAGTTTCTTCAATTCTACCGTATAGATCTGTACACATTTGATCACTTGGAGACTTATTTCTTTTCTTATTTCTAAGTAACTCAGGTAAATCAGACACTTGGGGAATACACAGCTATACTAAAAGAATTACTAAATAATCACATTGGACACCTGAATGGCAGAGGTACCCCCTGTGTTCCTGACTGAAGCCCAGGGTCTGGGGAAAATCTACAGCAACAAGGAAGTTGCGTTGGTGATGACACAACAGTAGTATTCACCTCTACACGTGATATTTCTTATTATTACTAGAATGGGATTCTAGAAAATATGAATTTCCTTTGTGTATATATTGGGGAAGATAGAGAAGAATCTGCTATTTCTCTAATACTGTTTTGACCCAAGGCTGGACCTTGAAAAGGCCAAAACATTAACAGTAGTACTTCTGTTCACTGAAGAGTTATATTACATGAAGATAAATGGGTTTTTTGTAAGTTGTTTTACTGTATTTTGTGTTGACATAAATAAACATGGTAATTTAAACAATGAACCTTAGATGGATGATAATTCCTTTTATTTACTTGGTACCAAACCCTCTTCTTGGATTTCCGGATCCCTGTGTGACCTGCTCTGACCAGCTTGCTGGTCTCATTCTGGGGCCAAGAAGAACAGAAAGAGGCAGCCACCAAAGGCAGGAGACAGCAGGGAACCAGCTGCAGTTTGCTGAATGGTTACAATACCCACATCATGAGGTTTTTTTAAAAGACGCTCGGACATTACCCTACATTTTGTAAAATCAGGATTAGTGTTATGGGCTGAATCGTGGTCCCTATTCTAAAACTTGTGTACTGAAGTCCTAACCCCCGGTACCTCAGAATATGATTGCATTAGGAGATAAGGTCTTTTAAAAGGTAATTAAGTTAAAATGAGGTCATTAGGTTGGGTCCTCATCCAATATGATTGGTGTCTTTTTTTTTTTTTAAGATTTTATTTTTATTTGAGACAGAGAGAGAGAGAGTACAAGCAGAGGGAGCAGCAGGCAGAGGGAGAAGCAGGCTCCCTGCTGAGCAGATTCCCGATGTGGGGCTCAGTCCCAAGACCCTGTGATCATGACGTGAGCCGAAGGCAGATGCTTAACGACTGAGCCACCCAGGTGTCCCAGTGATTGGTGTCTTTATAAGAAGAGGAGATTAGGACACAGATGTGCGCAAAGGGACAACCATGTGATGACACAGGGAGAGGAAGCCCATCTACAAACCAAAGAGAAAGACCTTGGAAGCAACCAACCCTGCCAACACCTTCCTCTGGGCCTTCTGGCCTCCGGAATTGTGAGAAAATACATTTCTGTTGTTTGAGCCCTCCACTCTGTGATACTTTTGTTATGGCAGCCCTAGCAAACCAATATAGTTAGGGAGCGCTACTTTTCTGGGCATCCATTTGGTAGATTCCATGGTGCTATGCTCATTTTCCCAAAATGAAGCAGAGAGAAACCAGTGCTTACAAAAGGAGCCAACTTAGAAGAAGTCCTTTTCTTAGAAGGGCTCTTTCCTTACAAAAGGGCAGGGAAAGTCAAGTCGAAAGTAGTTATACTCTGAAACAAACTGTTGTAGACAAAAGCTGGATATCTGGAAATCCAGAAACTGTTCCCATTTTGAATAGCACTGAGAAAAAAAATCACTTTTTGCCTTAGGTTTTCATTTACAACATGCTGGCACTGCTTGTCTCTTCCAGCACCTATAACATAGTAGATGCCCACTAAATTCATTCAGTCAGTATTATTGAGTGCCTAGTAAATGCCAGACATTGTTCTTATGATTATGGATACAGAAATGAACAAAATAAGCAGTTCCTGTGCTCTGTAGTGGGGAGAAGACAGGAAACAAAAGAATATACAATATCAGGGTATGCATATCCCAGATCCACTTGTCCCCACCTGTCCCCCAGGTCTAAGCTGGTAGTCACTCCAGCACCAACTCACAGTTCCCTTAATAGTAAAGCCCATCTTCAACCTAAATCCCCAACTTCTAGTCACAGCAACTCCTGTGCCCAAGTCCAGAGTGCCTGTTGGATCTAGGTAATAAAATAGAAGTTTTAAAAGAAGACTGCAAGGCTAAGTTGCTCTGAACAGTAAGGCACAGAGCCCGGAAAAGGAGAGGAAAGAAACAAAAAGTTTACTTGACTGGGCTTGGGGGAAAGCCAGGAAAGACTGGAAAGTTGGGAAGTGGGAAGAAAAAGTCTTTGGGGTAGCCTCTATGTATGGGTGATGTTGAGAATGAGATATATGGGGCTGGGGTTGATCGGCTGTTCATTTGTACTCATTCTTGTGAGCCTGCTGTTCCCCTGAGTAAGGCAGCCTGTGGGGTTTCCCAGCGGGAAGACCCAGCTCCGTGGGGGTTTCAGCTGAGAGTCCACAATATTTTAATCTGGTTCAGGTTTCCCCTTTAAGACTCTTCAACACCAGAAACCATCATGCCCCGAAACACCCTGTTAAACCCCCCGAATGGCAAAGGGCAGCCTCCAAAGCAACCCAGGGTCTTCCGATTTGCTCTCTCTTCACCTCTCCACACACAGTCCTTTAGGTACTTCCAGTACTAGAGAAGCTATCCCACCAATACATTCTTTAACCATAGGAGAAAGCTGACCTCTCAAAAGAGTAAATTTATTTAAGTGTTTGTGATTTGTAACAATTCCTTTTATGGAAATCTAAATGGGAAAAAAAATTCCTTATTCAGAGGGAATGAGAAACAGGGATTGAATGAAATGTGATAAATAGAAATTCTCCCTTCTGTTAAATTTTATTATATGCAGCAGACTCAAGTCAACACAACTGAAAAGCAAAGAAACTTAAGTTCAGGACGTCACAGTGGCTCTTTTAAAGGTCAGTTGGCCTTGGCTGCTCTAGTACTGAATGAGTGAGGTTCTGGATGAGGCTTCTGCAGCCAGGGGGTTGGGCAGCAGCCAGCTAGTTCCACAGCTTGAGCCAAGGCATTAATTCCTATGGTTTGTGGACCACAGCAGGGTTAAATGCTGCCTCCCTGTGTCTTGGAGATATCCAAATGTGAATCAAAACTTCATCCTCTGTTCTCTCCCATTTGGCTGCACAACCAGCAGAGGGAGAGCAACAGGGGTACCCCAGGGGTTCTCGTCCTGTAAACCTGTCCCAGAGGTAGGCCCTGGGAGAGACACTGGGCACTAGAAGGCACAGATGGGACCCAAACCTGCTCTTCGGTGTCATTAACCACTTCAAGGCTTTACAAATCTCATGGAAGTTCAAGTTCAGTGTGAAATTTCAATCTGACCTTTGCAATTTCTAGGTGTGTGTTTTATGAGGAAACTTACTGCACAAATTGTTTTGTTTTTTCAGCTTGAAATGTATTTGCATTCATGGTTTTTGTATAGCAGCCAATCCTGCTTCAGGTCAACATCTAAAGAGGATGCATTATGAAACTCCAGTGTTTGTCAATAACTGGGGAGAAAATTACTAGGTTAATTTTTTCATCCAGTTGGCTTTGCTATACATAGTATGGATGTGTGTGTGTGTGTGTGTGTTATTAAAAAAAACTTGCTGTTAAACAATTTTTATCTGTATATCTCACTATATATATATATATATATATATATATATATATAGTACATATATAAATACAAACACACATATTACTTTCTTATTTTAACAGGTAGATCTTACTAGATTTATTTGTATCTATTACTTATTATTTATTTACATCTATTACTATTTAATAGATGTATCTATTGTTTCTTATTTTCATAGATGTGTCTTACTATCATTAAATAGCTTACTTTGCTAATAAAAATTGGTAACACCTACTGTTCCAAGTGCTATATATATGCTTATATATATATGCTATATATAACTTATTCAGATGGTATGGTATTATTAGTACTTCCTATTTTATAGATGAAGAAATTGAGGCACAGAGATCATAAATAGTATACACACTGCATTGGGATCATAAAAATTAAAATAAGTAGACCATCTGTCACATGTATTTTGCCTAGTTTCAGTGTATTAAATGTCTATCTCATTGATTTCAAGAAATGTGTCAGACTTTAGAAACTTTTTTTTACTAAGAAGATGGAATTGGAAAAGAAAAAAAATAAAAGAAGATTAAAAACACTGAGCAAAATAAAACATATGAATTTGTCATAGAGGCAAAAAAGAAAATGTACAATATTTATCTGAGGCATTTTTGAACATGTTCACTCATTGTTTGACTTAATCAAATCTACTATTCATTTTAAGAGATAACTAATTCATGCTTTAATACAATTCTATGTTTCATTCAAAAATCTGAAGATGACTTCAGTTCCGGATGGACACAGGAAAGCACACATTATCTTTTTTACCCTTTCTCAACACACAAAGCTACCATTCAATATCCTAGGCTTAGATTTAGGCAGTAACAGGATGTAAATTTATGTGTCTTAACTTCACCTGCTGAGAAGTTCGCAGGGAAGAGCTAACAATCTGATAGACATTCCTGTCCTCAACCTGGTTCTGTGTTGTATCATTATTGCATATATTGACCGTATTTCCTAGGGTTCTTGTGAGAATTAAATGGAATAACATATTAAAGAATTTGACATATTTGCTTAATAAATGTTCAGTAAATGGTAGTTGTTTTTCATTACCTGAGTTCCTCCAATAATCACCCTCTTGGAAAAAGAGCAGAGTATCCAAGGTTGGGGTCTAGATATGATTGGAAAACTGAAGACAAATTTTAAGGAAGAACCATGAAGCGCATGAAAAAGAATAACACAGGAAGGTCTCTGATATCATGAGTTAGATAATTCAAAATAAGGGCTAAATTGTAAGACAGGAATGCTGTTTCTGGGTAAATGTGGTAACAGCTTCTTAAACCAGACCTTAAGAGAATTCTATAGAAACTGAAGTCTGACCTGTAAACTCTTGGGGCCAAGGCAATTCTACGGTGGTGCCCCTTTGGAAAGAGTGGGACACAGAAGAGAGGAGCTGCTTGCAAATGGCGAAAGGAAGATGGGCTCTATTGGCTCAGAAAGCAGAGCATCAGGCCATTGAGTGGAGGTGAGTGGCAGCAATGGAGCAGGGACCTGCCAGGGCTGCAGGTTGAGCAGAAACCCCGAGACAGGCAGCAGCCGGGAATATAGTGGGTGATGGGAGACTCAGGTTGGGCCTGGAGGCAGGTGCTCAGTCAGCTTAGGCAGTGGAATGTGGAACAGTGTTCTGGGCCTAGGCATGGTGCCATGGAGAAGCAGCACCAGGAAGCTGCCATAGGACACGTAAGCCCCCCCCACCAAGGATTCCCCGATACCAGAGGTGAGTTTAAATCTCAGAAGGGGTCCCTTAAGTCTTCCAGGTACCATAGTGAAGAATACAGACAAAATTTAGGTGTAAGTGTTAAAAAGACTTGGGGGCACCTGGGTGGCTCAGTCGATTAGGCATCTGACTCTTGATTTTGGCTCAAGTCATGATCTCACAGTCGTGAGATCGAGCCCTGTGATGGGCTCTGCACTGGTCATGGAGCCTGCTTAAGATTCTGTTTCTCTATCTCCCTCTGTCCTTCCCTCCCCCCAAAAAATAATAATAAATATTAAAAAGACTTATTCATACCCTCTGGGTGCTGACACTTAGGTTTGGGACTCAAAGGATAGACATATTTGATATGGATGGAGATGAAGGAAAAACCACTTAAAGCAACGTTTCTCAAATTCACATTTGTGGCCCCTTAGAGGTCATTGTTCAGTTCTAAGAATAATTTCACAATAATGTATCTTAGCCTTTTTCCTAGCCCATCCTCCCAGAGGGACAACCCACCAAACAAATCACAGGCTTTTCTTAGAAAAAGGAAGGCACTGGGAAAACCAGGGAAAGGAGTGGAAGAATAATGTAGGTCATGAGGACCTACAGGCAAAATTAAGAATACTAATGGAAATAACAAGGCCACAACTATTTATGACAAATAACAAACCCAAATGACAGATTTCAGATTTTGTTTTTTAAGAAACTTAAGCTAACAAGCCAAGACCAGTTCATTTTGGGGCCTAGCCTTTCTTGAAAATAATTGCTCTTACTAACAAATAGGAATTTGCCTGAATAGAAAGTGCAAGTCAAAACAGAGAAAGATTTAGTAAAAAGAGATGCACAGGTTTTCTGCAGCTCACATCGGTGAGTCACACTATCCCCTCAGGGAATACAGTTAAAGGCAAAGGACCAGGGAAAATCCAGGAGGCAGGGTATTTCATTACACTGCAGGGAGTAGGATAGTGTACAAAGTATGGCCATGCCGTCTGGGTAATCTGGTTTATGCATGGCATAACTTTATCCAGCACACAGAGAGGAAGTGTGCCATCCCCACAGTTGAAAATTAAATTACTCTGGAAATGAAACTAGTAAAAATCAGCACAAACAGAGATGATTAACCCCTTGTAAAAATAATCCAAGAAACTATCTTGAAATAAGTGATTCAGGAAGAATAGAAGAAAACTAGAATAGGGCTGGAATGTGATTTCTGTAAAAAAAGTCACAAGACTTTTTTAGTATTGATAGTATTTTCTACTGTATGGTGTGAGGAAAGATAGTGCTAATGAAAAGCACTGATCTTCATGGAGCCTTGGAAAAGAAAGGTGAAGCAAAGTCCTGGTCATTGTTTTCCTCGTACTGCCTAAAATGAATAGGAAGCTTTGGACACAAGCATGCCCTCTCCTGGAGGGACAGCTGCTGGAGTGCAGAGACCATCAGCCAAGCTTCTCAGTGAGAATGCCTCGTGTAGCCTCTTGTCCTTCTAATACCTTTTCTATGAAATTGGGTTAAAACCTAATATCCCAATGTTAGAATCATTTATAACATAAGAGTGTGGGTCTGAAGTGTTTTCCTCAACTAAAACACAGACATTTTAGCCTAGAGACTTCAGTAACATGCTTCTAAGATTTTATGTCTAATTTGGCTACTCAGATTTGATTTGCTTTTTACATTTACTCATTGGTTCTGAAATGTGCTCTAGATAAATATGAAACACATTCATGTACCAACACTACACACACACACACATACCACAAACACTCCTTGGGAAAAACCAAGCAGAGTCATAAGGCATTGAAAAAAGTGTTATAGTACAGATTTCTAGAGTTCCTAATGCTAGCCTTTATTTCCTACTTCCTCCTTTTCCTCATGAAAGCGAGCTTGGGGGTCAAATGTGATGTGATAAAAAAAAAATCCTTAAAAAATGGATGAGATTTCTGCTTCCAAAAAAGATGGAGTAACAGGCAACAGATTTACTCCCCCACCTGTAATAACAATAAAAACAAACAAACAAGATACATAAAACAATCGTTTTCAAGACACTGGACATCAGGCATTAAAGGACAGTGATCCCTGAGACAGAGGACAAACAAGGTGAGTCCTACATAGTCCCAGCTTATCTAATTGACAGTTGTGGAACATTCTACCCAACAACAGCCGAAGCTATTATTATTTTTTTAAGGACACATGAAATATTCAGCAAAATAGACCATACTCCAGGCCATAAACAAATCTCAATACATTTAGAAAACCTCAAGTCACACAAAGTATGCTCTTTGACCATAATGGAATTTCATTAGAAATCAATAGCAAAAAGATATCTGGTCAATCCCCAAATATTTGGGAACAAAATAATACACTTCTAAGTAACCCATGCATCAAAGAAGAACTCAAAATGAAAATTAGAAAGTATTTTAAACTGAACAAAAGCATAATATATCAGAATATGTGGGGTGCCACTAAAGCAGTACATAGGGGTAAATTTGTAGCAATAAATGCCTATGTTAGAAAATAAGAAAAATCACAAATCAATGACCTCAGCTTCTACTTTAACCAGAAAAGAAGAGAAAAAAAAGAAAGCTCAAGTAAGCAGAAGAAAAGAAATAATAAAGTGGAAATCAATGATATAGAATACAGAAATCAATGATATAGAATATAGAAAAACAAAAGAGAAAATCAATGACACTCAAAGTTTCTTTAAGATAAATAAAATTGGTAAACCTTTAGCAAGATTGACTGGGAAAAGAAAAATAGAAAACACAAGTTCTCAATATCAGGAATGACACAGATGATATTACTATAGAGTCTACAGTTATTAAATGGATAAATAAGGGAATATTATGAACAAGTTTATGCCTATATATTTGAAAACCTATATGAAATGGACAAATTCCTTGAAAGACAAAAAAAATTGTTCAAAAAAAATAGACAATCTGAATTTCCCTATATCTGCAAACGAAATTGAAAGCATAATTAAAAACCTTCCCACAATGAGGAGCACCTGGGTGGCTCAGTTAGTTGAGCACCAGACTCTTGATTTCGGGTCAGGTCATGATCTCAGGGTGGTAAGATCAAGCCCCACTTCGGGCTCTGCACCGGGCCTGGAGCCTGCTTGGGATTCTCTCTCCCCCTTTCCCTCTGCCACTCCCCTGCTCATGCTCTCTCTCTCTCTCTAAACAAAACACCTTCCCACAAAGAAAAGCCCAGGCCCAGATGGCTCTGAAGATAAATTCTATCAAATGTTTAATGAAAAAATTACCTACTAATTCTACACAAACGCTTCCAGAAAATTGAAGAAAAGGGAATACTTCCCAATGCATTCTTTGAGGCCAGCATTAAGCTAATATCAAAACAAAAGACATTACAAGAAAACTAAAGACCAATATTCCTCATGAACATAGACGGAAAAAATTTTAAACAAAACATTAGCAAGTCAAATCCAATACATAAAAGGAAAATATATCATAGCTAAATGGGGCTTATTCCAGTAACGCAGAGTTCATTTAACATACAAAAACCAATGAAATAATCTACCATATAAACTCAAAGAAAATCATGATCATCTCATAAATGCAGAAAAAGTGTTTGACCAAATGCAACATCCATTTCTGATAAAACCTCTCATCAAATTAAAAATAGAAGAGATCCTCCTTAAGCTGATAAAAGACATCTATGAAAACCCTATAGTTAAGATCATACTTAATGGCATAAGACTGAATACTTTCCACTCATACCATTTCTATTCAACATATACTTCTAGTACTGGAGGTTCTAGCTAGTGCAATTAGCCAAAAAATAAGATAAAAGGCATTCAGATTAGAAAGGAAGAAGTAAAACTGTCTTTATTCACAAATGACATCATTGTCTATGCAGAAAAATCTATGGAACCTATGAAAAGCTAGTAGAACTAGTGAGTTTAGCAAGGTTGCAGGATATTAGATCAATATATACAAAAGTGAATTGTATTTCTATATACTGGCAAAAAATTACAGATTGAAAAATAATTAAATGCTATTTACAATAGCATCGGGGTGCCCATGTGGCTCAGATGGTTAAGTGTCTGCCTTCAGCTCAGGTCATGATCTCAGGGTCCTGGGATCAAGTCCCGCATCAGGCTCCCTGCTCAGTGGGGAGTCTGCTTCTCCCTCACCTTCTCCCCTCCGCTCGTGTTCACTCTCTCCAATGAATAAATAAAATCTTTAAAAAATAGCATCAAACGTATGAAACACTTAGGGATAAATCTGATGAAAGATGTAAAAGAACGGTACATTATAAACTATAAAACATTGCTGAGAAAAATTAAAGATCTAAATAAATGAATAGATATTGCTTGTTCATGGATCAGAAGACTCAATATTTTTACGATGTCCATTCTCCCCAAACTGATCTACAGATTGAATGCAATCTCAGTTTAAATCCCAGCAGGAATTTTGCAGAAGTTAACAAACTATTTTCAAAATTCAAATGAGAATGCAAAAGATCTAGAATAGCCAAAATAACTTTGAAAAAGAAGAACAAAATTGGTGGGTTAATACTACTTGATTTCAATACTTATAACACTACCATAATTAAAGCAATGTGGAGGGACTAGTACAAATATAAACAAATAATTAATAAATGGAATAAAAAAGTCTAGAAATAGACAAATAGAGACAACTCATTTTTGATCAAGGTGAAAAGGCAATTTAGTGGAGAAAGGATAGTCTGTTCAATAAATGTGCTGGGGGCGCCTGGGTGGCTCAGTCGGTTAAGCGTCTGCCTTCGGCTCAGGTGATGATCTCAGGGTCCTGGGATCGAGTCCCACATCAGGCTCTCTGCTCTGCGGAGAGCCTGTTTCTCCCTCTCCCCCTGCTCTTCTCTCTCTCTCTCTCTCTCAAATAAATAAAATCTTTAAAAATAAATAAATAAATAAATATGCTGGGAAGATTTAATATTCATGCATAAAAAAAATAAATCTTACAGTATAAGCAAATATTAACTCAAAATGAACCACAAACCTAATAGTAAAATCTTAAAATATGAAGCATTTAGAAGAAAACATAGAATATCACTGTGACCTTGAGTTAGGCAAAGATTTCTAGATTTCGAAAGCATGACCCATAAAAAGAACAAACTGATAAAGTGGACTTCACCAAAATCCAAAACTGCTCTTCAGAAGACAATATTAAGAGAAGGAAAAAATAAGCTACAGACTGGGAAAGTAAATTTGCAAATTATATGTCTGATAAGAAATTTGTATCCAGAATATATAAAGAACTCTCAAAACTCAGTTATAATAAAACATCAATTTTTTTAAATAGACAAAAGAGTTAAACAGATACTTCACCAAAGAAGATATATGGATATTAAATAAGCACATAAAAAGATTTTCAACATCATTAGTCATTAGAGAAAAGTAAATTTATTTATTTTTCTTTTTTTGTTGAAGTATAATTGACAAAATTTTATCTATTTAAAGTACACAACATGATGTTTTGATATACATATATATTGTGAAATGACTAGCATAATCAAATTAATTAACACAACTATCACCTCACCGTTACATTTTTTTCATTTTTTCCTTTGACGAGAACATTTAATATCTACTCTTAGCAAATTTCAAGTATATAATACATATGCTTATTAACTATAGCCACCATGTTGTATGAGAAATACAAATTTAAACGACAATGAAATACCACTATACTCTATTAGAGTACAGTGGCTAAAGTTTAAAAGACTGACCATACCAAGTGTTGGCCAGTACATTAGTTTCCTAGGATTCCCGGAACAAAGTACCACAAATTAGGTGGCTTAAACAACAGTAATTTAATGTCTCACAGTTGTGAAGGCTAGAAGTCCAAAATCAGTGTTGGAAAAATTGGTCAGCTCTCCCTTCTGAGGCTATAAGGGAGAATCTGATCCATGCCTCTCTCCTGGGTTGTGGTGGTTTGCTGGCAATCTTTGGCATTCTTTTTTTTTAAGATTTTATTTATTTATTTGACAGAGAGAGAGAGAGGGTAAGAGCACAAGCAGGGAGAGCAGGAGGCAGAGGGAGAGGGAGAAGCAGACTCCCTGCTGAGCAGGGTGCCCAATGCAGGGCTCGATCCCTGGACCCTGGGATGATGACCCAAGCTGAAGACAGACAATTAACCGACTGAGCCACTCAGGTGCCCCAATCTTTGCCTTCTTTGGCTTGTAGATGCATCACCTCAGTTTCTGCCTTCTTCTTCATATGGTGTTTTCCCTGTGTGAGTGTCCTATCTCTGTGTCCCAATGTCCACTTTTCATAAAGACACCAGTCATGATAGCCTCATCTTAACTTGATTGTCTGCAAACACCTTATTTCCAAATAAGGTCACATTCACAAGTACTGAGGGTTAGAACTTCAAGATCTTTGGGGGAGAATACAATTCAATCCATGAGAAGATATGGAAGAACTGAAACTCTCACATACTACTGGTGGGAATGTAAAATGGTACAATCATTTTAGAAAACAATTTGGTAGTTTCTTTAAAAGTTAAACATATAACAACAATATCATCCAGTTATTCTACTTATAGGCATTTACCCAAGAAAAATGAAAAGGTATGTCCACGTGAGGATTTGTACACAAAAGTTCATAGCAACTTTATCTATAATAGCATGAAATTGGTAACAACCCAAATATCCATCAGCAGGCAAATGGATAAACAGATTATGGTATGGCCATGCAATGGAATATTACTCAGCAATTAAAAAAAATAAACTATTAATGCATGCAACAATAGAGCAGTATTTTGAAATAATTATTCTAAGTGAAAGAAGCCAGACAAGAAAACAGTAAATACTGTATTATTTCATTTATATAAAATTCTGGGACTTGCAAACTAATCTGTGTGACAGAAAGCAGATCAATAGCTTTGGGGATGAAGACGGATGGCAAAGAGGCTTACCAAGGATCACAGTGAAATTTGTAGGGATGATAGATACGCTCATACCTTGATTATAATAATGGTTTGATGGGTATATAGATATGCCAAAATTTTTCAAATTGTACATTTTCAATTTCTGCAGTTTTTTGTTTTTCAATTTTATCTCAGTAAAAGTACAGCAAAAAGCCTTTTATAATTTTGTAACTGTATTCACAAGGAATGTATTTAAGATGTTATTTAACCCATCAGTCCTAGTTAGGTTTCTGGCCTTGTATTAATAAATTGCTTTTTTCTAGTGACAAAATGCCAATAAAGCCATTATGCTGAAACAAAACTATATATTGATTTACAAACATAATGCAGAAAAAATTAAGTTATATTCATGGATTCCTGGTCATTAAGCCATCCATACCTTCCCCCTTTACAGTAATCCATACATTTAACAATATTGTGATTCCTATTTCAACCCAGAAAAATAGTTAAGCTATGGAAAAGCCAAGTAGCATGCTTTGGATGACTCCCAGGACAACTAGCAATATCAAACAGGTTTGCCAATTTCCTAGTGCTCTATTCACTGAGCTTTGCAGAGTTTCTTCTCAGAAAGCTGCACTGAAGTCTAATATTTAAACCAGTTAAACTTAAGAAGGGTCGGTGAAGACTTCTGTCTACAGGTTTCTTTTCATAGCCCCATGACTATCTCCTGTCTAATCCCAACTATCTTACTTTTCTACCCTGAGGTTTAGCATTTTAAATTGGCTTAAAAATAAAACTTAATGGCAGGGTGCCTGGGTGGCTCAGTTGGTTAAGCATTCAACTCTTGATTATGTGAGATCGAGCCCTGTATCAGGCTCTGTGCTGAGCACAGAGTGCTGTGCTTAAGATTCTCCCTCTCCCTCTGTCCCCACCCCTCTCCCTCTCTCCCCTCTAAAAAATAAAAAATAAAAAATAAAAAAATAAAGCTTGATGATCTCCAACCCTATGAGTGTACATGATAAGTATGAACATACCAGAAACTTCTTTGTCCCTGATTCATTAAGATCATTTTCCCTACCTCAGAATGCCTGTGCTATATTTCTGGAGGCCCAGTTGTACCTGGCATTTGGCTCACATTATTTCTCATCTTACAATAATCCTATAAGGTGGCTTTTATTGTCCCACATATAGAGACGAAACTCAGCAAGATTATATAATTTGACCAAAGTAACACAGCTAAGAGATAATGGAAGAAGGATTTTTTAACCCATCAGTTCTACCCTCTCTCTATCTGCCTCCTTCTCAGACCCTTACCTACTCCTTCAAGATGAGAACACACAGATTTTGCCTGGATTTTTCTGCGGAGTCTTTAGATGAAATTAAAAGGTGCAGCAACACCTCTATTTTGTTATTGTTTTTGTTTAAAAGGAACATTGGTAATTACAAAAACTATCTTATACACATTTCAGAATATTAAATGGAATAGAATATCTAAATTACCAGAAAATGATTAATAGATGTTAAATAAATATTGATCACTCCCCAGCCTTTCTGTTTAAGCTCTAGGAAAGGTAGAGCCCACAGGGTGACAACCAGAGATACAGGGCTTTGAGAAAGCTCTTCGGTGAACATTCTCCCCAGAGGGTTCTCCTCCTTTGTCTAGGGATGTGTGCCCACTTGCCTGCTTCCTCTGCACTTCCTCTCCAAGGTTACATGTGGAAGAAGGCAGAAGAAAGCATGAGCATGCAGAAACTAGGCTCTGCACTGACAGGGCAGATTTCAGACACCCTGTGTACACCCAATCAAGACAGAGACTCAGCTGAAACTTCCACATGGCTGGAACTTTCTTTCTGGCTAAATACCATTCACTGGGAAAGCCATTAATTGAATTAAATTGATATAAATTGCTGCCTGGATAAAGGTGAAAAACTAGTTCATTAACTCACTCTGAAATTGGCCCTTAGCCCAATGAATTTTCACTTGTTTTCTCCTCTTAGTACTCTAGCCACTGCCTGTATTATTAGTTAAAATACCATGGTGTTGCTAAATCACAACATAGTTATATGAAAAAAAAAAAAAAGTGATATTTCGAACACATCCAGAAGACGTTAATAAATGTCTGGGGGAATGCTGCTAAAAATAGATATTAAATAGGTTAGAAAACTTCTGCCTTATATAAACCAACATTCCCTTTTATCCACAGTACAGTTTCCTCTTAATGAGGAAACTTACCACATGAAGTTAATGGGTAGCTCAGGGTAGGGCTTTAGCAATAAGTCACTTAAACTCTCTCAGGGTCCTCATCCGTATATAGTGACTGCAATAATATCTACCTCATGATGTAACTGTTGTGGGTATTATCTAATAACTGTAGTTACATTTCATGAGGATTCACTATTTGCCAGATTATGGGTGCTTTCCACATCTTACGGAAAATGCCTGTGACTCTATTTCTGGAGGCCCAGTTGTGTCTGGCACCTAAAAACTAACAAAATGATAACAATAACAACCGCATTTGCTCTCAGCCCCAAGCACGTACCCACAGCCTACAATGGAGTGAGTACTCGTATTACTCCATTTTACAGAAGGGAAACAGAGGCCGGGTAAGGTGCAATGACTTGGCGCAGTCACAGAGCGGAATCCCACACAGGCAGTATGACCTTTTAACTGCTACACCTTGAGCAAAGCCTGGCACCTGGCAAACACCCCATAAAAGACAGCTACTGGGAAGAAAGAAGGATGAGAGTATGGCTTTTCTCTCAACCCAGCAAGAAACCAAATTAATACCCATTCTTTGTTTGCCCAAAAATATCTTTTATTTGTTTCAAGTAACAATAATTAATAATAAAAACCACTTTGCTGAGTATTTACTATGTGTCAGTCATTGTTCTAAGCACTTTTCAAGTATTAAGTCATGTAATCTCTTAAGAAGCCAGTGATATGGTACCATTTTTACGCTAATTGTGCAGATGAGGCAAGTGACCCATCACACAACTAGTGAGGGACAAAGCCAGAATCTGAAACTAAGAGTCTGACGCCAGATTCCTTCCCGCATACCTCCACTTGCCCCTCTGTGATCATGACACCGAGCCCTGTGTGACCCCACCACCATCATCAACCTTTCTCCTGTCACTGTCTCCAACTCCCTTGTATGTAACATCGTGATTGGGTAACATCTCCCTGCATTTGCCTAGGCTGCTGAGCATTGTTAAGAAAATACATGATCCACCATGAGTTCATGGTCCTTGACCACATCTGGGTCCCTGGCAACACTCAGATTTCCAGCGACATTTCCGCAGCAGCTCTCTGTGGACATCAGGACTAGCCTTGCCTCCTTTCTCTGACTCCAGCTCTCTCCTCATTCCCAGCACATGAATTTCCCTGCTACTTCACAGAGAAACTAGAACCTAGCAGATGAGAGAACTCTCTACCCTCAGCGTCCAGACTCAACTTGGGTCTGCAACCATTATTTCCTTAATTCCTGCTGTAAGAGGAAGCATTGCCTTCCCTTCTAAAGTGAATCCTTTTACTTTTTGCTCCAGAAACTTCTGCCTACTCAGGGACCTCACTCTGACATTTCCAGTAGTAAATATCTTTGACTTCTCCCTCTCTATTGGATCCTTCCCATCAGAATTCAGACATGTTCAAGTCTCTCACCTAAAAACTAACATAATGATAATAACAACCGCATTTCCTCTCATCCCCAAGCATGTACCCACAGCCTATGCACCTATTTCTCCTTCTCCCAACAACCATGAACTGCTTGAAAGAACTGTTTACACTGGATGGCTCTGCTCCAAGTCACCCCCAACCACAAATGCATCTTGTGGCTTCAATCACTAGAAACACTCTCCCTAAGGTTATAACTTACATCCCTGTCCCTAAATCCAGTGCATATTTCTGTCCTGAATCCTTTGACCTCTCCAGAGCATATGAAACTGTTGATGGCTCTCTCCTTGAAACACTCCTCCCCAGCTTCTAGATACCTAAGTCTTTCTCAGTCTGCTTCTGTAGCTGTCCTTTAAATGTTCTTGTTCCCTCTGATTCTTTTCAGGCGTCTTCTCTTTTCTCTCAATCTACAACAGTCACATCTACTCCCATGGCTTTAATTATCAACCACAGATAACCTCCAAATTTATGCTCCCATCCTGTTCCTGACTTTAATACACATATATGCAACTGCCCCCTGGACATTTCCACCTGGATGTCCCATAAGTCTCTCCACATATCGCAAACTGAAATCCTACTCCTTCCCCAAACTTATTTCTCTGTGGATGAAGCCACCAGATTGGACATCATTCTTGACAATTCCTCTCTCTCTCTAATAAACCTGGTCTTGATGATTCTTCCTCTTAAACAACTTATAACATGTGTTCACTTCTCTCAATCTGCCACTGTCTCCTTTCTCGTCCAATCACAAGCCATCTCTTTGTCCAGACTCCTGCAGCAGCCTCCTCATTCTCATAAAGCGCTCATGTCTAATCCATTCTTAATTTTACAACAGGAAGAGTTCTCTTTAAAATGTAACACATAAATCTGGTCACAGTGAAACCCCTTAATGGTTTCCTATTGGCTTTAGCATAAAGGTATTTAACATGATTTTGGACCTAACCCCAGCTTTCCGATTTAGCCTCAGTGTTTCTAGAACCTCCCACCTCAATACCCAATCTCTCTCCTACAGAATTTTCTCAAGTACTTTAAGTCCACTCTTGCCTCTATTCCTTCTGTACAGAACATTTGCCCATTCCCTTTTAGCTCAGCTACGTCTCTCACACTAACCCCCCATTTTGATTCCCATCTCTGGGCATCTACTAATCTGCTTTTGATCATCACAGATTGGTTTACATTTTCCAGAATTTTATAAATTCAATGACTGATGCCCTTATAAGAAGTCTGTACAAAGACACAGAGAGATATACAGGGAAGAAGGCAATGGGATGATGGAGGTAGATTTTGCAGGGGTGCAGGTACAAGCCAAGTATACTGAGAATTACCAGCAACTACCAGAAAGAAGTATGGAAGAGATGCTCCCTCAGAGCCTCAAGAAAAAACCAACCTTGCCAACACCTTCATTTTGGACTTCTAGTCTGAAAAACTGTGAGAGAGGTGCACCTGGGTGGCTCAGTCTGTTGAGTGCTTGACTCTTGATTTCAGCTCAGGTCATGATCTCAGGATCATGGGATCCAGTCCCACGTCAGGCTCCTCACTCAGTGGGGAGTCTGCTGGAGATTTTCTCTCTCTCTCTCTCTCTCTCTCTTTGCCCCTCCCCCACCTCTCTCTCTCAAATAAATAAATCTTAAAAAAATAAAAATAAAAAAAAAAAACTGAGAGAATAATTCCTGTTGTTTTAAGCCACCCAGTTGTACTTGTTATGGAAGCTCTAGGAAACTAACTAGTTATATGTTTTTTAACTTTTCAAGACTGTCAAACTGTTTTCCAAAGCAATCACACCATTTTATATTCCTATCAGCAGTGTGTAAAAGTTCCAGTTTCTCCTCATCCTTGCTGACACTTAGTATGGTCAGCCCTTTTAATTTTAACCACTCTAATAGGTGTATAGTAGTATACCATTATGGTTTAAATTTGCGTTTCCCTAATGCCTAATGGTCTTGAAAATCATTTCATATATTTATTTGCCATCTGAATATCTTCTTGAGTGAAGTGTCTGTTCAAATCTTTTGCCTATTTGTTATTTGGATTATTCTCTTATTATTGAGTTTGAGGGTTTTTTATATGTTCTAGATACAAGTTCTTCATCAGATACATGATTTGCAAATATTTTGTCCCAGTTGGTGGTTTTCATTTCCATTTTCTTAACTGTATCTTTTGAGGTCAGCTAAATATTTGAGGTGCCAGTTTAGATGCAACTTTTTCTTAGAAGCCTTCTTAGAGCTTCAAGCCTTAATGAGTGGCCCTTCTAAGTACTTGTCAAGTTTCAGATATATCCTCATATCATGAACTGCATTGTATCCTATTATAATTGTTTGGCTACCTGTTTGTTTCTTCCCCTAGAATCTAAAGTTTGTGATCATGGGCAAGGACTCATTATGCCCTGTTCTTTGTTGTAGCCTCCGCACCAGGACAAAGATTGACAGAAGGTGCTTGCGTTGGATAGTTCTGCTTGACTCTCCAGAATCACTGTCCATAGTTCTCCACCTTGCTCTGTGCTCTGGGAAGCTGACCTCTGTGGGCCCCTTGTCCACTGATTTCTGGTTGGGTTTGTCCGATAGGAAAAGAAAAGAGGGTGGGGTGAAGATAGAGCAGACTATTTATACTCTCAGCTTCCTCTCTGACAAACTTCAGTTTGGTAGTAGTTGCTGTCCTGTGCTGTTGGATATTCTCACAGGCATAGCTCTCGCAAGGATCCTGTGAGTGCTCCCTGTCCTTGTTCTTTTAATCCCAGGTATAGCAATAACAACTTCCAGCACTTCCTAGAAACTAGGTCTTCACCATCTTGTTTTGGTTCCTTTCACAACTGCCCATAGCTTTATAGTTCTTTCATTAAATCTTCACTATAAATAAGGGCCTCACCCTTTCTTGCTAAGACCCTGATTCCCTGATTTCCTACTCAAAAAATATTTGTTAATTTTGACCCTCACCATAACCCATGCCTTAAGTGAGTTTTAAATCCCTGATTTTCTCCACTGTTTTCACTCAACATAATTCAGGTTCTAAAGTTTTTCTTGAGTTTCAAATGACTCCAAACACTATATTCCTTTGAACCTCATTCCTACCTCCCTTCATTCACTCACTCATTCAGCAGAAACTTTTTGACAACTTACTAAGGACCAGGAACCATGCTGCCCTGCAGAATCACAGAGAAGGAAAATATAGTCAGTCCCCCAAGGAACTCACATTCAAGTGAGAGATATAATCAAATAACTAAATCTAATTCAAAGTGATACATTGAGCAATGGAGAGGTGTGCAAAGGCTTGAAGGCACAGAGCTCTAGCCACCCCATTCCTGGCTGTGGTCAGGAGACAATGATACAGCAGGATTTACCTTCCCACAAATGAACACTCTCAGGATGCCAGACTCTGTGCTAAGCACCGCACATACTTATTTAATACAGCAACACTATAAAGCAAATGTTACCATCTGCATTTTATACAGAAGGAAACTAAGGCTAAGTGGCAGAGCCCCTCTTTTAACCATCATACTACCCTGTCTTGTAAATGTAACACACACACAAGACCGAGGTATGGGAAAGAATAATTTTCTCTAAGGCTAAAAAGCTCTTTGCCACGGATTTTCACCTCAAAGCCACAATATTTCAGGAAGAGATGAAAAACTAGCTCTTTTCTGAGTCTTCTAATTGTTGAATAGGAAGCGTGGTGTCAGTAGCCCAGGAAGCTGTCATCACCATTTCTTCATTATACTAATTGCTCTTAGATGAAATATGGTTTGTTTTCCCTTTTAATCCTGCTCACACTCATAGCTCTGCTACTTTGGAATATTCTCTGCTTTGGGTCAAGGAAGGCTTTCTCCTTTTTTCATTATACAGAGCGTACAACTGAAGCCCAGGGCAGGTGACTGTCTCACCTGGATCCCACAACCAGTGGGAGGTAGACCAAAGTCCCAGTGACTGACCTCATTTGCCAGGGTACCCCAATAGCTGCCCTTCACCCCAGGTAGGACCATCTACTCGCTGTTGCTTATACAAGCATTTCTCTGCCAAACCGTTGTATTTTTTCTCACAGTTTCTTCCCATCCTAGCACAGCCTCTTCCTCCACCCTTCCTGAGTACATCTAACCCTGTACAATCACTCTAGCTCTTCCTGATCTCTCTCCCATTTACTCTCCCTGCACTGCCCTTCACCAAAGACTGACAACACTATTACACTTTGCTACCTGATTATGCATGCGGATTGCACTTCACTGCTGTAGTAGATGCCAGCCCACTCAGGCCTGAATCACCTACTTTGGAGATATTCCCATAGCACACAATGTAGTTCTGAGGCCACAGGAGAAATATATCATGATTAAAGTCTCTACAGTCAGTATGCTAAAGGCATCCCTTTTCTGCATGTTTTCAGGCAGAGATGCTAACTTCTACATCTAATGATATGCAATTGACTCAGTACACACACTGGAAACTCTCATATTCTCTCAGTCTCGCCCCTTCCACCAGCTACCTCTGCAGCAGCCAGCCCTGCACAGGCCTCCCCCAGCTTCCTTCTGGGGCAAACTGACAGCACCTCACCTCTAGCCATGCCATGCACCTGTTGCTGTCTGTCCCGGGCCTCTGAGATGCCAAGGCATAGGACCACGCTTAAAGCTCACCACTGCCAAGAAAATGTGCAGAGGAGTTATTAACTCTAGGAGCACCTTAACCAGCAGGAATCGTAAGCCTATAGATAAATGCTTTCCTCTTTTCCTCATGCCAGACTGTTCTGAGGCCTTCTGAGGTTCCTATAGGACCGAACACATGTTGCTACTGCAGTGGCCAAGGCAGTGGTTTTCCTTTCTTCCCTATTTCACTCTGGTCTTCAATCCCATTTCCTGCCAGGGATCTCATCCTAGGTTCTGCTTTCTGCAGAGCCAGGCTAAAACAGTGTATTAGTCTGGTTGAGCTGCCATAAGAACATATCATACATTGGGTGGTTTAAACAAGAGAAATTTATTTCTCATAGTTCTGGAGGCTTGAAAGTCCAAGATCAAGGTCCAAAGTTTCAGTTTCTGATGAGGGCTCTCTTCTTGGCTTGCATATGGTCACCTTCTTGCTGTGTCCTCATGTGGCTTTTCCCCAGTGACTACAGGTGGAGAGATCTCTCTCTCCCTCTTCTTCTAAGGCCACTGATCCTATCTAGGACCCTACCCTTAAGACTTCATTAAATGTAATTAATGCCTAAAAGTCCTATCTCCAAATACAATTGAGATTTGGGGCTTTGACATACAAACTGGGGGAGGAGGATGCAATTCAGTCTCTAGCAGACACTGTCACTCAAAAACGTTAGTTTGATCTTGACCAATAAGCAGCTGAGAAAGGTCCTCCAAGATCCCACCACCTCCCCCCCCCTTTTTTTAAGCTCCCTTCCCCTCTCTCATGTTTTAATGACTAAGGTCAAGGTCCTATTTAGGAAAGGTCTTATGTTAGCTTGTTCTCATGAATATTAAATGTTTCTAGTGTTCTGCTGGTTATTTGAAAGACTACGTTAGAAGAACTACATTCTAGTCTTTTCCTACTTACCAGTTTAGGGAGTAACTTTTTACTAGATTAAGGAGTGACCTAGAGCAAATAATTTTGCCTTTCCCGACGGCTTTACTCAGCTATAAAGTGGGATAACAGCTGTAAAGTGGGTTAACCCAGCTATTTTGCTGGGTTAGGGGGATCCAAGGAGATGGAAAGTGGGGAGATGGCATTTTAAAAAAATAAAAGGAGCTCAACAATGGAAGAACCTTGGGGTACTTTGAGGGAGGACCCTGGCGCACCCCACGGATCTCCATGGTCCACATTCCAGAGTACTCTCAAAGCGCCTGGGTTCACAGAGCAGCTTGGTTTACTCTAAGCTGCTTGCCGCCAAACCCGCAGTGTTTACCAGAATCCGGGTGGTTTGCAAACCCAGATGTCAGATTTCCTGTCCCAGAGATTCTCAACTTGCTCACCCCCAACTCCTATCGGCCTCCCCAGGAAGGAGAGAGGGGGCTGGAAGCAGGCGGAGCTTGCACGGGGCAGCCTCACCACTCCTCTCTCCCCACCCCAAAGGCAGGAATTTCTGGGATGGGCAGATGGTCCACCGCCTCTTCCTCCTCCTTCTCCAAGCCCGAGTGAGTAGGGCGGGGAAAACCTCCGCAACGTCCCGGTCTCCAGCCCAGAGCCCCGGGTGTCGGCACACTGTGGCGACAGGGACGACGGCGTGGGCCTCCGGGAGGCTGGGGTGGCAAGGCCCGGGCAGGCGTGGAGCACCGAGGGGGCTGCGCTCCCGCCTCCAGCGCCGCGGCCCCCGCGCTCGGGCTTTGGCGCTGGCCCCCCGCGACCGTCACTCCGGGCGACCGGCGAGCCCGGTGGTTAGCGATGCTGTTGCTGCCGTCGCTGCCGCCCCTGCTGCTTCTGCTGGGGGCGCCACGGAGCCTCGCCGAGGGCGCGGTGACCGCGCTTACCCCCGAGTCGGTCCTCGAGTGGCAGGGTGAGTGTCCCCGGGCCGAAGAGACCAGATCGGCACATTACGGGCGGGGGTGGTTACGGCAGAGAAGAAAGGGGCGAAGCTGAGGGCGGGGAGGGGTGACCATATTTGTATGGTGGCCGCGTCTCGGTAGTCCGGAGAAGGCCGGCGGATGGGCCCGTCCTGCACCCGGACGGGCCTCGCACCCCACTCTTCCCGCCCCGCATCCTCCAGGCATCCGCGGGCGGCCCCCGGCCTGGGCTGGAAGGCAAAACTTGACTACACTCTGACCCGGGACAAGCCGGGCACAGAAGGATAGAAGACGTCTCAGAAAGTAGCCACCCGAGAGTTGTTTATTTGGGAGGATCATCACTCAGATAAATGAGGGCAAAAAGATGTCCCACTTCGTCCCCTCCCAAAGCAAACTTGGATGTGTGCCACTTGCCCAGTGGCCCCTAGCCAGGCTTCCAGCCCTCTGCTCCTTCTGGAAAGAATACTTAATCTTTTCTGTTAATATCTTGCAGACAGAGGCGTGGAGCCTCTGTAGGCCATGAACTATGCAAGCTGGAGCAAATAACCCTCTTTGCCTCTCAGTTTCTCTCATCAGAGAAATGGGGTGTGTGATATGCAGAGATCGTTGGTAAGGCATCTGGCAGGCTTGTGAGCCAGAGTTCCTTCAAAGTCACCCCCACAGCCCATGTGCACACATGGATCAAGTCACCAAACATTTATTTAGCACCCAATACAGAGAAGACTCATAAAAGCTGTGTGAAGAGTCATGAGGGGAGGTTGTCCTGCAGGGGCCCACAGTGGAGAATAACTAACTGCATGGGTGCCTCTAAGGCAGAGAGGCCAGTGTCTGAAACTGGAAGCAGCCCCTCTGTGAAAGGAGGAGGGAGGCAGGGGGGTAGATAAACCAGCAGGAGTCTCCAGGCAGCCTCTGTCCCTTCCTCTCCGCCTTTGGGGATAAGTTTGGAAAGAAGAGGTAAAACAAGGTGTGATCCATCCCTGCGTTCATTGTTTTGTTTTGCTTTGTTTTCCTTCTCAACTATGCCTACATTTTTGAGGTAATCTTTTCTGGACTGTATTCTCTAGCACTCCCACAAGGCTTTATCAGGGACAGGTTGAGTAATTCTTATTCTAAAATGGCCAAAGATCAGAGACCTCTTAACCTTCTTGGTAAATTCAATAGAAATGGTCCTGTGGGGGCACCTGGGTATCTCAGTCGGTTAAGCATCTGCCTTCGGCTCAGGTCATGATCCCAGGGTCCTGGGATCGAGCCCCACATCGGGCTCCCTGCTCAGCGGGGAGTCTGCTTCTCCTTCTCCCTCTGCCTTTCCCCCTGCTTGTGCTCTCTCTCTCTAACAAATAAATAAATAAATAAAATCTTTAAGGAAAGGAGGAAGGAAGGAAGGAAGGAAGGAAGGAAGAAGAAGAAGAAGAAGAAGAAGAAGAAGAAGAAGAAGAAAGAAAGAAAGAAAAAAAGAAAGAAAGAAGAAAGAAAAAGAAAGAAAGAAGAAAGAAAGAAAGAAAGAAAGAAAGAAAGAAAGAAAGAAAGAAAGAAAGAAAGAAAGAAAGAAAGAAATGGTCCTGTGGATGTACATCTGACCCCCTCGTAGGAACCATCTCCACTAAGAGTTTACCATACAGTGCTTTTTCCTTTACATTTTAGAATGTGCCTGAGTGCTAGTATCTAGAACAGGACAGCAGCCCATAGGACAGAAGCTGCACCCAAGCCACACAGAGAAAATGCACCAGTAAGCCTCTGAGCCCCGGTTAGCACTAAGGAGCTAATCCCTACTATATGTAGAAGCCCCAAATCCTGGCCTGAGATAGTTTCTAATCAGTGCCTTCTTAGTGGCCAAGGACACTCCGAAGTTAAAACCATCTGCTACCTCCTGTACATTCCAAGTGACAGTTTGCAAATCTGAAAATTTGACATAGTTGGCAGAGAGATTATTCAGGTATGAAAATATTTCGATGCAAGTAGTTTATTTGGGAGGTGATTCTAGAAGACACAATGGAAGAGTGAGGAAATGAGACAGGGAAGGGGCTCAATTTCACAGGAGCCCTTCTCAGTGACTGTGAAGAACGCAGTGGACCCACTGAAGCGCAGGAAACAGAGGTATTCATCCACCAACTCCCGTTCCTCCCTGATGGAGGGTCCCTCCTGGGGCACTAATCTCCTGGTCTCTGGCCTGAATGGAGCACTGTCAGGCAAGGAGACACAGAGAGTCAGTCAGAAAATATGAGAACTCTGTCAGGTAAATGACCTCCAGGGTAGGCTGTATGGATAACCAATGGAATCTGCTACTTACTCCCAGATTGGGAAGATAAAAATATGAGTAGGATATGTCCTCAAGAGGCCGAGAGTCCAGAGACAGACACAGAAACACAAAAAATTACAAAACAGTGCAGTAGATGTTAAGATCACAAGGAATGAGCAAAGTTCTAAAGGCATACTCAGAAGGTACTGGCCTGAGGGGCTGTGGATTACAAAAAGGCATTTATTTTCCTAAAAGATAAGTAGAAAGGAGATAGAACATTCTGGAGGAAAGCACAGAGGCACAGAATCACATGTTGGGCAATAGGCTGAAAGTTCTAGTCTAAGCTCTTTTGGATGGAAGAAAGAGGGCCCACGGAAGGTCACTCAGGCAAACATGAGGCTAGATATAAGGGCACTAGGATCTCAAGGGGGACCCGAGGACAGGCTCTCCTGTGCAGCCAGGCCTCCTGCGAACTGAGAACTGGCCTCTGAAATAAAGCAACGACTTCCTCTGTTTCCCTCTGTCAGGGGCTGCTTGCTGGTCCCTGTTCGGTTCTCTTTCTATGGACTGGTTTCTTCTGCGTCTACTTGCAGTACCTTTCATGTGTAGCTCCCACAGCTTCTTTGGAAGAGTTGCCTAATTTCCTAGGACAGGAATCTGGCCACACTTGTCATAGCCTGTTGGCTAGTCCCTGCACTCTGCCCTTGAATTAGAGGCCTTCCATGGCTGGTAGGCTGCAATAGTGGTGTGAGGTGCACACATGGATCTGCTCCATCAGGGGCTGTGATTGAGTAGATCCCCAGAATAGGGTTGTGGCAGGACAAGAAGTTATGACAGATCAATATTCGGATGCATGCAAGAGATGAGGAAATGAAGAGTTTGGTTAGAGGCACTCTGCTTAAGGAAAATAAATTCTGGTGACGTGAACTGGGTACTGCTGAGAACAGCTTCATGAGTTCAGACAAAAGGGAACCAGAACACACTTTTAAGTTTAGGAATGCCATGGTCAGTTTGGGACTTGAAGAGGGTAATTATGGAGGTCAGCAAAAAGACCATGTGAGAGGTTAAATCAACTCTCATGAAGAAAGACATTGATGATCTGGGCTAAGTCAGTCACAGCAGGAATACTAAGAAGCAGAAAGTTTGGATTCAAGAAATATGGGTTAAAAAAAGAAGAAAATTAAAAATAATAAACTCAGTGAAAGACATAGAAGAAATGGCAGAAGAGGAGGGACAGCGGTTATAAAATGGAAATAACAAGTTTTGGAGGTGGATCCTTTCTTGATAGTGACCAAGTCCAAGGTGTGGTTGTAGGCGTGGTCACTGAAGTGGGGAACAGGTGAAAGAAGGTCCTCGGGACAGTGGAAGTTGAGGAACCCATCATCCACAGCAATACAGACATATGTGTGTGAAACAAAAGTTTCATTTAAAAAATACCACTACCTGGGGCGCCTGGGTGGCTCAGTTGTTAAGCGTCTGCCTTTGGCTCAGGTCATGATCCCAGGGTCCTGGGATCGAGCCCCACATCGGGCTCCCTGCTCCGTGGGAAGCCTGCTTCTCTCTCTCCCACTCCCCCCTGCTTGTGTTCCCTCTCTCGCTGTGTCTCTCTCTGTTAAATAAATAAAATCTTTTAAAAATAAATAAATAAATAAATAAATAATAAAATAAATAAAAAATACCATTACCTAATACGATGTGCTGCTACTCATCTACTCTGTCCCATTCCACTTTGTCTTGTAACACGGGTTATGACACACTACACTGATATCATGACCCATTCATGAACCATGACCTGTGGTGGAGAAAACACTGGGTTGGAGTATTAGGGCATCTGTGCAGAAGTTAAAGGCATTGAGGTGGAGAGGAGAACAGGGAGCCTGCTGGCATCAAAGTCATTGCGAATGTAAGGAAGAGGTTCAGGATGGTGTACCCCAGTGTTGAGGAAGGGAAGACCATGTGCCATGGGGGAGAGGTTTCTGAAGGAGGGTGATGAGAGCCACCACCTGGAGGCAGGAATGGGGAGACGAGGTGACCCTGAGATTTCCCCATAGCTTCCATTTCTGATACAAAGGTAACGGTGGTTCCCTTGACTGCTCCTCGTAGTAACTAACAATTGGACAATGATTACTGTGTGCTATTTTACACACATTAACACACTGAGTCTTTACCACAATGAGGTAGGTACTATTAATACATACCCTTCTTTACCGATGAAGAAGGTTAAAGAGTTTGCACCTATAGGAACTAGAAAAATGGGAATTCGAACCAGGCACTCAAGCACTAATGCAAAAGACACCCCCCACACACACACATAGCCTTATGACCTCACAAAATAATTCACTCTGTATCCTGTTGTTTGATGGGAGCATGTGATTTGATTCTGTGACAGGAGGAACAGGAAGCCAGCCTCTTGTGCTCTGCAATTCTTCCTTTTCCAAACCAGTATGTCTACATGTTAAGGGTGAATATTTTCATAAAGCAGAAAAGCTACTGATTTGGGCAATTCCTACACCCCTGCTCAACGAGCCATTCTCCTAATCTAGAGATGTGGAATTTAAGTACAAGCCTGATCAGATACTGGTTTAGCTGTCCTACCCGGTCATCAATCACTCCCACCACCTGACTCTGTTCCTCCCATCTTCATCATCATCTCTCAGAATCTCTTCCACTTCATACTTTTCTCATCCCAACTTCTCTGACTGGCTGTTTTCCTCACGAGCCTTTGAGAGTCAGCATAGACTTCCAATTTTCCTGGTGCTTTCCTTTTTCTCATTAAGCTTCTAACCTCTTTTTATTGTTGGTTGTTACAGTAACAACTGTAATCATTGTGTGATTCCACACAATGCAGGTTCCAAGCCAATGACCAGAACAGTAGAGTCACACAGAGATCTCAGTTGTCCCCTCATCTCCCCTTCCTTGACCTAACAATTTGCTTATTTATATCCAGTTTTCTGAAGAAATGATTCCTTTGTTTTGCCTCTTCTAAACTCATCCCTGTGTGATGAACCCTTATATGATCTATCAACCCTCATATGAACTATATTACTATCAAAGTAGTATAGTTGAGACATTTATAGACCCTTGCCTCCACTTTCTTGTAGAAATTATCCTTGAAAGCCTTTTAGGAGATGTTCCAATACAAAGCTAGGAACGTAAATTATATTTCTTTAATTATTCAGAGTGAAAGGAAAAACTGTTCATAAAAGAAACAAACAAATGCCTTTTAAACACTGTACTAAGTCATTCAGGGAAAAATATTTTATAAAACCACTCAAGAAAAATGGAGGAATATTATTAAAATTTCTGTAAATTGGATTCTGTGATACAGAGCTAAACAAAACAAACAAAAGAGGTTTCTGCTTTCATGTGTGGCCACATGATTTTTTAATTTATGATACTTTCCAGATTACTACAGTTCCAAAGAAATATGCTACTATGCTAAGTGAAATAAGTCAGTCAGGGAAAGAAAAATATCATATGATTTCACTTATATGTGGAATTTAAGAAAAAAAACAAATCAGTAAAGAAAAAAAAAAGAGTGAGACAAACAAAGAAACAGACTCTTAACTATAGAGAACAAACTGATGGTTACCAGAGGGGAGGTGAGTGGGAGAATGCGTGAAATAGGTGATGGGGATTAAGGAGTACACTGGTTGTGATGGGCACTGGGTGATGTATGGAAGTGTTGAATCACTAAATTGTACACCTGAAACTAATATTACACTGAATGTTAACTAACTGGAATTTAAATGAAAACTTAATTTAAAAAAAGTAAATGGCTAACCTAAAAATATATTCAGCCTCCCAGGTAATAAAATAAATGCAAAAAAAGGTGTTAGCATGAAAAAGAAATATGCTAGTAAAAAAAGTTTTACTATTTCTGGCTTTTGGCATTCTTCTCTTGAGAACTTTCCTTTTCAATTACGAAAATATAAGAGGAAATTCAAAGTAGTTCTCTAACTAAAAACATTGTTGTCTTATTTGGCACTATCCATGTTCAATGTTAAGATTT
Source organism: Halichoerus grypus (assembly GCF_964656455.1). Classification (NCBI taxonomy): domain Eukaryota; kingdom Metazoa; phylum Chordata; class Mammalia; order Carnivora; family Phocidae; genus Halichoerus; species Halichoerus grypus. The sequence continues at coordinate 124,075,255 of NC_135715.1, read as the reverse complement.
GCTTTTGTTTTATTAACATTTATAGAGTGATCACAGTGACTGAGGTAATCCTTATCACGATCCTGTGAAGCCAATGCTATTATTATACCCATTGTGCAGATGGAGAAACCAAGGCAGTTACTGTTCAGCTTCAAGCAGTTCTGCCGTAAAAGAAGTGCTCTGTAGTTTGCTAGTCTTTCTTCCATAGTGTTAGATTTGTTCAAGTAAGAACAGGGTGGGTTCATGGGCATGTGGCCCATGAAGACACAGAGTGCCATGCTCAGCAGGGCATTGCACTTGGAGTTTAATGTTCTGTGGTTTTGGGTCTTGCAATTCTTAATAACTTTAATCTCTGAATTTGTGCTTTGGGCATGAAGTCTCATGGGACAACAGAGCATGAGCCAGAAGCTAGAAGCTAGTTCAAGCTCAGTCCCACTTGTGTCACACCCCCACCCCCACCCCGCCAGATCCCCTGGATGGGTTCTAAGCGGCTGCCTCCCCACTCCTACCCTCTATCCACTGTGCTAACAGGTTGTGTTCAGGTTGGAGGACAGGGGGCCCGGGGTCTGCTAGTGGAAGACCAGTGGCATCTCAGGGAGGAGCAAGGCAGCGGCTACGCCCGCTGGGCTGACAGCACCAGGTGTGTTTGGTGAGGACTGAGTGGGGAGCCTGTCACCTATCCCCAATCCAGGCACTGAGCGTGAGTCCAGCACTGGCTGGCACAGAGGCTGCAATCCCTTGTGGGCTCACGGGAAGTGGAGATTGACTTGACTTCCCTGGCCCAGGCAGGAACCCACATTTTTATCTTACTCTGGGCCCTGCAAAGTAGGGAGCCAGCCTGAATCAGAAGCATGGGGACTACTATGGTTTGAATTGTATCCCCCTCAAAATTTGTATGTTGAATTCCTAACCCCCATTACCTCAGAATGAGAACTTATTTGGAGATAGGGCCTTTATGGAGATAATCAAGTTAAAATGAGGTGCTTAGGGTGGGCCTTAATTTAATATGACTGGTGTCCTTATAAGAAGGGGAAATTGGAACACAGAAATATGCATAGAGAGTAGATGATATGAAGAGGCACAGGGAGAAGACGCTCATCTACAAGCCAAGGAGGGAGCCTGGACCAGATACTTCTCTCACAGGCTCAGATGGGGCCAATCCTGCTGACACCTTGATTTTTTACTTCTAGCCTCCAAATCTGTGGGACAGTGAATTTCTATGAAGTCACTCCGTTTGTGGTACTTTGTTATTGCAGCCCTAGCAAACTAGTACAGGAACTAACAACATATCTACCATTAATAGTTGTTTTTGTGTTTGTGTTAATTTCTATCTCCCAGTTAAGTAAATGTGTATTTTTCTTAAATGGGTATATTCTTAAAGCACCTAAGATGGATGAGCTCGTGTAAACAGTTTTGCGTTCAATAATGTCACATCATTTCCAGAGTTGTTTTGGCTGTTGGTGAAGTTGTTTTCTGTTTCTATTTGTTTTGGTGACCTAGTCTTTGAATCACATCCCCAGGGCTTCAACAAGCAGGCATTTGTAGAGGGAAGTTTAACTGTGTTCTGTCTTACTGTGTCTTGCCGTAACTTGCTCTTTGTAGCCAGGCTTCCTGGTGACTGATATGGTATGTTTTCAAGTCTATAAAAAGATAACAGAGCTGCTGTGAATAATGATTTTTATACCAGCCATGTCTATTAGGTACTTTTGAGTTAAAGACAAAATGATGGAGGGATAGACTAAAAGCTAAAAGGAAGAGAAAGGTTTTCAACTCAACTTATCAATTCACTGGTAAGATACAGAGAGATACAGCGAAGAACCTCAGAAGAGATGAGATTTTCTGCAAGGGTCAGCTACTGCTAACTGAGGAAGGGACGGGAGGGAATCTGAGTAAGCACGGTGTGGTAAGGACAGTCTACAAGGGTTAACCCACTTCACACAGGGTTTGGTAACAGGCAATTTGAATCCCCACAAAACTGGAGCCAGTGGAGCTGATTAGCTGGGTTTCATGTTTCCCGCATGTGAGAAAGAGCATTGTGTGCCCCGTGGAACTGGGAGTGGTGATTTGGGAAGATTAGAAAAAAAAGGGAGAGAACACGTAAAAAGATTTAGCAAGAGGGATCCCATAGGCCTGTGGAGATGATGATTATCCAGGTTCAGAAGCTGCAGGAAAAGAAAGAAAGCTCAAAGTCAAGGACAGTGCTAGGGCAGATAAAGAAACGGAAGTTCTGCGACAGGATAAGGACATATTTTAAAATGTACTTTATATTTTAGTTGATTAATAGCAGGCAATTGAGAGGTAGCCACAGGCTTTGTTAGGTGCTGTCAGATTAAGAGACAAACACCAAATCTCAGATGATTTGGGATAAAATGCAAATATGCATGCAGAGAGGGCCAGAAGGGACAGGCACACTTTTCACTTTGTTCTGCGGGACTGTTCTTTCAAGTTCTGCAAGCATCAGAAATTCCTTGCTTATTGGTTTGGAAAGTCATATTAAGAATCCAGATTTTCTGCATCATTCAGCCATGAACAGAACTTGATTCAGTGGCTTACAACATCCTTTCCTGCTACAGAGTAATCTAAGTAAGGAACACAATCAGATCTGAATCCACTGTTCACTGCACAGGACAAACCCAAATTTGTGTTGCTGGAAAAGGTCAATACATCTCAAGAGAGACACTGCTCACCTTCAGATTGGTTACAGGAGAGAAATGCCCTCCCCACTATCTTCTGGACCCTTTCCACGCCCAAACTGAAATACAGTAGTCTCCCTCTTTTCGCGGGGGATACATTCTGAGACCCCCAGTGGATGCCTGAAACCGCAGATGGTACCAAACCCTATATATACTATGTTTTTTCCTATACATACATACTTAGGATAAAGTTTAATTTATAAATTAGACACAGTAAGAGATTAACCACAGTAACTAATAATGAAATGAAAGAATTATAATATACTGTAATAAAAATTATGTGAATGTGGTCTCGCTCAAAATATCTCGTTGTACTGTATTCACCCTTCTTGTGCCGATGCGAGATAATAAAATATCTATGTGATGAGATGAAGTGAGGTGAATGCCGTAGGTATTATAACATAGTATTAGGCTACCCGCGACCTTCTGGTAACACCTCAGAAGAGGGATCATCTGCTGTCTGACCATGGTTGACCTTGGGTAAACTGAAACTGCCAAAAGCAAAATGGAAGCTAAGGGTGGGGGAGGGACTACTGTACTGTCAGAGCGTAAAGGAACTGGACAGACTCAGGAGATGTTATAGGGCAGAGAGTGCCTGAGCACCGGCCGTGTGGGTGGATAGAGGAGAAGATCTTTAGTTTTTTTTAAAGATTTTATTTATTTATTTGACAGGGAGAGACACAGTGAGAGAGGGAACACAAGCAGGGGGAGTGGGAGAGGGAGAAGCAGGCTTCCCACTGAGCAGGGAGCCTGATGCGGGGCTCCTTCCCAGGACTCTGGGACCATGACCTAAGCCGAAGGCAGACGCTTAACGACGGAGCCACCCAGGTGCCCTGAGGAGAAGAGCTTTAAATCCAGGCAAATGGGGTGGGAGATTGAAACTGGATTGTATTTGCCAAGCTGTGGTTTCCTAATAGCTTTCTTAAGCATTGCACTTGATGTGAACCGTGTATGTGAACTTTTCCTTCCTCTTCCCTTAATATGGAGGAGCACAGAGGCTGACTTTTTATGTGTAGTTGGATTAGGTGGCCACCACCATAATGGAATTTATTAAATACCAGAAAGCCCTTTGCTTGCCTAAAATCCACCATAAAAAGAGCATTTCTTTAGGAATTGTTGTTTTATTGCTTGTTTCAAGTGTTTTTGTGTGAAAAGTACAGAAACCTCAATGAAGTCTTAATGCTTCAAACCTTATCTTACTCACTTACCACTTCAAACCTCCACCCATTTCTAAGAGAAGAGCTGTCTAAAGCGGACGGAGGCACCCCAAGGCAGGTGGAGGTGATCAGAAGGGGTGCCAAAAGTGAAGTAGTGGGGGCGTCAAGGGAAATGTCCTACAGGTACCTACAGTCAGCACCATTCCAACGGACGGATCAGACGGGAATAGTAGCCCCAGGCTTTAGACTCCAACCTCATGGTATCGTAGGAATTGGCAGGCATTTGCCAGCCAACTGAACAGCTGAAACCAGAAAACAAATCATTGCAATTACCTTTTCCAGAAACCTCACGTTCCATTGATCACTAAATCTTGTCATTTCTTCCCCCTTTAAATTCTCTTTCTAGTGACTGGAGTCTCACCATTCCCTCCTTTCCTTTCTCACCACACCCAGCTGAATTGAGGCCTTCTGTCCCCTTACTGGATCATAGCAATAATCCCCAGACAGTGCTCCAGCTCCGTGGTGGACTGTCTCATCCCACCTAAGGATGAGAACTCCTCCAGGCCAGGAACTTGGACGTTTGTCTCACACCTATATTCTTAGCACCTAAAACAATGCTGGGCACACAGTAAGTGCTCAGTAAATGCTTTTGTTGAATGATTCACCATGCCAATTCATCTACACCAGAGCCTCAGTCATGCCTTCTCTTATTCCCAAAGCTCTCTCTCTCATCTGAAGAATAATAGACAAATTTTTTAATGAAATTCAACTTCGTCATAAAATGACCTCAAACCACCTCTTTCTAATTTTATATTGTATAACCACCAGAGTCTTTTATATAGGTGGACTCTCATCACCCTGGAGCTGATTATTTTTGTCACTTCTGAGATTTGGTGATATTCGCTCTGCCTAGAATGCCTCCTTGCCCACCTCCTCAGCTGTGCACCTATAGACCTCCTCCACTATTCTGAACTCTCTCTTTCTCTATTTCTGCAATGAAAACAGGCATCTTGCTTGGCTAGTTCACCAATGTGCCTCTGTGTGTGACAAAAGTTAGGTCACTAATAAATGACTGTTGAATGAAAATGTGTGTGTGTGTGTGTGTGTGTGTGTGTGTGAGAGAGAGAGAGAGAGAGATTTCTCTGAAAAGCCAAATTACCCCTCCTAACCCTGGCTTTTACCTCAATATGTTTATTTATACCTCTGACATCAAAATATACTTCAGCGTTAAGTTATAATTCTTTCTGTACATTTCATGATATACTCCCAGGGTTAACATCAATTCCTTAAGGGCAAACACTATGACATACATATCCTTCTTTCTGCAGGGTTCCTAACACATACCATACTAGGGACTGAAAAAATGTTTGTTTGAAATTTTAAGTCTCCTACTTCAAATTTTTGGCAACAATCTGCAGCAGTTTATTTTCTTCTTTATATGTTATCAATTAATGTATGTAAATAAAGCTAGAACTAGACCTATATTGTCCTCACTGAGCACATGGATATTAAACTTCAGAGACAAAATGGATTCGGAAAAAAATGTAAAAGAATGATTCAGTGAAATAACCTTTATAGTCCCACCAGCTCTAAAGTTCATGGTTCGGGTTTATGGGTAAAGTTAGTCTCCTCCAAATGGCCTAATTCCTTCCAGTCTGTTCTCTGTCTCCTCCCTGGAAAGTGGGCAAGTGCATGCAACCACACCCACTCTCCCCACTCAGAATGATCCGAGGACACTGAGGACCCATGTCCACCTCACATATGACACTAGTTGAGGATCCAGTCAAGTGTCTTAAGTTCTGGGCTATTTTCTTTTGTTTTTCATCACTTGCTTTAAGGGTTATTTTAAATGTAGTTATAATGTTTTCTTTGGAATTGATGGAACTCCTTTCTTTTCTTTAACTAGAATTCTCATGATTTCAGAAGAAATAGATATACTTTTATGGGACAGATATTTAGACAAATAATTCTTCTCTCTGTCTCTGGTCTCTGGTGCCTACCACATGGTTAGCACTCAATGAATACTTGCGGAATGTAGTAATATTCTACATGCAGTCATAAAAGGATTACCTTAAACCTAAGTTCCACATTTGATCAAGGAAGAATTCTCCTCCCATTTCTTAGAAAAATACATGTTAGGGGCACCTGGGTGGCTCAGTCGTTAGGTGTCTGCCTTTGGCTCAGGTCATGATCCCAGGGTCCTGGGATCGAGCCCCACATCGAGCTCCCTGCTCAGCGGGAATCCTGCTTCTCCTTCTCCCACTCCCCCTGCTTGTGTTCCCTCTCTCGCTGTGTCTCTCTCCGTCAAATAAATAAATAAAATCTTTAAAAAAAAAAAAGTACATGTTATCCTGTGGGGCCAAAGGGTGGGTCTAAAATGATCTCCTCCTCAGAAGAACCCAGAAGTAGAAAGTAGAACCACTGTCTTCTGTGGATTTTATCCCCTACCCCCACCCTCGCAAAAAGGATAAAAGTTAGCTTATAAGTTACTTCTAGTAAATCAATCCTTTCTTTCCTCTTAAACTTATAATTATGAAGGGAAGTATAATAACATTTTACTGCAAAGAGATTTAGTAATTCTGGCAGTCCTTCATTAATCACTTAATCAGTGTTCAAGCAGAACTGATGTCCTTGACATATATAATCAATCTTGATTCCTCCCACATTTGATTTTCATCCTTTCAAAACCTGACTATAGACACTAAGGATTGGTGGCCTTTTTCCACATTATGTTTTTGTTACAGACAACCCATATATGCATATAACAATAATCAGAATATTGATACCTGTATTGGGTCTCCTCATAGTCTATTTGAAAGCAGTTGTTTTCTCTTCAGTGAATTTATAGAGATTAATGGTGCCAGGACCAGATTCTATTATAGTTTAATGGGAAAATGGGATTGGGTCATTTTTTAGCTTCATATGGCCTAGTATTCTTTTGGAGATGGCATATTTATTGTTATTGTTAAGCCAGAGCTACTTGTTTATGATACATTCTGAGGAACTTTTCCAAAAGCTACATTCTAAAGGCAGCTGGGCATGAAAACATAACACGCCAAAGGTGAGCAGCATGGGATTAAGTTTGTCAAATATCTTCTGCTTCAGAAGGGTATTTTTATGATCACTGGTGTAACTCCAGAAGTTCTGATCCCACCACTCCTTTTCTCGTAACACTTAATAATTTGAACATTTAAAAACATTATTTATTCACCCAAAATTTTAGTGATATATAATTTCAATGTTGACTTACAGACCATCCATTCACTCATCCATACACTGCTTGTCAACATCATGTGTTTGTCTCTTTCTTATCAGAGAGCTGCAGTATAGACTTCACAGGTAGATACTAGTGTGGAAGATGAACAGATGAGGACTCTTAATTCATGATTGCTCACATATTTGAACAAACAAGACAAGAATTTTGTTATCTGGCTTTTGAAGAGTATTTTTCCTCCATAAAAGGTGACTTCAGGATTTTTTTAAAAGTCTACACACACTGTGTGCTGCAAAAGCTAGAGTAAAAATGAATTTTTCTGGTAATGATAGAAGAGAAGTCTTTGGGGATGCTCAAGTTAGCACTCTCCAGGTGTTCAATCAGATCTATGTTGCCTCTGCAGACCAAGAATTGGGAAGCCAAAGGGATGATAGTAATAATAACATCGACTTGCTGAAGTCTTCCTATGCCAAGGTGGTGTATGATGTGCTTTGCATGGGTTATTTAATGGAATACTTTTAGTATCCCTGTGAGATCAGTATCACATATGCTCCCAGTTCAAAAGGGAAAGGTGAGGCTCATTGAGATTAAAAATTTGCCCAAAATTCCAGACCAGTCTGCCTGACTGAGAGTCCTCAACCCCTCGTCTCTCTACCCATCTTAGGTGTATAAACTGAGGCCCAGGGGGCTGAGATCCAGCCAGTAAGTAGGTGGCTATATTTGAACATGTATTTGAGATAGAAGCTAACCTACAGAACAGTTATAGTAAAATAATTATCCTTTAGTGAAAAATTAATGAAACTCTGGGCTAGCTAGAAAGTAATTAGTAGATTACAACAGAAATTAAGGTTAACCTTCTACCCAGGCATGAAAAGGTGAAAAGGAGAGTTGGAGAGAAGGTTAATTATCAGAGTCCACATCACTTTGGCAAGGGGTAGATTTGATCTTGAATGACTATTACTAATAACCATATAGACATCGTCTTCATTAGGAAAACAAATCTCCTGATCTAAATGAAATCTCCCTAAAACCATTCATTCTCTTCCCCCGCCCAAACACACTTGCTTCTCTTTTGCTCTGATATATGATGATCAAAGCAATTTTCTGACAACTAATTCAACTCCCCAAATATATGGTTATGAGTAAAGTTATCAATTATTAAATGAGGCATAGCTTTAATTAATACATTGACAATCTTTTTTTTTAACAATGTCGTCAGTGATTTTGGTTACAGTAAATCAGTTCTTGGCCTGAGTAACTTTGGAAAAAACAAAAGAACTTTTACCAAAATGAAACATTGTCCCCATGCACTGATGCACAAGGAGGCTTGTCCTGCACTGTCCCAAATCTCCAGAAGGCCTCCGCCTGTCATTCTATGCCCCCGCCACACAACACAACTTGCCCTAAACCACAGCCATTTTAAGGAAAGCTGATAAGGTTCCTTCAGCTTTTTAAAGAATGGAGAGGAGGTAAAATATAAGAAGGGAGCCTACCTAATGAGTGAACAAAAGAGCTCTTGGACCTTGACCAGACATTCTGAGGTGAGAAGCTCAGGAACCCCAGGCCTTCCAACCTCTGCAGGCAGGACTGTGCAGCGTCAGCACATTTAATCAATATCAAGCATTTACTGAACTTCTATAACGTACTCGGTTCATTCCGTGCTTAGACTGAAGAAATTAGACATGATTTCTACCTCCAAAAAACCTGTGAGAGGACACGTTCATAATTGTATAACAGGTGTTTTCCAGACCAGTGACTTGAGAGATAGTCCGATAGTGGGCAGGTAGCTAACACCCATGCCCTGGCTGGGCCCCACCAGCTTTTCCACAGGAAATTCACCGAAATCTCTTCTGCCGGCTCCAGAGGTTAGAGGCTCAGAAGTGTATCACAAAAGCCTACTTTCTCCACATCTCTCTGTGGCCTGAGTGGCTTGGCCACTGCCATAGTCCTCTACCATCCCTCATGTATCTACACGTGGTGCCGGGTCTGAGCCAGTGTCCTGGGCATCCACCTATTGCTGGTCCCACCCAATGAGGCTGCTCTCGTGAAGAGGCCATCCCCAGAGCAAATGTCCCCACTTTTTTACTCCACATGGAGCCAGCACTGAGAACAAATGTGGAGAAGCTTTTTTCCCACCAGCATTGCACCTTGTATCAAGACACAAAACAGCACTTCACTTATACACTTTTGTTTTTCTATAGGAATCTGATGGTAGAACTTTCCATTTCAGTGACCCTTGGTTCAGCTGGTAGGTTTCTAATATTCAGGCACTTGCCTGAAGAAAACCAAAGGGTCACCATACCTCTGGGCATACAATGTCCCTCCCTTTTAGCCCTGGGTATTATTACCAATCCCTGCTCTCTATCCAGCTGTGGCGAGCTCCTTCGCCATAATACCGCTTCCTGTGGGTCAACAGGCAGCCTTTGCAGCTGTATGTCCATGGAGGTCTTAGATCACTTCCCCATTAGTTCCAACAAGTCCATTTTGTTTCCCAAGAAACCCCTCTGTTTTGTGCAAATAAAGCTCTTCGGGTGGACCCATCCATCAACTCCAGATCTGTTCAAAATGACTGTAAATTGTGACACATGACAGCATATAGACATGTACACTGGGATCCTCATGACACTAGTTAATGATACATGAAAGTTCCATGCCACATTTTCTCTTTTGTTGTTTCAGATAAAGGAATATTCATTATCCAGAGTGAAAGCCTCAAGAAATGCATTCAAGCAGGCAAATCTGTACTGACCCTGGAGAACTGCAAACCACCGAACAAGCACATGCTGTGGAAATGGGTTTCAAACCACCGCCTCTTTAACATAGGAGGCAGTGGCTGCCTAGGCCTGAATTTATCTAATCCAGAGCAGCCATTGAGCATATATGAGTGTGATTCCACTCACATTTCCTTGAGATGGCTCTGTAACAGGAACATGCTCACCGGCCCTCTCAAGTACACGGTCCAGGTGAACCACAACAACATGCTTGTGGCCTCATGGAAATATCTTCACAAGTGGATTTCCTATATGTCAGATGGTGGAAGCATTTGTGAATATCTGCACAAAGGTAAAAAAAAAAATAATTGAAATAAAACTACTTGTGAAAGGGTATATTTAGAAAGTTTGCCCCTAAGTAAAGTTTTGTGAATTATATGACAGCACCTAGAGTCTCAAGGGACGTCTGCTAAACACATTTCAGTTGCTTACTCGCTTATTATAAAAGGATTATTGGAGTCTTGGAATGAGCTTTCTACATTCTGCTAAAGAAGCAAAACTTGGAATTTAAAGGTATTAGGGGAGAAAACACTTAAATAACTCTGGGAATCAATGGAAAGGAGGAGAAAGAATGGAAGGCTAGGAGAGAAAAAGAAAATAAAGGTGGGAAGAAAAGGTCTATGAAGTAAAGACTTATCAGGATGAATAGAAGAACCTCTCCTGCCCCCATTTCTCTTATTGTAGAAACTCAGCCCCATGTATGAGTGTGTCCACAGAGCACCTCAAAGCTTCCTCACTGGCATCCACATCATGGTCGTGGACAAGGCATTTAAAGATAAACCACAATGTCAAAGCCATTGGCAAGTGTCAAGGGGTGGAAAAGCATGGTTTCAGGAGTGGAGGTTTTCCTTCTCCATAGTTCTGTAATATTTGGCATTTTGAGCAGGAAAAAAAAAAAAAAGACAGAACATGGTATAAATTCTGAAACCTCAAACCTGGCTCTTAGACTTCTCTCTGTAGCTCTCTTCATTCATTCATCCATCTAACCTTCACTTATTTATTGAGCACTGACTGTTTCTCTGGTACAGTGCTGGGCATTTAATTTACACAAGCCAACGAGACAGATGTGGCCCCTGACCTCATGGTGCTCTGTAGAACTATGGCTTAACAAGAGCATATCCTTCTAAGAACTTTACACCAGTCCTAGGAAGCAGAGCAAGGGACTCCTAAGATCCAAAGCAGGATTTTCTTTTGTACCTACAATAAACCAAATAAAAAGAGAGCCAAGAGCAAGCCATTTCCAGGACTCACTACAATAAGCAAGTGTTGCAAGCCAGCACTCTGAATAGTCTTCGATTCTAAGGAAGAACTTAATATTTTGCTTTATGTTAATTTTTTAGCCTTATACCCACATTCCTACACACTCAGGGGAAGACTGAGTAGAAGTCAGGGGATTGAAACAGGGGGATGTATCCTGAAATACCTGTAATTCCTAAACCGCCAAACCTCCAGGGCTGGCAATGTGGTGTGTGCTCAATCTAGCCTTGCAAACTGTGGCGAGGGAGTGAAAACCTCCACAGCTGGCCTTTCTGCTCCAAGACCCCCTTAACTGAGGGTGGCCCAGATCCCCCCTCACCACTGAAAGCACCCCCCACCCCGGCCCCACTGAGTCATGCTTAAGGCCGAGGATACCCGATTATTGAAATACTCTGAGAAAGCAGCCGACAGGCCACCTCCTCACAGTAGAGGCCTCCTAGCTAGTCATCCTATTTTCCCCTCTCCCCGTGTCGGTTCGGTTTGCCACACTGCACCCTGAGTTAGTCTTTAAAAATGGAAATCTGATCATGTCATTTTCCCATTCAAAACTCACTACTGACTTCCCACCACCCTCACAGCAAAGGCCAAAATCCATAATGCGGCAGAGCCGGCCCTCTGTGAGCTGACGCTCCAGTACATCCCCAATCCCACTTCCTTTTGCACCTCTTTGTGCTTCCCCTTTCACACCCCCCACACACTCTTGTCACAGGGCCTTCTTATTTGCTGTCCCGCCCACCAGAACGACTCTTTTGCAAAGACTTGCATCTTGACCTCACCCAGTTCTTATTCAGAGAGGCCTTCATTGACAACCCTCTCCACAATAGTGCTCCTCCATCCTTCAAACACACACACTATCTTCCTGCCTTGCTTTGTTTTTCTTCATGGCACTTATCACTATCTGAAATTATATGTTTACTTGTACACTTCTTAGAACAGAAGCTCCCTATGAAAGGGAAGATTTGCAATTTGCTCTCTAGTACATCCCCAGTGTTGGGCACATTAAATGCCCAATAAATATCTGTTGAATGAATGAATTCATAAATGCCTATACAATTCTTGAGGTTCAGATGGTGATCCCTGATGTATTTGGGGGTGAGAAGGTATTTTAAAATAGATTTTCATTTAATTTTCCTTCTCAGCCACTGACAAATATGTGTGCTACGGTGGTGGGGCACCACTGTAAATAACCAGGTAGAAAATAGGTAAACAAGACGTTTATCAGCACGTGCTCTGAAGCCAGCACTTACCCTTGTACCGTCACACACACTGCCTACAGTGAGGCCCCAAGGATTCTCTGTGGGATAGCGAGGGCCTTATGCATCGTAGGTTCTCAGTCAATAAAAAACGCATTAACTATATGACAGTTTCCAAAGACAAAGCTGACATAATGCTCATTTGACTTTGCCTTTTTCTCCTAGATTTGTACACAATCAAAGGGAACGCCCACGGAACACCATGCATGTTTCCCTTCCAGTATAACCGACAGTGGCATCATGAATGCATCCGGGAAGGGCGGGAAGGCCACTTACTGTGGTGCGCCACGACCAGCCGATATGAACGAGATGAGAAGTGGGGATTTTGCCCAGATCCCAGTAAGAGGAAAATCTAGTTTTCCCCATATGTCATGAATGAATCAAGCATGATTAGAAAGTTATCTGTATTTAAGGAAAAGCACCAGGATTGATATATTGAAGTCTGAATAAGCACTCTGATTCCATTTATCCAGATTTTGATTTTGTGTTTGTTTTGCCTTGAAAAGACAATTCTGATGTATATTCTTTTTTTCCTCTTATGCTCAAAAGATGTTAATTAGCCTTTCTTCATTAAGCTCAGTGCATAAGGATGCTTTAACCAGAATGAAATTATAACACTCTGTGCGCTCATTAATCCCAGCTTCTGGGCAGAATACGTCAAAACAAACCTGAATGCATATAAAACTCATTCTTTATTTCTACGTGCAACCCACCCCCTCCTATAAGCTGCCTTAATTTCTCCATGTCCAGACTGCCTATCTCACCCATTGTCAGGTCCAGGCATCAGCTGGTCCCCTGATGACCTTTTTAAAATCGCAATTGCCCTCATTATTTCTCAACAATGAGTTCTCATCTTGACTCCCTTTCCTTATTGCTCAATTTCTAGCTATAACCTCAAAATCTGACAGCTGCAATGTTCTAATTTTTTTTTTCAGTTAGTACTTTACTATTTTATTTTTATTTAGCTAAAAGTTTTCCAATACCTGCTAAATATTGAAGAATATTTATATATACCTTCTACTTTTTTTTTTTTTTAAGAAGAAAGAGAAGGGGGAGAAGCAGAGGGGGAGAGAGAGAGAGAATCTTAAGCAGGCTCCATGCCCAGTGTGGAGCCCAACTCGGGGCTCAGTCTCACCACCCTGAGATCATGATCTGAGCTGAAATCAAGTCAGATGCTCAACAGACTGGCCACCCAGGCGCCCCTATACTTTCTACTTTCTATATTCAGTGTCCTCCACCTTGGTTCTTGCAAGTCAGAGAGTATAGCTCCTACTATCTCCTCTTCCTTGCCTACCTCCCTTCCACATATATGACAAATACAACAAATAAATTAGAAACAAACGCAAATTGAAGAGATGAATTCCAAAGAATTTATAAGTTATCTGTAGAATTGTTTTCTAATCTAAGAACCAGTATGGCTTAGTGAATAAGAGAGAGTACAGGTTTTGAAGTCAGACAGACCAAGCTTGGAGTCTGTTTCCCTTCAATGATGAGATCTTGAGTCTCCGTTTCTTTGCCATAAAATGGAGATAATAACGGTAACTCTTAGGATTATTGAGATCCAATTTGATGATGCATCTAAGGTACATGTACTTCTGGTACATGGTAAGCATTCACCAGGATTAGCCATTGCCATCAGCATCAACATATATCATCATCAAATCTAACTTATGCATTCAGTATGCACTTCTGAATCAGTGGTTCCTTCTCTTTATTGTCTTTCAGCAGCACTACGTTAGCATAGTGGTGGATATCAAGAGTGTCAGTCCTTAGGACCCTCCCTTCAAAGAACTTGGTCTCTAGATGTAATACAGACAGATTTGCTCTATGCCAGAAAATACAGACTATATTTGATATGATATTCTAGAATCACCAGGGGGATAGTTAACAATACATATCCTGGCCCCTCTATCAGAGATGCAGTGGGTCCAGTGTGTGGGACCCAAGCATCTGCATTTTTGACAAGTAACCTAAATGATCCTGTTGCAGATAATTCTTCATCAGACAATTCACAGTATGCAGATAATTCTGTAAACATACATCTATATACAGAGCTGATATTAAGACATTTAACAACTAATACGGTATGGACTATTGACCAATCCCAGTGGAGACTTTAACACAGAGGTTAGGAATCCTGAAGGCCCAGTGCTGGTTTTAACCCCTCAGCTTTTGGAGTGTGAGGAGATGTGATGAAGGAAGAGATGCAGGAGAGACTGGGGCAGGGGCGCTTGGGTGGCTCAGTGGGTTAAGCGTCTGCCTTCAGCTCAGGTCATGATCCCAAGGTCGTGGGATCCAGCCCCACATCAGGCTCCCCAGTCAGCTGAGAGTCTGCTTCTCCCTCTCCCTTTGCCCCTCCTCCCCCACTCATGCTCGCTCCCTCTATCTCAAATAAATAAATAAAATCTTTAAAAATAAACCAATATCAATATCATTAACATGTATTTCACATGGCCTTAATACTGGGGACATTTTTTTAAAATTTTTTTTTATTATGTTATGTTAGTCACCATACAGTACATCATTAGTTTTTGATGTAGTGTTCCATGATTCATTATTTGCATGTAACACCCAGTGCTCATTACAACACATGCCCTCCTTAATACCCATCACTGGGTTACCCCATCCCCCTCCCCCCCTCCCCTCTGAAACCCTCAGATTGTTTCCCGGAGTCCATAGTCTCTCATGGTTCATCTCCCCCTCTGATTTCCCCCTCTTTCTTCAGTTTTCCCTTCCTTCCCCTAATGTCTTCCGTGCTATTCCTTGTGTTCCACATATGAGTGAAACCATATGATAATTGTCTTTCTCTGCTTGACTTATTTCACTTAGGATAATCCCCTCCAGTTCCATCCATGTCAATGCAAATAGTGTGTATTCATCCTTTCTGATGGCTGAGTAATATCCCATTGTATATATGAACCACATCTTCTTTATCCATTCATCTGTTGAAGGGCATCTCAGCTCCTTCTACAGTTTGGCTACTGTGGACATTGCTGCTATGAACATTGGGGTGCATGTGCCTCTTCTTTTCACTATATCTGTATCTTTGGGGTAAATACCCAGTAATGCAATTGCTGGGTCATAGGGTAGCTCTATTTTTAACTTTTTGAGGAACTTCCATACTGTTTTCCAGAGTGGCTGCACCAGCTTGCATTCCCACCAACAGTGTAAGAGGGTGCCCCTTTCTCCACATCTTCTCCAACATTTGTTGTTTCCTTTCTTGTTGATTTTTGCCATCCTAACTGGTGTAAGGTGGTATCTCAATGTGGTTTTGATTTGAATTTCCCTGATGGCTAATGATGTTGAACATTTTTTCTTTTTTTTTTAAAGATTTTATTTATTTATTTGTAAGAGAGAGTGAGTGAGAGAGAGCATGAGCAGGGAAAGGGGGAGAAACAGACTCCTCCGCTGAGCAGGGAGCCCGACGTGGGGCTCGATCCCAGGACCCTGGGGTCATGACCTGAGCCGAAGGCAGACGCCTAACCAACTGAGCCACTTAGGCATCCCAATGTTGAACATTTTTTCATGTGTCTGTTAGCCATTTGTATGTCTTCTTTGGAGAAGTGTCTGTTCATGTTTTCTGACCATTTTTTGACTTAACTTTTTGTTTTTTGGGTGTTGAGTTTGAGAAGTTCTTTACAGATCTTGGATACCAGCCCTTTATCTGTAATGTCATTTACAAATATCTTCTCCCATTCTGTGGGTTGTCTCTTAGTTTTTTGACTGTTTCCTTTGCTGTGCAGAAGCTTTTTATCTTGATGAAGTCCCAAAAGTTTGTTTTTGCTTTTGTTTCCCTTGCCTTTGGAGATGTGTCATGAAAGAAGTTGCTGTGGCCGATGTTGAAGAGGTTACTGCCTATGTTCGCCTCTAGGATTTTGACTTTTTTTTTAACCGCAGTATTCTCCCTGAGGTTCTGTGAAGAGCCCTGTTACCATTCTCTGTCTCCTGTATTCAATTATGGTTTCCCAGGTGGAAGCCTGGGTACAGTGGTGCTTGGGGCTTTTCACCCCCCAGTCTTCCTATAGCTCAGAAGCTTCTTCTGCTTGACAGCCTGCTAGATTCCAGCTCTCCTGACCTTTACCTCAACCAGCACCATTTGTATAGTGCTAAATTACACTTCCAGTTTTCTTCCTTTCTTGTTACTTTTGGTTCCTCGTAACCAACATAACTCAAAATGATGTGTCAAAGGCTGAAATCTGAGCAAGCTGATAGCTCTTTCCACGGGAGCAACAAGTGAATAGGACAGAAAGGAGTGAGTGGAATAAAGCAAAGATTTGTACTTCTGTATCTCATCTTTCTTAATGGAAGGTTTTAGTATCTCACTGCAAAATGATGCTTCCCTTTTTTAAAAAAAAAGTTGACTGTAAGTGAGCAAAATTTAAATTTAGTACTACTACATATATAAACACACTGGCAGGAGGGATACAATAAAGCACTTGTCACTGTAGATTTTCAGGAACAAGGAGATATATAGGAATCTCTCTGGGTTTGTTTAGAGGCAATTCTGTGCCATGATGAGTCCCTCTTAATTGTGTGTCTTACACAGCTGGACAGTCATGCTCAGTTAGTTTGAGATATTTTTTTTTTATTTTTTTTATTGTTATGTTAATCCCCATACATTACATCATTAGTTTTAGATATAGTGTTCCATGATTCATTGTTTGTGCATAACACCCAGTGCTCCATGCAGAATGTGCCCTCCTCAATACCCATCACCAGGCTAACCCATCCTCCCACCCCCCTCCCCTCTAGAACCCTCAGTTTGTTTTTCAGAGTCCATCGTCTCTCATGGTTCTTCTCCCCCTCCGATTTCTCCCCCTTCATTCTTCCCCTCCTGCTACATTCTTCTTCTTCTAGTTTGAGATATTTTTAAGACTTCAACCTCTGGAATGGTCTGATTGCCCTTGAACCTTATTCAGCTGATACAATTATTTTATCAGTAACTTCAATGGTGTAACGGGCAGATTGGTATCAACATAGATGTATGACTGTGAACCTCACCTAAGCCTCCAACACTGGTTGCAATGCTATTATTTCTCTTTTGTCATACTGCTCTCTTGCTCCCCACAATGATCATACCAACCTCCCTATCCTCCTCTAACTTCTTACCCTACCCCCCATTCTCCTTCCTGATTCTCATCAGATGACCTCAGTTCTTACTCATAATGAAAACAGGATCCATCAGAGGGAAAGTTTTGACAATTTCTGTTCCCTAACCTTTAAGCCCACCTGGGTCTGCACCCATCTTTTTTCCTCCACCCTATACAATAGTGTTCCTCTTTCTATCTAGAGCAAATCTCCCCGCTTGGACTCCAGAGCCTCCCATTCAACGTTCTCCAACCTGTATCTCAGTGTTTCTCAAAGTGTGATCCCCATTCCAACAGCAGCAGCATTCCTTGCAAGTTTGATAGAAAGGAAAATTATCAGCAACACCCCAAACAACTATATCAGAAATTCTAGAAGTGCAGCCCTGCAATCTGTTTTAACAAGTTTTCTAGGTGATTTCAATGCCCACCATTCTACTGGATCCTTCTCCATTAGCAGTTAAACTTGCTTAATTTAAGTCTTTTTTTTTATTTTAAGTTTTTATTTAAATTATAGTTAGCTAACATATGGCAAAATTTATTTCAGGTACATAATTTAGTGATTCATCACTTATATATAACACCCAGTGCTCATCACAACAAGTGCCCTCCTTAATACCCATCACCCATTAACCTATCCCCCTCCCACCTCCCTCCATCAACGCTCAGTTTATTTTCTGTAGTTAAGAGTTTCTTATGGTTGGGATGCCTGGGTGGCTCAGTCGGTTAAGCGTCTGCCTTCGGCTCAGGTCATGATCCCAGGGTCCTGGGATCAGGTCCCACATTGGGCTCTTTGCTGAGCAAGGAGCCTGCTTCTCCCTCTGCCTGCCTCTGTCTCTCTCTCTCTGATAAATAAATAAAATCTTTAAAAAAAAAAAAAGAATTTCTTATGGTTTGCTTCCCTCTCTCATTTTTTTTCCCTTCCCCTATATTCATCTGTTTTATTTCTTAAGTTCCACATATGAGTGAAATCATATGGCATTTGTCTTTGACTGACTTATTTTGCTTAGCATAATACACTCTAGCTCCATCCACATCATTGCAAATAGCAAGATTTCATTCTTTTGATGGCTGAGTAATGTTCCATTGTGTATATATACCACATCTGCTTTATCCATTCATCAGCCGATGGACATTTGGGCTCTTTCCATAATTTGGCTACTATTGATAATGCTGCTATAAACATTGGGGTGCATGTGCCCTTTGAACCAGTATTTTTCTATCCTTTGGATAAATACCTAGTAGTGCAGTTGCTGAGTCATAGGGTAGTTCTATTTTTAACTTTTTGAGGAACCTCCATACTATTTTCCAGAGTGGCTGCCCCAGTTTGCAGTCCCACCAACAGTGTAAGAGAAACCCACTCAAGTCTTAAAATATCTTAAAAATAATATAACACTTTCATACCCACTTCTGCCTCCTGAAAACACCCATGTCTTTTACCCCCCCACCATAGACAGACTTCTCAAAAGAATTGTCTATACTTCTTCACCTTGCTTTCATTCCGCAGTCCACTGTCCCTCCTTGACTTCTATGACAATGCATGCCTGATCTCTATTTTCACAAACCATTCATTCATTCATTCCCACAAATCTGTATTGAACACCTACTATGTGCCAAGTTTGTGCTGGGATTATAACCATGAACATGAAAGATGAAAGTCATAGTGCCTGTCCTAATGAAGTTCACATTCAAGTAAAATACCCAAATTGATATATAATTTTTGATAAGTGCTACTTTAAAAAAAAAATGGTGTTATCAGTAAGAAATCTAATTTAAATTTGTGAGTCAAGGAAAGTTTTTCTGAGTATGTTGTATTTAAATCTCTAGTCCAAGAGATGAATAACAGTTATCAAGATGGAAAGTGAGAGGATGAGATATCCACCTAGAGGTGCATGGTCTATGGGAATGGTCAGCACTAGGTGTACAGGCAATAAAGGAAATACATTGTTTGAATAGAACTAAAAAAAATAATAAAACCAACTAGATGTCAATATGCTTTTGACTCACCATGCACATGCACTGACAATTCTAAACAACATCCATGATAAAATACTCTCACCTGTCCAAGGGTGATTGTTTCCCTACCTTTACCCACAATGTGCCACTAGCCAAATGCCTGAAGGCTTTGAGGAGGGAGAGAGGTTACTTCTACCTAGGAAAGACAATGTGGCAAGAGCACAGTAAGGGATAGAGGAGCAAGACACTCTGGAAAAGTTGGCAGAGGCCAACTCATGCAGAAGCATGATAATTCAAGGTGTTCTAGAGGTAAAGATTTACCTAATTCTAACTATAAATGGAAGCTATAAAGGGATCTTAAGCAGTGATATGATAATGATTTAAAAATTTTTTGAGGATCACTCTGAATTCTTTATGGCAAATGGCTTGCAGGAGGGCAAGAAGGAAATCCTTGAGACCAGTTATAAGGCCCCAGCAGTAGTTGAATCAGGGATAGTGGTGACTTGAGTTAGGTAGCAGAAAGTGGGTTGGAGAATGGATGTATTGAAAATCTAATCTGGAGATAGACTGAATAAGATGTGGTTCTTAGGAACACAGCTGAGCTGGAGAGAAGAAGCTGAGCTGTCATGTGTCTGAGTAGCTGATTAAAGCAACAAGCCAAAAATGAAAGAGTTAAGCCTTTTATCACTTACTGTGAGATATAAGCAAGAACCTAAAATGGGAGGAAGCACCAACTCCTCTTGCTCCATTTTCCTTATGGAATGGCACACTGGTCAAAGGTCAGAAGGATCAGCACAGGCTATTGAGAGAGCCCTCAACAAAAGCCTCCTCAGGTTTGTGGATTCTGGGGTCAAGGGTAAGTGGGGAGGGAAAAGCTAGGAGTGGAAAAGGACTGGGCACTGAGTCAGAGTGGGTAAAACTGTCTTCAAGATTCCCCCTCCTCTACCCCCCAACCTCAGTAGAGGTACCTGAAGAGGATACCATCCCAAGGCCTCAGAAAAAGAGGCTTAGAAATGAAGGAGCCAGAGCTAGGAATGTGAAGAGCATGATGGCCCAGGGGGGCCTGAATCTTTGACTGAAACTCCCTCCAGAGACTTTAGTGCATCGTCTGTGAACCAAGTCTGATATGGGAGGGGAGCTTTCCCCCGTGAGGTCTACCAGATAAAGCCTTTGTAATTGCCTATGGTCAGGCCTGAAAAATCATATATAGATTTTTAACCAGGTGTTGGATTTCTCACTGGTAAGGACAGACTTGAAGGATAAGGGAGAAAATGAAGTGTTAATTAAGACCCCAGGTTTCTGATATGCATTGCGAAGTTAATGGAGATACAGATTTGGAAGAGACAATGAAGCATTCAGACTGGGACAAGTTATGTATCAGTCAATCATGTGAGATGTGGACTAGGCAGTTAGACATAGAGGTCTCTATATATTTGAGAGTTGTAGTAAAGGGATTTATAGGAATGGGTTAGATAGTCTAGAGTATGTGTAGAATAGAAAGAAAGGGGACTCAGGGCCAAGTCTTAAGACCTCAACATTTAGTTTGAACAGAGAAGAATGAACCAGCAAAGGAGACTAAGAATAGACAGCCAAAGTGGTAGAAGGGTAGCCAGGCATGTAAAGGCAAGAAAAAAGAGTGCATCAGCCAAGACAGGGAACTCAACTTGCCAAATGCTGCCGAAGGGCTTGATTTGACAAGATCTGCAACTTAAGTGTTTGCTGGACTTGGCAACATGGAGGTCACTGATGACCTTACCAAGTAAACTCTAGTTGCCAAACTGAGTGGGTTAAAGAGTAAATGAAAAAAATAGAAGAGGAGGGAACATTTCCCAATTCATTCTGTGAGGCCAATATTACCTTGATACTGAAACCAAACAAAGACATCACAAGTAAACTATACACCAGTATCTCTCATGAATATAGATGCAAAAATCCTCAACAAAATACTGGCAAACAGAATGCAACAACATATAAAAAGAATTGTATACCATGACCCACTGGAACTTTTCTCAAGAATGCAAAAGTGGTTTAAAAATCAGGAAACCAATTAATACTCATATCGATAGGATAAAGGACAAAACAAACATGATTATCTCAATAAATGCAGAAAAAATATTTGACAAAATTTAAATCCCTTTGTGTAACTAAGAAAAAAAAAACACTCCAAAACCAGGAACAGAAGGTAATTTCCTCAACCTGATAAGAGCATCTATGAAAAACCCACAACCAACATAATTAATGATAAAAGACTTGATGCTTCCTCCCTACAATCAGGAATAAAATGAGAATGTCCATTCTCACTACCTCTATTCGACATTGTACTGGAGATTCTAATCAGGGAAAGTAAGCAAGAAAATGAAATAAAAGGCATCCAGATTGGAAAGAGGAAGTAAAGCTATCTCTATTTGCAGATGACATGATCTCATATATATAAAATTCTAAGGAATTCACTAAAAAACTATTACAACTAATAAACACATTCACAGCATACAAGATCAATATACAAAAATCAATTGTATCCAGAAATTAAATTATGAAAACAATTCCATTTATAGTAGCATCCCAAAGAATAAAATAGGGGCTCCTGGGTGGCTCAGTCATTAAGCGTCTGCCTTCGGCTCAGGTCATGATCCCAATGTCTTGGGATCGAGCCCCGCATCGGGCTCCCTGCTCAGCGGGAAACCTGCTTCTCCCTCTCCCACACCCCCTGCTTGTGTTCCCTCTCTCACTGTGTCTCTCTCTGTCAAATAAATAAATAAAATCTTTAAAAAATAAAATAAAATAAAATATTTTGGAAAACATTTAATGAAAGAAGTGAAAAACTTACACTCTTAAAACTACAAAATATAGTTGAAAGAAGTTAAAGAAGACATAAATAAATGGAAAGACATTCCATGTTCATGGGACCAAAAGACTTAATATGGCTAAGAGGGCACTATCACTGCAATCTCTATCAAAATTCTAGCTGGCTCCTTTGCAAAAAGTGACAAGCTTATCCTAAAATTCATATGGAAATTCAAAGGGCCCAAGAGAGCCAAAATAATCATGAAAAAGAACAAAGTTGGAGGACCTCAAAATATATGCAAAGCTACAGTAATCAAGACAATTTGGTCCTGTCAAAATTGAATAGGGGTGCCTGTCTGGCTCAGTTGGAAGAGCGTGTGACTTTTGATCTCAGGGTTGTGAGTTTGAGCCCCATGTTGGGTAAAGAGATTACTTAAAAAAATAATAAGCTTAAAAAATTAAATAAAATTGTGAGTCCTCATTTATGGTTAATTGACTTTGGACAAAGATGCTAAGACAATTTAATGGGGAAAGAATAGCCTTTCAGCAAATGGTAAGGGAAACTGGGTATCCACATTAAAAAGAATGAAATTGAACACCTATCTCTCACCTTACAAAAAATTAGTTGAAAATAGATCAAAGACTTAAATGGAAAAGATGAAACTATGAAACTCTTAAAAGAATATATAGGGGTAGAGCTTCATGGCCTTAAATATGACAATGGGTTCTTAGATATGACACCAAAACTCAAGCAACAAAAGAAAAAATAGATAAATTGGACTTCATCAAAATTAAAAACCTTTGTGCTTCACTGGACACTATCAAGAAAGTGAAAAGACAACCCATGGAATGAGAGAAAATATTTGCAAGTCATATAAATAATAAAGGACCTTATATCTAGAATATAAAAAGAATTTTTATAATTCAATAATAAAAAAACAACCCAATTAAAAATGGGTAAAGTGTCTGAAAAGGCATTTCTCCAAAGAAGATTTGAAGTGGCCAATAAGCACATGAAAAGATGCTCAGTATCATTAGCCATCAGGGAAATTCAAACGAAAACCACAATGAGATGCCACTTTACAACCAGCAGGATGGCTACAACCAGAAAGATAATAACAAATGTTGATGAGGACGTGGAGAAACTGGAACTCTCAGCTACTGCTAGTAGGACTGTAAAAGGGTACCGCTGCTTTGGATTAACAGTCTGTCAGTTCCTCAAAAGGTTGCATGGATCACTACATCAAAAACTAATGATGTATTGTATGGTGACTAACATTACATAATAAAATAAAATTAAAAAAAAAAGAAAATGTTAAACATTGAGTCACCATATGACCCTGTAGTTGCACTCCTAGGTATGTATCCAGGAGAAATGAAAATGTATGCCCACACAAAGAAAACTTATAAACAAATGCTCATAGCAGCATTATTCATAAAGCCAAAAAAGAGAAACAACCCAAATGTTTATCTACTGATGAAACCATAAATAACACGTAGTATAGTCATACAGTGGGATATTATTGGTCAATAAAAAGAAGTGAAGTACTGGTGCATGCTACACCATAGACAACTCTTGGAATTATTATGCTAATTAAAGAAGCCAGTCACAAAAGACCACATATTGTAGAATTCCATTCATATGAAATGTCCAGAAAAAGCAAACCCATAAAGATGGAAACTAATTAGTGGTTGCCTTGGACCGAGGGTGGGGATGGGGATTGAGGAGCGATGGAGAGTGACTGCTAATGGGTACTGGGAGATGAAAATGTTCTAAACCTGACTGTGGTGATGGTTGCACAATTCTTTGACTGTACTAGAAATCGTTGAATTATATACTTTAAATGGGTGAGTTAGGGGCGCCTGGGAGGCTCAGTCAGTTAAGCATCTGCCTTTGGCTCAGGTCATGATCCCAGGGTCCTAGGATTGTCCTGCATCGGGCTCCTTGCTCAGCAGGGAGCCTGCTTTTCCCTCTGCCTGCCGCTCCCCCTGCTTGTGCTCTCTCTCCTTTCTCTCTCTCTCTGACAAATAAATAAAATCTTTAAATAAATAAATAAATAGGTGAATTCTATGTCATGTTAAGTATATCTCAATAAAACTGTTATTTTTGAAAGAGTAAATGGGAGATGAGGAATTGAAGAGAGTATGTGTGTAAAAGTATTTGACTAATGGGGGTAGAGAAAAGGGGGGATGGGAATGCCAAGGGAGAAAGTATTTTTGTTTCTTATTTTTTAAGGATGAGCAACGCTAGGCCATCTTGGAATGTATGTGGAAATGATCCAACAGAGAGAGGCTGAAGATGCAGGAAAGTGAAAGCAATTGATTGTGTATATATGATCTCTCAGAAGACAGAAGGAAGTAGGATCCAGATCATAGATGGACAGACTGACCTTTCATAGATGTAAAGACAATTTCTCCATAAGAAGGAAGAGGGAGATGATGGTGCAGTTCCAAGAAGTTTGATTGATTAGGTGATGGAAGAAAATGAGGAGAAACTGGTCCAGAGGCTGTGGACTTTTTCTCTGAGGAGGGGGAAGAAGGAATAAGAGGTTTGGACAACAGGAAAGATGTGAAATGAGCATTATGGCTGCCAGAGAGCAAGCTTACTAGAGAAAAGTAGTAATGTTTCCAGGAAGTATTGGGGGTGGTTGATAATCAACTGATCAGAATGACTTTTCTCTGCTCATCTGTTTGGAGCAGGCACAGAGAAGGCCAATGATTGGGTTCCTCTGTTGAAACAGCGTTCATGCTCACTTATGGACTCAGTCCTCAACTTACTTAAAGACTCAGCAACATGTAACAAAATTGACACCATCTCCTTTCATGGGCTTCTAGGACCCACACCTACTAGTTTTCCTCTTTCTTTTGCGGCCAGCACTTCTCAGGTTCCTTTGATAGCATATTCACCTCTACCCAATTACCTTTAAATGCTGATGGGTGAGTGTGGGGAAGAGCATGAAAAAGATGAAACATGGTGCCTGCCTTCCTGATCCTTACATTTTATCGGGAAAAACAGAGAATCAACGAGCAAAATTAAATACATCATTTAATTTCAGCTGTGATCAGGGCCACCAAGAAGTGCGTAAGGCATTAGGAAGGTACAGCAAGAAGTCCTGACTTGGTCTGATATTCTTTTTACATGAGATTTACCAACACAGCACTTTGCAGGGAGCAGAGATCCAATAACTTCGTGATGAGTATATAAAAGGTCAAAGAGAGAAAAATAATAACTTCGTAGTTTGGAGTTGCTCTAATCGTATGAGAATTCCTTTTTTTTCTTTTAAAGAATTCAAATTTTTTTTCAAGTGGCAAGAAACAGTTGACCTGGGAAAGCTGTATCCTTTGGGAAGAAAAACCAGCCATGTTAACAAAGGAAAAGGAATGGCTGCCTCCCAGCAAAATCCGTGATAAAAATCAGTGTTGACATGAATAAATCTCAGTTCATTAGAAGAGAGGTATATTTAAGGAGGGAAAAAATCACCTATTTATAACATGCAAAGGATTTTGGTAATCTTTCATCCAATAGTAGGAGATACAAAGATATATAGGACACAGTTGCTTCCTTCAAGGAGCTCATCGTTTAGTGACAGGAGCAACAATATAAAGGCAGCCATAGATGCAAAGAAATATGACAATATGACTCTAGGCTTAGAGTGGAATTTTTCAAGAATAATTAAATGCACCTGAGACACCAGCCTTCACTCTCGCATTTTCAGTAGCTTGGGAAGAGAGATTATGTATGAAGAAACAAGAGAACTAAGAATATTAAATGCATATGCCCCAGGCCAAGATGGGAGCCTGTGCCAAGTGGGTTCCTGGGAAGCAGTCCCTGAGGCAGAGATGAACATGCAGCTCTCTTGGGGGAGTGCTCTCAGGATCAATACATGTGGAGAGGACGGGGAGAAAGCAGCATTGTGCAGGATTGTGATGCAGGCCTGGAGACCCCTAGACTGACTGTATGAGAGCTTCTCAAGCTGGAGTTGCCCCTAGTTGAGGTGAGAGGAGGCACCCATAGCCCTGCACTGACCAATCATAGTTTGCAGGCTGCCTTTGGGAAGGGAGAGTGATATTGGGCAAAGAGACTTCTCAGTCAAGGCACTCCCTGAAGAAGGTTAACACTGAGATGTGTCTCCTGGCAGCTGGAGAAATAAGGTCTTCGATCGTGAAGGGAAATCAGGAGAGTACACCACAGTGCCCAGGCCCACCGTGGCGCTTTCATCCCGTTTGTTACCCTACAGCCTTCTAATACGATCTGTGGAGTGACATGCGGCCCATCTAGAGAAGAGACAGCGCTTGTGTCTGGGTGCATGGAAGTACAAATTCTTATATTTTAGTTAAAACCAAATTTCAATGACAGATGAACTTACTTGTTAGAAGAATATAGGCAGGCACCTGTTGCAAACATTTGACTGCAAGTTTCCTCTTGATTAACCTTAAGAATTGGCCCAGGGGCGCCTGGGTGGCTCAGTCAGTTAATCATCTGCCTTCGGCTCAGGTCATAGTCTCAGGGTCCTGGGATTGAGCCCCGCGTTGGGTTCCCTGCTCAGTGTGGAGTCTGCTTCTCCCTCTGCCCCTCCCCCCGACTCGTGAGCTCCCTCTATCTCTCTCAAATAAATAAATAAAATCTTTAAAAAAAAAAAAAAAGAAGAAGAAGAAGAATTGGCACAGATAATTCCAAACCAAGGGAAATCTAACAAAACTGGGCTGTATAATTTGCAGCAGAGACAGGATCACCTGCAAGCCTCTCATCTCAACTGTTTAATGTACAGAATTCAAGCAGGTTACCGCAAAAAGCTGTGTTTACACAGTTCAATCTATGTCCTATTGAAAGGGCAGGACCAGGGCATCTGGGTGGCTCAGTCAGTTAAGCGTCTGCCTCTGGCTCAGGTCCTGATAATGGGGTCCTGGGATTGAGCCCCATGTCCACTCCCTGCTCAGCAAGGAGTCTGCTTCTCCTTCTCGCTCTACCCCTCTCCCTCCCTGCCCCTCTCCCCCACTCCTGCTCGCACTCTCTCTCTCAAATAAATAAATAAAATCTTAAAAAAAAAAAAGAAAGAAAGAAAGGGCAGGACCAACTCTTGGCAAAAATGGGAATGAGATCAATTGAAGTGTCCTCCAGACCTTTTCTTATCATGATATGGCTGTGAACTGAAGGCTTATAATTAGGATTTATTATTGACTCTTTCCTTATGGCAGGAGATGAAAGGCAGTTACCCAATCCCAGATCTCTCTTCCTGACATCCTCCCCCGATTTCCCCCTCTGACATTTTCTACCAACATCTCTCCCTTTCTGACATCTTACTATCTTCTAGTAGTAAAGAGCTACTCAGACTTGCACTCCTTGGGAAATGCTTTAATTTTTTTCTTCCAAGTCAGTGTTTCCCAGGGTTTGCTTTGTAAACCACCTGCATTAGAATCAAGAATATGTTTAAAATGCAGTTTCCTGGATCCTACCCCAGACCTACTAACTCAGTCTCTGGGACTAAGAACAAGGAATCTGCATTTTCTTTACAAGCTGGCTAAATGATTTTTATGCACAATGAAATTGTAAACAGTCCCCTGCCCCGCTCTTATGGCCTCAACTGTCTTCGCCAGATGAACAGGGCTGAGCTCATGTCTGTTAACATTTACTGTGTTGTCCATCTCAGGGATGGTCTAGCATTTTAACTGAAGACAATCTCTAAGGACTCGTTCTCAATGGGGAAATTTCAGACACGAGAGCAAGATGATTACTGAAATATTCCTTCCCCCTTTCTTTTCCTTTCCTTCAGTTTTACTTGGTGATAGCTTTATTTTCTGCCCTCCTTCAATCTTGGATCCATTTATAAATACATGTAGCAGTCAGAAAACTATATAGACAACTTTAGATTTATATGTGGTTTAATAACTTCTGGTTAACTAACTCAATTCTGGGGAAAGCATGTTGTGATCAGACATGAAAACAAATTTCTACATTCCCAAGGGAACCATCTAAGTATTATGGGGGAAAGAAACAAAAAAGATTTCATTGTCAAGTAAGTTTGAAGTACAACCAAATTAAAATTGAGCTGTTTCTTTACCACAGACCTTCTCAGAGCCTTTACTATGCTCTTGTACATTTTGAATTTACCAGAGGAGGTTATTTATGCATTATGTCCCAGCTCCTCTTGGAGAGCTCGTGAAGTTGTCTTACTCTGTAGATTACACTTTGGGAAATACTATTCTAGATTTTAGCAAATTGCCTGTCCATCAGTTATACTCATGATATAGCATGTTTCACATTTTCTACATTCTGAAATTCTTTGGCTGAGTTTGATCTCAGGTAATTACTGTGGCTTCTTAGTTCTCCTTGGGGTTTGATTTAAAATTTTAGCAAAATCACCCGAACTAGGTCTTTATTTTCTGTTATTTCAGTAAACTTCAAATTTCAGATCCACATTTTGACTTCATTAAATTTACTTTTAAGCATACTATGCAATGTTTTACAAGTACATTTTGCTTCTTTTCCTTTGGGTTGAAAGAACTTTATCTTAAACTGAATATCAGTGTTCCTGTTCTCAGTGTTTATTTAAAAACTTGTCTTCATCATAAACTCATATTTCAACTGTATCCCTTTTATTCCGCCTAGCATTTTGGTATTTGGGGGTAAAAAGCTTTTTGAAACAACATTTGCATGTGTCTCAAATAAACATTTAAATTCACACAGCTTTCAGTTTTTAGAGAACTCATGCTATTTTCACAAATACTTCTTGTCTGTTTCCTTCTTTTAAAAATGCCTTCTCTTATTTTCCCAGAAAGCATTGGACCTTCTTTATTGATAATTTCTTGAATTTCCTTTAAATCTTGAAAGAGTTGAACCATAAAGTACCAGTGGGATAACAATGCATATTTCATCATAAAGACCTAATCAAGATTCAATAAGGCACTGAAGTTTTAAAGGTTGAAATTGGAATCATTCCATTCAAATTCATCTTAGAAATGCATTGTTGTATAGATAAAGTAAGATTATAGTTCATGTTTTAATGGACTTTGTTTTCAGCGTCCGCAGAGGTGGGTTGTGATGCCATCTGGGAGAAGGATCTCAATTCACACATTTGCTACCAATTCAACCTGCTTTCCTCTCTTTCCTGGAATGAGGCACATTATTCATGCCAGATGCAAGGAGGAGCTTTACTAAGTATTGCAGATGAGAACGAAGAAAATTTCATAAAGAGTAAGTAGGTGGATGACACACACCGATATTAATGCAATTAAAATGACTGTTAACAGTTATGTCCAGGTATGCAAAAATATATTCTGAAAAAAAAGTCCCTTAGAAAATGTTTTATTTTATAAGTACAGTGCCAACTCACACCCAGAATTGTGACCTGTCCCCTGGGCCATACCATTTGGCACCCGGGCATTTCTTCTTTATTTTCTCTCCCTGGGAGAAGAGAAGTTGAGGCCTCAGCAAGGAACCCAGGACAATTTGCAACTCCAGCAGGTGGATCTGGGATACTTCCAAACTTAAATACAAATCCCTGCTCTGCTGGAGATCTTAGCTATTCAGCTTCCATTAATAAATAATTAAGTCATTTATTAATTAAACAAAATCTCACCTGTCAGTCAATATGCACAGATACATAGACCTTCTCATGGATGACGAAGAACTTAAAATTTGGTTGGAAAAGCAAAAGCACACACATGTTAACTAACAGGATAGGACAATAATATGTCAAAAGAGTTGTGCTAATGGACTGGGTCTTGGGTTTTACCCATCACCTAAACTATCCTCTTATTTCTCCTTTATAGATTAAATGTGTTTGTAGATGTGTACACACAGCTTTTTAAAAATTTTTAGAAACATTTGAAAGTATGGCAAAATTAGTCACTCATTAAAAGTTTCTGACACTTTTTTCAAATTTTGTTTCACATGTAGTACATATTTATTCTAGAATAATTTTTAAATTTCAAGTATACAGAAAGAAAAATATCCCATCATTCTACAATCCAGAGATAACCATGTTTTTCTAGAAAAAAACATATAAAGGCATACATACATATATAGTATGTATAAACAATAGTTTTGAATAAATGCATGAATGGCTAGGGGCAGGGACCACAGAACCCTCTGCTTGGGTTGGACTCCTTCCTCTACCACTTCCCAGCAGAGTGACCTAACCCGTCTGTGCCTCAAATTCCGCCCCCCCATCAAATGGAAATAATAACTGTGCTACTTGTTGGCAGTGTGGATTACATGTTATGATGCAGGCGAAGGCTTAGAAAAGGGCCTGGCACACATAACAAACATTCATTGTGTATTAACCATTTAACAACTATGCACACAGTTTGATAAGATGCTTATTTCATGTACCAGCATATAATGTACACCTATCCATGTCCATAAATATAGATCTGCATCATAATTTTTAATGGTTACATAGTATTATAGGTTAGGAATAATATATGTATCTAACCTCCTACTATTAGATAGTCCGATAGATAAAAAAATTATTTATTTTGTTTTTATTTATTTGTTGCTATCATAAATCATCCCTGCACTTACCTTTGGGCATAGATCCCCAATTATTCCTCTATAAGTTTGTGGAAGTATATTCACTGGGTGAAAGAGGAAGCACATTTTAAAGCTTTTGAAAGTCATTAATACCTTCCAGAAGGAATATAACAAATGCTTGAACAGCACAGTTTTGCCCCTTTCCCCACAGACATGCAAAAGTAGGAAATTATGATCAAAACTGATTTGAGTGAGTCATACTGCAGGAAATCACCAATTTCCAATATCTTTATTAGCCTGTAATGGTTTTTACAGAAAATTTTGCATTCCATGTATGAATTATAATTGTTATCTATCTTGACTGTCAGGATTTCTAGTAAGAAGGTTTAGACTTACTCATCAAACTTGAATAATGATGAAAGAAATAAGATATGTCAGAGACTTTGATTTAAATACCACAATTCTATAATTAGACTTCGGGGGATTGTTTAGGGAAACAGAAGTCTATTCATAAAGACAGAACCCTGTTCTGACCAAGGTATTTTTTAATAATGAGAATAGTCTAGTTTCTTTCTAATCACTGGTGAACATTAATTAACTATGATATAAGGAATTATCTAAGCTGTCACAAATGCCAAGAAATATCCAAAAGAATTTAGGTTTGAATTTATTATCACAGAATTGTGAGCCAATTTAGTTGTAAAGCTAGATAGATGTTTTTGTAACTTTAAACACAGATTATAAATTACGCAGTGATTTTTATGTGTATTGTTAAAACAACTGCACAGAGAGTATTCAAAACAACTCTAAGATAAGAATAATTATTATTTAAGTATTTTAACTAGGTTATTTGAAGATATCGCTTGACACTTGCACTGATATGAAATGTGAAAATTTCTCTATCTTGTCAATCCATCTTCCCTGTCACGTCCTGTCATCATGATACCCA
Source organism: Halichoerus grypus (assembly GCF_964656455.1). Classification (NCBI taxonomy): domain Eukaryota; kingdom Metazoa; phylum Chordata; class Mammalia; order Carnivora; family Phocidae; genus Halichoerus; species Halichoerus grypus. Next base: position 124,043,685 of record NC_135715.1, on the reverse strand, counting down.
TTATATGATTTAATCAGATAGTGTTACTGAAAGGACTAATCGAATCGACATCAGAAAGAGACTCCATGTAAATGAGGCAGGATCTTGGAAGGGTGGGACCTGTGAATGGTATGCCATTTCTGTTTAGGGATTTCTGGGGTCTCAAAATTATAAAGCCCCCTTTCTTTCCTAAGTGGGATAGGTTCTTCCAGTTTTCCCCTATTGTACTGAAATGCTCAATCACAGAGAATGCTGCTGGCTTGTTATGTGAATACACTGATCTTTATAATCTGGGTGATCCTACAACCAATCATCCAAACTGAGACTCTTTTGAGAGTAAAAGAGGCTGCGATTAGTAATTATGCTGAAACTACCAGCATAAACTATAAGTTTTCCTGGCAAACTGGGACAGTCACCCTATCTATAAGTCTTAACTGTCAGGGCCTCGGTCTCGGGCAGGGCACCTGCAACTGGCTCAAAATATATTGGGTTCTGAAGCAGATGAACCATAAGAGGAAGAGAAAAATGCTCCCTTTTATAGGTTAAAAGATTAAATAGCGACATTTGAAAGTGTCACAAAACTAGTCACTTTCACTACGTTTCTGACACTTTTTTAAAAAATTTATTCTATAATAATTTGGGGGAATTTTAAAGGCAGTGCTTTTATTTTTTTAAAGCAAAATGATTCAAATATAATTGTAGACCATAATATACACTGTGTAGATTCTTTTGAAATTATTGTGGCTTTCTTTTTGGCATTGTATATGATCAGTTTTGGTGAGTCCATTCTCTCTTTGGGGAGCCATAATCCCCAAATCCAGAAACACTATTAACATTTTAATTTAGTAGGTTGCATTTTACCCTCAATGTTAGTAAAAATCTCTCTTTTAAATACTTAAAAAGCATCATTTAAACAGCTGTATAATATTTTTTATCCAGTCGGAAAAATAACCATCCCTTTATTTCCATTACATACTTCTCCCTGGTTGGCCTTCTACATTTTGGGCTGACTTTTATTTCTTATGTTTATTTCTCTTATTCTAGAATCACTTTTTAAAATTCATGTAACAAAAGAAAAACCAAAGAAAAATTTCCCCTAATCCTACAGTTCTGATAACCATGTTTTTCAGTACAAGCATGCCAATGTACATGTTTATACATAGCACCTATAACAAAAATGGGGTTTAATTAAAATGTGTGGAGCTGTGGCCCAGTGGTTTGGAGCAGGGGCCGTGGAGGCAGCCTGCCAGAAAGCCTTCTCCCAACCCAGGCTGAAGATGCAACAGAGTATGGCTCCAGCCTGCTATCCATCCCTCTGGATACTCTGGTCCCTTGGATTATGCTTCTCCTCTTGGTCAGACAACTCCTTCTGGCTCTCACACTGGACAGCCCCCTCCCTGCTTGCTTTAGCATACCTTCTTAAATTTGAGGACTTGCCTCCATTCACCAACAATACTTATCTGCTTTTCTCTTCCTTGCCAGATCCCTAAAGAAAAGCTTCTTTACATTGTTCAATTTTTTAACTGTGAAATACTTAAAAAATATTGAAATGTGCAGAAAATTTTATGGGCACATACATATACCCATTATACAGATTAACATCACTTCTTCCTGTTCCACCCTTGCTTGGAGCCTTCAAGCTAAGGCTGCCACCAGGCACACATGCACACAGAGCAAGGGAAGGAAGACAGAGGGGCCCTTTCTGGAGTGGCCTTCCTGGACACGTCCTCCTCTGCCGTCTAAAACCCTTAAGTGCATGAGCTCACACAGATCAGATGGTCTCAAATTTGCAACCATGCAGCCCTGGGAGGATTGGTGATCATTGAGAGGCAGCACTTCCGATGCTTAGATTAAGCACTTCAGGGCTGAAGAATTGCTGTTGGTGAGCCTTTAGGAGACTGCTGTGTTTCTCAAGATGGCAGAGGCTGACTTTGTTACTCTGAAGCATCAGAGTGGAGTTTAGTAGCACTTAAAACCCTTTGTCATGGACTAGAGTTCACTTAGACTGCATCCATCAGGAATAATAAAACAAGAAAGAAGTGTAACATTGTGGGAGGAGGTTGTTTGCGTGTGTTGACACTCCGTTTTTCTCTTCATTTCAGAGCACTTGGGCAGTGAAGCAGTGGAAATGTGGATAGGTCTGAATCAGCTGGATGAAAACGCTGGCTGGCAGTGGTCTGATAGAACACCGCTCAACTATCTGAACTGGAACCCAGGTACCTGCAGTGCTTCACGTGCCTTCATCGGGTGGCATGATCCCGCCCCCTTACACAACAGCTATTTCCCACGTACATATAAGTCGTGTTATTTCAAAGGGGTTTATAATCATCTTTAAGCTTGCCTCAACTCCCATAAGCCTAGCTTTTCCAGACAAGAAAATGGAGATCAAGAAGGTAAGCTATTTAGCCAAGGTTGCAGGAGAACTGGGTTGGAGCCAAGACTCCCGTCAGCTGTTCTAAAAATAGCAACAAATGGCAAAATATTTCCTTAAAATAATAAAATCAGCTATTGTTATCTTTGGGAACTCATTTCATTGTCATGTATGGACTTCAACTGCAAAACCATAGATATAATATGACATCTTATAGGGTTTGCCATACATGCCAAAGAGAAGGGCTATCTCCTTGATGCTAAAAACTACATTTATATATATCAAATATATCATACTTGAATAAATAAAATGACATCAATATATATTAAACTGATTTTGCCTCTGACATTAAACACCCACACACACTGTATTTTCAGAAATAGATTTTGAGCCATTTGTTGAATATCAGTGTGGAACATTTAATTCATTTATGCCAAATGCCTGGAGGAGTCGGGATTGTGAATCCGCCTTGCCTTATATATGTAAAAAATATCTAAACCACACTGATCAAGAAGAGATTGGTAAGTGTTTTTACTTTAAGTTGTTTTTATGAGTTGCTTACTTGTCCTCTCAATATATTCAAATTCCTTTACATTTTTGCTAATAATTCATAATTTAAGGCTAGTTTTTATATCTATATGAATAAATATATGTAAGTAGATAACATCTGTTATTCCAAAGGCACCATGAATTTAACAAATGCATTTGTTAGTTTTTACTAAATTTTTTTTAAAAACCAAAGCAGAATAACCTAGGTGTTGAAAACATCGTCTGCTTCTTTTTTAAAAATTTGCATTCTTAGTTGTTCTGCATGAGATAGACAAGATATGCTTCCTTTTCTATTCTAGTTTTGAGTTTTATTTATGGTTACCTTAGAAATTAAATACAAATTAGAACATAGTTTTATAAAATTCTTTACTTCATTTATCTCCTATCACACTCTGTATCTCTCATTATCCTCCTTGAAATGACATACAAACTTTTATATGCAACAAAGACTTAAATACCACCTAATTACAATCTAATACCTGGAGCCCAATTATTTGTTTTTAAGGTCTATTGACTCTTTTTTAGTTTCTGTGGGAATTAATGTCTTAACTCAGAAAGTAGAAATAAAAATATAACCATATTTAAAGAATCATTACCAGCATAATTAAAAACAACTCCAGATTTAAAATAATAAGCTGAATTATTATTTTTAAATATTACTCCTTACAACCAGACTTGAACTTTCATTTTCCTTTAAGTGGCTAAGCCTAAGGGTATGGTAGAATAGGGGGAAGAAGAAGCATTGTGCCATTTTTTTAATGTGGAGATTTTTTTTCATTATGTCGAGAACGTTCTATCGCTGTTCCTTTCCATCTCTTCCTTCTTCTCTTGTCCATTTCTTCCTTTCTTCCTTGTTTCTTTCTTATGCTTTCCTGCCATCCTTTTTTTCTTCTGTTTTATTTACTCTCTGGATCTACCATTTGAGGTCCAAAGACCACAAATGAGGGTAATTAAGTTGTTAGTTTGGATTATTTGCTGTTGCTTCAGGTTTAACAAATTCTTTTGATGATCTAGTCCAATGTCTTCAAACTGTGTTTTCAGGATCTCTGGGTTCTTGGCTTGGCTCCACCTTTGGTTCAATCAGAGAAGTTCCTCTTTTACTTTTTTCTTACCCGTAGAGTGAAGTTTAAAGGTTCCACTTTTAAAAGGGTTTCCATGACTATATTATTTAGTTTAAAACCACTGGAAAAGATGATACCTAAATGTTCTAACATTCTTGGACTGTGATTCTAATTGCTGTCAGCATCCCAGAGCAATTTTAAAACAATGTCTCATTTCCCAAATAGCCCTGGAGTTGTGTCTAACTAAATTAGTGCTTAAAGTAGGCACTCCGTGTGGTTAACAAAATAAAGTAAAAATGCTAATTACCAGATTGAGGACAAGCTCCCAGAAAGGGAGAGCCCAAATTTGACATACACACCACCTCCTTCCCTTCCAGTGCCAAAGCATCATGGCGCTATTTTCCTGTAAGTCTAACCCAGTGTCCATATGAACCCAGAGGGACAACACAGACACTCAGACTGACCTAAAAGTGAAAGCTATTTGTCATCTCTGCTCTGGAGGAAGTAACCAGAATTTCAAGCTTTTTTTCAGCTGAGGATAAATATCTACCCCCACCCACATACTGTACATAAAATCTTGGGAATGCCATTTAAACTGTTTTTCATAATACTCCTTTTCCAATGTTAAAAGATTTTTTTAAATGCAGAACTCTAACTGCTGAATTTTATATCTAGCCCTAACTCTTCACTTGGGTTGTATGACCTTTACCAAGTCTCCTTACCTCTTTGTGCCTTAGCTCATCTGTAAAATGAGTCACTGGGATCCATTAGATCCTAGATCTAGATCTAGCTCATATGTTGAATCCTTCTCAGTTCTGAAGATCTAGATGGTTTATATGTTATTGTTTCATATGTCTCTGTTTTTCAAATTTTTAAAGTAATCATATGTTGATCACAATTTATATTAAGGCTAATAAGTAACATTTTAAAAATTGTGGAAAATGACATTGTTTTTTGTTGGTTTAAAAAGAAAAAGGTGCTTGGAAATATTATGCTACCCACTGTGAGCCTGGCTGGAATCCCCACAGTCGTAACTGCTATAAACTTCAGAAAGAAAAAAAGACCTGGAAGGAAGCTTTGCATTCTTGCCAGTCTGATAACAGTACATTGATAAACATTGCTTCATTAGCAGATGTGGAGTTTCTTGTAACCCTCCTTGGAGATGGTAAGTGCCAAATGTCTCTGATTTAAGAGGTATGAAATATAATGTAGTCACTATCTTTATTAGTGGAGTTGAAAAGAAGTTAAGCTATTTAAAAATGATTATGGCACATATATCTCAAGTTTCTAAATAATATTCAGGAGTGCAAATTCATTGGATTTTTATAAAATATATGCTCAGAAATTTTGTAACACCTTACATATACCAGATACATTAGATGTTGGTTTTTTTTCTTTTTTTAAGGGCGAAGGTCATTTCCAGAAACTTTTAATAAGAGAACTTAAACCTGCAATTTAGCCTTATGGCCACTACATAGCAGTAGTATGCTGTGGTCATGTAATCTAAGCAATAATGGAATTTCTGAGATAAATAATCGGATTTTAATAACTTTAGCCAGTGAAAATTTATTCAGTTTGGTGGTTTGCAAGCTGTGTGCCACGTTCAGAAATTCTGAGCTCCTAAGCCTCCACCCACCTTTTGTCCATCAGAGCAGGTCTCCCCCTATGTCATATATTTGACATAGAATTCTGTTGAAAAAACATTGAAATCACCAAGTTAGAGTAAAAATTTTTTTAATGAAAAAAAAAAATCTCCAGAGTCTACTCTGGTGACCTTTTGAAAGTTAGGTTTTAGTTTAGAGTGAAAACAAAAATCCTTCTCTGTCACTTTTCTCACCTCCTGCATTTGAGATTAAAAGGATCCTGTGGCTGCCTCTGTCTCCATAGGGGCACTTGAACATTTCTCTCAGCCTCCTAGGGTCTTTTCACCTTACCTGGGCTGTCAAACTTTATTTACTTTTCTAGCAGCCCCATTGCTCCCATTTTAATGCTTCTAAGAGTTTCTGCTCCTTTTTTCTCATGGCAAAAAAAAAAAAAAGGGCAAGAAAAAATATATTGTAAAGGGTTTTTTTTAAAGTGCCCTTTTCCTAATCCAGTTGACCTTCCTATTTTTCCTTCCTCTAAGCAGAGGCAAAACTATACTGTTCAAATCTACTTTTCATATAGTAGCAGGAACTAATTAGAGTCCCAGCAATCTGACTTGCTTTTAAGCTTTGTCCTTGCATTGGCTTGAGATCACACTCTGTCCCACTTCCAAGGTCTGTGTTGAGCAGATGGGGTAGTATAGGGGAAAAAGATCTAAGTAGATATTTTATACCAAGAGTTAAACAGGTTTTATTGCGTGAAGGAATAAAGAAGAAATCATTTGTAACAGGCCCAGTGCATTATATCCTTTGCATATAATAGGATTCCTGTAATTTACATTTATCTCTTACAGAAAATGCATCAGAAACATGGATTGGTTTGAGCAGCAATAAAATTCCAGTTTCCTTTGAATGGTCTAATGGCTCCTCAGTCACCTTTACTAATTGGCACACACTTGAGCCCCAAATTTTTCCAAATAGAAGCCAGCAATGTGTCTCAGCAGAGCAATCTGTAAGTTGATTTGTTTGTTTAATGCTCACTTTGCTGGACTTGTATTGAGGACCACGTGCATCAGGGACTTGGGCTGTGGCAGAGACCAAGACGGACACAGTCCCTGCTCTTCCTGGGGCGTCCATGCTAGGCAGTAAACACGTGCACACAGGAAAAACATGGTAATTATAGTTGTGATGATAACTTTGAGGAAATAGGTGACCTGATGCTGAAAAACTTGGGTTGGGGCTGCTACTTCGGACAGGACAGTCAGGAAAGACTCTCTGAGGGGGTGACGTTTAAGCTGGGACTTAGGAAAAAAAAAAAAAACTCTTGAGACGCAGGGGAAGAACATTCTAGACAGGGGACAACAGCTAGTATAAAAGTCCAAAGGAAGGCTAAGGTTTGCCATGTTTAATAATCAAAAAGAAGACCAGTGTGGCTTGAAAGTAGAACTGATGAGGGGATTATAGGAGAGAGGGCAGGAGGAATTGAAAAATGTGAGGCTTATAGCCCTGGTATAGAATGACAAAAGGGGGCTTCAAGGAGACGAAGGGCATGGTTTGATTTACATTTTAAAAAGTAACTGTGGCTGCTACCTAGAGAATAGATAAGAGAGAGGAAAAATGGAAGGAGAGAAACCAGTTTGGAGGCTACTCCAGTGTTGAATTGGGGTAGTGAATATAGAAACAAGCAGATAAATTCAAAGATCCTTTGTAGGATAGAAATTGTTGCTAGATTAGATGTGGGGTGAGCACAGGGTAGGTGTTTGGCTTGAGCAACCTCTGTGTTTGTGGATGATGGTGTCATTGACCTCTATGGTGAAGATGTGAGGAGAAGATCTGAAGTGTCAGGAAATTACTCTAGAGACTGATGGCTTTTACGCTCCATTATCCTATTAACATAAAAGGATTTCTACAATGTGTGTAACCCCATTGAAAACTGTGACTCAGTGGAAAATCTTGTTCTTTTCCTTACGTGTATGTAATGGTCCCAGTGGTCTTAACATCACATTTATCTCTATGCTCTAGTCTTTCATATATCTAAAGCATCTGATTAGATTACACAAAATTAGTTTAATCCCAAGTCATTTGGCGCATTTATTATACCTTAGACTAGACTTAATCTCTTTGATCAGATAGCTACTAAACTCACTGGTTGAGTTGTAAATCATTAGGATTTGGTAGGCATTCTCACTCTTATCACCAGGATACCATGTTAAGTGCAGTTTATTAAATGTTACTTAAGTAGCTTGACAAAGTAACTGTGCCATCCAAACTTAGAAAATTTCTAAGCACTTACTTTTATGGCGCCTCACTTTCATTGTATTATCTTTGAGGCTGTCATAGATATGCTCAGTTACAATTTAAATGCTAAGGTAGTTCTCAAGTCACATTTGAAGGGGGATAAACAATGACCTCTCTAAATGTTTGTCTTGGGTCTAACTGTGGAAAGCCATCACCGTTTATTCTACAATATTTGATGCTTTATTGGTTCATTGGTTTTGAGATAATTAAGATGACCTTCATTTCCTACTGACACTCTCCTTTTTCATTTGACAGACACCGGTATTTCACTTAGCATGTCCACAGAACAGGAGCCAACATTTGGACAGGAAAATTATATTTAAGAGAGTAAGGACAGGTATTAATATTACAGGATGTGTCAGAACAATGCTGATTTTTGTGTCCCCCTTTCTGGAAGCTCAGTAGCTCCTTAAATAGTGGATGCGTAAAAAGTAACATTTATTCCCATGAAGTAGAGCTCAATATGAATATAATTATTATAATTAACAAGTTACCTAAGCATGGTTGATGCCTAATTTGAATATGAGAGCCTAGGAAAATGTTCATTCATTCATCCATCCATCCAATTATTATTAAGCAACTACAGTATGCCTGACACTATCCTTTAACGGGGTGGTTTGCTGGAAGACTCCAGGGGGGAGGGCTCCAGAGCTGCTCTTACAGATGAAGGTGTCAGCCTCCTATACAGTATTCATATTCCCCTAAAACCCTGCTTGCCTGAGATACCACTTAAAATTTGAATTGTGAGCCTTTTGGCCTAAAGGTCTGATTTGTGTTAAAATAACAAATCCTTTGGGAGGATAAAATTTTAATCTGTTAGCAGTTATTGTATTTCATTATTAATGTAGGATATTAGAGCAGCCGTCTGTAGAACTAGAAGACGTGAAAGTATCCGCCTGTCATATAAAGAAGAAATGGAGTGGGGCTTTGGAAAATTAGTAATAAAGAAGGACATTGTGGCTTGAACACAAAGTCCAGCTATTATAATGTTATCTAGGGTAACTCATGGTAGCTTCCAGGCATTCCCCCAGTATCAGGTTTATGCATGTAAGTAGCAAAGCATTCGATTTTACACTTAGAAGTGATTAAAGAGAGGAAGCAGCATTCTGACTTGGTCACAGGGATAGTTTCATCCAAGTGGCTCTCAAAGTGTGGCCCCCAGACCAACAGCATCAACATCAATTGAAACCTTGTAAGAAATGCAGATTCTCAGGTCCTACCTGACCTATTAAATAAGACACAGTGATCATGAGGACCAGTCATCTGTGCTTTCGTAACCCTTCCAGATAATTCTGATGCACAGTAAAGATTGAGAATCACCGCTCTAACCCATCCTTTTAAAGGAAAAATTGAGAGCAGCTAATGTAAATCCAGGCTGAGTCTGATATTAAATCCTAGTTCCAAATTTTACTGACTGTAAGACCTTATGCAAATATTAAACCTAACCTTTCAAATGGGAGTAATAATGCCTACCGCACAGCAACGTTGAGATTATACATGACAATCACCCAACATTAGGCCTAGCACACTATCAAGAAACATTAGTGGCCCCTCCTCTCCTGCCCACCAATCTGGGATTGCGTGTCTTAGAATTGTTGAGAGTCTGGAGGAAGCGGGGCCTCCCACTCCCATGTAGAGAGAATATCAACCCTTCTAAGGACCACACAAAGTCCTGACTCATATACTCCATCCTGAAACACTTATTATTAATCATACTTTTATTCAAAATAATTGATGTTGCCTATCAGCATCAATAATGAAGTGTATTCATTCATCCTTGTAACATTTTTCCACTTAGGAGGGACACTGGAAAGTTAAAAATTGTGAAGAAACACTTTTTTACATTTGTAAGAAAGCAGGCCATGTCCTTTCTGACACTGAATCAGGCTGTCGAGAGGTAAGTGCTATTAACATTGTGTTTAGTGTAGTGACTTCATAACTAGAATAATTTATGCAACAGCAATTTTAAAGTGAATCTCTCTCCCTCTCACACCTGCCTTTGCTCCCTCCTCCCTCTTTCCCCTCCCTCCTTATCTCTCTTCCTTCTTTCTTTCCTTCCCTCTTTTTTTTCTGACCTTGGGCTGCTTTTAGCAAACCAAGCAATTATCAGCTAGGGGCATATGAAGGATTTACAGCTCTGAGAAGGATCGTTGCTTCTTTGACCTAAACTACTTTTCTTTTGAAATTAGAAACATAAATGATCCTATTATACCATCTGTACAAACAATGACTGCTGTGTGATGCCCTGTCTCACAGGTGAAGACCGGCAGAGTGAAAAGAAACGCATTCCTTTGATGGAGAGTGAACTTTTGCACTCAAGAGTCCTGACTTCCTTTTCACTATTCTTAAACTTAAATCTTTGAATAGAATACTGGCAAGAAGTGCATGTTTGCAATATATTTATTATTTGGGAAAGAGATAATAAAAAATACTTTCATATTTTAAGTAATAAACGATTTTTGGTACTTAACATACTTATTTTCAATACTTAAAGTAATAAAAGATACATAATACTTCAGGTTTAAAAGTCAAAGGTAGACAGTTATGTTTTAAATTTCTTCAAATACATTCAATATCCTGCAGTAAAGTTCTCAACACATGCATTCTCTCTCTCTTTCTCCCTCTCTTTCTTTCTCATCCCCGCCCCCCCCCACACACTAAAGAATTTGGGTTTAAATATTGGAGATTTGTATGCATCTCAAAAATTTCCCAAACCTGGCTTTTTATGCAATTCTTTATTTTTCTTCTAATCCAGTTATTTATGTTTCAATGAAGTGATGACCCATCTCTCCAAGAAACTGCAATTTATTCATTAGTCAGTGTGTAAACATATGAATTACTCTTCATCCTCTAGGTCAATAATACCTATGCCATAGCTAACATGCTACCAAACATTATATCTAATGACTACAGTTCCTGAATTACTTAGAGCTGATTACTGATCTAATCCCTATCTGACGAGAAATATTGAAAAAAAAAAAGTATGTCTTACTGTGGTTTTCAAGGCAACTCAACATGTTGTATTTGTGTTGAAAAGGAAATTAACTCCTTACACAGCAGAAATAGAACTGATGTTCTATTCAAACTTTTGTACACTGCTTCCCTTTTCTGGCTAGCATTACCAGTATTTAAAGTTCAGAGTAAATTTGGAGTTCAGAGCCAGTTCTCTAACTTTGTGATGAAAGTCCCATTAATTTCTTTATGTATCAATCCATGAATATGGTTTCAAAAGTTTCCTTCCCTTTAGCCAACTGCTTCAGTGCACTTCTCTAAACAGTTTGTACATGCAAAATCAACTTATAAAATATTTCTCACAGGGGCGCCTGGGTTGCTCAGTCGTTAAGCGTCTGCCTTTGGCTCAGGTTATAATCCCAGGGTCCTGGGATCGAGCCCCACGTTGGGCTCTCTGCTCAGCAAGGAGTCTGCTTCTCCCTCTCCCTCCTCCTGCCACTACCACTGCTTGTGCTCTCTCTGTCAAATAAATGAATAAAACATTAAAACAAAACAAAACAAAAAATAAAATATTTCTCCCACAGCACACAAAAATAAACTCAAAATGGATTAAAGACCTAAATGTGAGACCCAGAACCTTTAAATCCTAGAAGAGAAAAAGGTAGTAATTTCTCTCACATTGGCAGTAGAAACATTTTTCTAGATATGTCTCCTAAAGCAAAGGAAACAAAATTAGAAATAAACTATTAGGACTACAGCAAAATAAAAACCTTTTGCACAGTGAAAGAAACTATCAATAAAACAAAAAGGCAACCTACTGAGTGGGAGAAGATATTTGCAAATGGTATATCCAATAAGAAGTTAATATGCAAGAACCTCAAAAGTCAACACCTAAAAAATCCCCAAATAATCCAATTAAAAATGGACAGAGGACCTCAATAGACATTTTTCCAAAGAGGACATACAGATGGCCACCAAACACATGAAAAGATCCTCAACATCAGTCATCATCAGGGACATGCAAATCAAAACCACAATGAGATATCACCTTACACCTGTCAGAATCTCTAAAATCAACAACACAAGAAATAGTAAGTGTTGGTGAAGATGTGGAAAAAAAGGAATCTTTATGCACTCATGCACTGTTGGTGGGAATGTAAACTGGCACAGCCACTTGGAAGACAGTATGGAGGTTCCTCAAAAATTAAAAATAGAAATACCATGTGATCCAATAATTCCATTACTGGGTATTTACCCAAAGAAAGCAAAAATATTAACTTGAAAGGATATATGCACCTCTATGTTTATTGCAACATTATTTACAATAGCCAAGATATGGAAGCAACCTGAGTGTCTATTAATAGATGAATGGATAAGGAAGATGTGGTGTATGCATACACACCCCCAACACACACAGAGAGGAATATTACACAACCATAAAAAAGGATGAGATTGTGTCATTTGCACTAACATGAAAAGGACCTACAGAGTATAATGCTAAGTGAAATAAATCTGAGAAAGGCAAATACCATATGATTTCACTTATATGTGGAATCTAAAAAAACAAATGAATAAACAAACAAAAAGCAGAATCAGACCTATGAATATATAGAACAAACTAGATGGTTGCCTGCGGGGGGGCGGGGCGGTGTTGGGCAAAATGAGTGAAGGTTAGTGGGAAATACAGCCTTCCAGTTATGGAATGAATAAGTCACAGGAATGAAAGGCACTACATAAGGTGGGGGGGGGGGGGGATTTTTTGATAATTTCAAAGCAAAAAAAAAAAAAGACTTTTTTCCCTCTGAGTTAGTTTTTTGGGATTGTATAATACGAGCAATTGTTTCAGTACTGTCATCATCATCATTTAAAATGAAATGGCGCCTCATGTACAAAAGATATTCACAGATACAGTCAATTATTCTTCCCACTTTCATTGTATGGACAAAGGCTTATAGTAAAGAGTCTTTGTTTTTCTGGTTATTACTATGCCACATCCCTCCCCCTGCCACTTTTCTTGAGCCTGTTCAGTTCTCGGATTTTTTATTTTACTAAGCAGCCTGTGATCTGAAAACTACTAATGAAGAAGGAATACTTTGTTAGAAAGGTCAAATTGTCAGCCTTCCTCCGCCTGTCCTTCCAGATAGAAAAGCAGTCTAACCTCCCACCCCATCTAGAGTGATCCAGGGGTTTCTGGCTGGAGCTGTCAATTACTCACATAGATAAGATTATGGGGGAGAGGTTAAGGGAGTGAGTTCAGAGCACATCCTGGATGGCTGGATGTGGAACTCCTGTGATCCACACCTCATTTAATAATATGTTTTGAACTAAAATTGCTGAGTTCTAAAATAAGGTTTTCTTTAATTTACTGCAAGACTGAGACCTTTTATAAGAAATATAGCAGAAATCATTTTATATCTGATCAAAATCTGGCAAGTATTGGCAAGACACAGAATAAAGTGTATTTTAAATCTCGTGAATACAAAAAAAACCCTGGTGAATACATAAAAATAGATGTAAGTGATGTGATTTTATAATACTGGAAAGGGACTAAAATAACTCAGTTTAAGTATAGAAGACTAGTGAATGCATGTCTCCTGCAGTATATGATTTTAAAGAACAGAGCCACCCCTCATTGCTCTCAGGGCGGAGCCATGGAGCTACGCATTTATCATTTTTGTTTAAATGCCAAAGCTTGCTCTCTTTCTCTCAAAGGATAGCCAGTTGATTGATTTAGGAATAATTTATATATATTTTAGCTAGTTTCTATTTGGAAATATTATGATCTAGCTAAGACCATCATGGATTACACCAGAATTGGGTTCCAGGACAGCTTGTCCACTAGCTTATGACTTTATCCAGATCTCTAACCTCAGTGAAACTTAGTGGGGTAGCATGAAATATGTAATATGAAAGAAAGTTGAAAAAAACATACACTAGTATCTAGATACATATGTCCTCTTTGCTCATATTGAGTTCCTGGCTCTATTTAAGGTCTCTGCCTGCACTGTCTCCCTTTCATTCTCAGAACAACTCCGTGGATACTATTATTATCTTCATTTTACAGAGGAGAAAATTCAGACATTTAGAGACTAAATAAAGTTCACAGTAGTAGAGCCAGTATTCAGACCCAGGCATTCTGCCTTCAAAGCCAACACTCTTAACTTCTACCATCCTGCAGGAACCATTGGTATGAAATTTTGTAAGTCTGAGCAGAGACAGAGAAAGAGAGAGATCTTGAGTGAGTGCCCCTTTGTTTTCATCTGTTTTAGGTTTTAAGATTTCAGATTAATTAAAACTTTTAGGTTTTAATCATTAATTAAATAAATATAGACGTGGCTGTAGCTAATGGCATTACCAGGTAGGATACATACAAAGATTTCAAGGCAAAAATTCAAGTTTTGACTTTTGAGTGAGAATACACAAAAACAATGTTTTGCTGTTTAAATCGGATTATGTCCTTGATTTTCTATTTCCTTTTTTAAGGGATGGGAGAGACATGGTGGATTCTGTTACAAAATTGACGCTGTTCTTCGAAGTTTTGACCATGCTTCCAGTGGTTATTACTGTCCTCCTGCGCCTGTAACCATTGCAAACAGGTAAGATAGAAATTTTCTATCAGAAACATGACTGTACTTTTTTGACAAGAGGGCTCCTGGGATGGTAAAATCTAGCCATAATCAGTAACTTGTCAAAATCGAAAGTGTACTGTACATTAGAGTATTAAATTATTTAAATTATTGATTGAGATGAATTTAAATCATACACTGTTATTCTTAAATCAATTTTTGAGTAACAAAGAGAAAATTTAAGATGACTTTTACTTTCCATAAAGATATATTAATTATTTAGCTTTGCTAATGTATTCAATTGTATTTAGATTTTATCTAAAGGTTTGTAATGGAAACGAAGTATGTTATTTAAAAATTTAAAAATTAAGTATGTTTTTAATGTAATGTGTGTGAGTTATGTGGGTTTTTTTTTTTAAACGAAAGTATAGCTAAACTGTGGAGGATTTTCAAATGCTTCCCCATTGCTTCTTAGCTCTATATTTGCTTAGATGTAGACTTCTCTGTGCACAGGTGTCTTCTCCATACTAACAGAGAAACTGTGTCCTTTTGACACTCCACAGAATTTGCAACATGCTATAGATTTGTAATAGGGAATAAAAGTACCAACAGCGGAAGTGACCTCAGTGTCACTATCAATGCCAAGAGAACAATGAGGGCTGGGAAACCGACTCCTCCAAGCTGAAGACAGAAACAAGGTAGAATCCTTCAGTGGTTGCATGGGAACTTGTACCTGCAAAGCTAGTCACTTGCTTTTTTACTGAGGCCGTTGCCTTTAAAAATATCCACTGAAGATCAGGAAACAAGACAATTGACACTGTGGTTTTATGTAGACTCTTCACACATAGGTCTAATCTGTAGGAGGAATTACTGCTTTCTCTGCTCTCCTCACAGAGGAAGTCAACATTCAAAGACACCAGTATTTCCTTCCTCCTCTTACCTCTCACTTTCTTTCCCAGTCTTTCCTTCAAACCATGCACAGAATGCATACACACACATGCACGCGCGCACACACGCACACACACACACACACACGACTGGATTGACAGCAGTTGGCAAAATAAATTGCCTAGTGAGACATTTTGTGCTCAGGAGACCCTTCTTTCAGGAATAGCACCACCCTTGATGTATCTCAGTGTTATTTTTTGGTTCTACCTTCCTTCTTCCCAGCTGCCAGGCAGAAGGAAGCCTTTATCTTCAACTTGCCCACCCACCCAAAATGTTTCAAGAACACCTTGGGTTAGAAATCCTCCAGTAAGTGAGCCAACATTGGGCTTTATTCAGGAGCCTGATCAATGAAGCTATGCTCTTTTGTTAACTATAACTTAATTATGTTTTTCACTGAAGAAAATAAGTGTAATTGTTTCACCTGTTTCTTATGTCTTATTCTTTCTTTTCTTTTTTTTGTGTAATATTCATTGAATACCTGTCACATACCTAGCACTGTGTTAATTACTTCTCATATGCTATCTGACAGTGCAAAAAGCCAATAGTCAAGCATTTATTAAAAAATTATTTATTAAATATCTATATTGTGAGAGGCACCATATCAAACACTGGCGTGCTGTACAAAAGAAATAAAAGGCCTGGTGTAATTGTCCGGGTGCCACTTGCAGGCCAGCAGCTGAAGAGATAGAACATAGAAATATGAAACAAGTGAAGAAAGTAGAAGAACACAATAAATGGAAAATTCAAAGTGACATTACAGAGATGCCTGGGCGGCTCAGTCAGTTAAGCGTCTGCCTTCAGCTCAGGTCATGATCCCAGGGTGCTGGGATCGAGTTCCACATCGGGCTCCTTGCTCAGCAGGGAGTTTGCTTCTCACTCTGCCTGCCGCTCCCCTTGCTTGTGCACTCTCTCTCTCTTTCTGACAAAAACAAAAAACAAAAAAACCCCAACAAAGTGACATTACAGATAACCTATAATGCCACAGTGATCCAAGTAAGGCAGAAATCTGTTAGCGTTCAAAGTCTTCATTTTCTAAGAATGGAGATCTCCTACAAATAACGGAAAGTGTCTGGAAAAAAAAAAAAAATCTCCTTGGTTCCATTTCCTCCAAAACTGGATCTAAGAGTATGTTATAAATGATTTGTTTCTTGATAAACTGTATTCAGTAGCCAATACTAATATGTGGTCTAACTCTAAAGCAGAACTATAGCATCGATAAGTTTGTTGTCATTCCATCCACAACCTCGTATGCCCACCCAGGTGACCTTGTGCTAGTATGCTACTCAATGAACAGTCAAGCTCCTGCAGTGCTCTCCACTAGGCCCAGTGAGGCATCTCTCCTAGACAGTTACCACGCGTGTACATTGCCCTGCAAACATATCTACACCCAAAGCAGTGACTCCAACACAGGACATGCACATTGAGGAAAGAAAGGGCCCCGTGCTCTTAATTTTTATTCACGCAGACTCCATCAGGTAAGAAACAAAGACCCATACTACACCCCACTCTTTGAGTGACAAGGCACAACAAAATTTTTCAACAGCATCTTTTGTCTGAGAAGGTTGGACAGTAGATGGAAATTCTCCTCAGATCCAGGAGTGTCCACTAGCAGCCTTGGTAATCATTTTCTTCCATTACTGATTTCCTGTTTGCGTTAAGACACTCCTGTCACTCACCAGTGCTCAAGCTTGTAGTTGCTAATTGATTTTCCACTCTTCTGCACAATTGAGGACAGATTTGATGGGCACAATTAGAACCACCTGCTACAAATTACGTATTTCTTTTGTTATCAGGCAACTGCTCCTGGTCTAGGACATTTAACACTTTGTGGAATAGAGAGGGGAAGAAAAACAGACCCTTATTGTGGACTAACAGACTGTTATTTTCTTGCTAACTGTTACAAAATTTTTTCAGGCCTGGACGCTTTACTTCCAGATAGGGCATGACTGCAAAACTTGAGTTCCAGAGTTACCATGGATAATCATGTAAACGCATATATATCTAAATCTTGAATCAATCAGCCATGGAATATTTGGTATAAAATAATCCAAATGACATTTAATTTTTGCATTTTGCCAAAAGTAAGAAGTCCTGCAATATCTCATTTTCTCCTAGGTTTAAATATGCATTATTTCCAAGCATTTTTACAGCTCTGCTACTTTCCTGCAACCACCATACCCCCTAAACATTTTTGCAGTTAATTTTTTATTGTGATAAAATATGTAGAACATAAAATTGATCATTATAACCATTTTTAAGTATACAGTTCATTGGCATTAAGTACAGTCATATTATTGCACAATCATCACCATCATCCATTTCCATAACTTTTTCATCTTCCCAAACTAAAATTCTGTACCCATTAAATAATAACTCCCCATTTTCCCCTGCCCCCAGCTTTGGGCAACCATCATTCTACTTTCTGTCTCTATGAGGTTAACAGCTCTAAGTTAACACATCAATGGAATCATGCAGTTGTGCTATTGTATCTGGCTTATTTCACTTAGTCTAATGTCCTCCAGGTTAATCTATGTTGTAATATGTGTCAAAATTTCCTTCCTTTTTAAGGCTGAATAATATTCTATAATATGTATATACCACATTTTGTTTATCCATTCATACAATGGACATGAGATGCTTCCACCTTTTGACTATTGTGAAAAATGCTGCTATGAACATGAATGTACAAATATCTTTCGAGTCCCTGGTTTCAATTCTTTTGAGTAACATACCCAGAAGTGGAATTTCTGGATGATATGATAATTCTATTTTTAATTTTTTGAGGAAGAGCCATACTGTTTTCCATATTGGCAGCACCATTTTACATTCCCACAGGCAGTGCTCAGGAGTTCCAATTCCTCCACATCCTAGCCAACTTGTTATGTTGTTTTTATATAATAGCCATCCTAATGGGTATGAAATGGTATCTTATTGTGGTTTCAACTTGCACTTCCCTAATGACTAGTGATATTGAGTGTCTTTTCATGTGCTTTTGGCATCTGTATATCTTCTTTGGAGAAATGTCTATTCAAGTCCTTTACCTATTTTTTAATTGGAGTGTTTATTCTTTGTTGTTGAGTTCTAGTAGTTCTTTATATAGTCTGGATATTAATCCCTTATCAGATACATAATTTGCAAATACGAATGTATTTCCTACTTGCAAATACGAATGTATCTCCTATTCTGTGGGTTGCTTTTTCACTCTGTTGATGTCCTTCGATGCACAAAGTTTTAAATTTTGGTTAAGTCCACTTTATCCATTCTTATTTTGTTGCCTGTACTTTTGGTGACATATCCAAGAAATCATTGCCACATTCAATGTCATGAAAAATTTCCCCTGTGTTTTTTTCCTAAGAGTTTTATAATTTTAGCTCTTGCATTTAGGTCTTTGATCCACTTTCAGTTAATTTTTGTAAGTGGTATAAAGAAAGAAGAGTCCAAATGTATTCTTCTGCAGGTGGATATCCAATTTTCCCAACATCATTGTTGAAAAGACTGTCCTTTTCCCATTGAACAGTCTTGGCACACTTGTGGAAAATCATTTGACCATATATGCAAGTGTTTTTATTTTTGGGTTCTCTATTCTATTCTATTAATCTGTATCTGTCTTTATGCTGGTACCACACATTTTTTGATCATTGTACTTTCAGTAAGTTTTGAATCAAGAAGTGTGAGACCAACTTTGTTCTTTTTCATGTTTGTCTTTCCTATTCAGGATCCCTTGAAATTCCATATGAATTTTAAGGTGGATTTTTCTATTTCTGCAAAAGACATCATTGGGATTTTGACATAGACTGCATTCAATCTGTAGATCACTTTGGGTAGTATGGACATTTAAACAATTGGTTTTTTTAATCTATGAGCATGGGATGTATTTCATGTGTTTGGGTCTTCTTTAATTTCTTTCAGCAGTGTGTTATAGTTTTCAGTGTACAAGTCTTTCGCCTCCTTGGTTAGATTTATTCTCAACTATTTTTTTTTTATTTTTGATGCTGTTATATATTGAATTGTCTTTGTAGTTTCCTTTTCAGATTCTTATTAGTTAGTATATAGAAATGCAACTGATTTTTGTGTGTTGACTTTGCATCCTGAACTTTGCCTAAGTTATTAGTTCTAACACTTTTTTAATAGAATTCAGTTTTCTTCTTCTTTTTATTTATTTTATATATTTTTTAAAGATTTATTTATTTATCTGAGAGAGACAGAGAGAGAGCACACACGAGTTGGGGGAGGGGCAAAGGGAGAGAATCTTCAAGCAGACTCCCCACTGAGTGCGGAGCCTTACAACCTGAGGCTCAGTCCCACTACCCATGAGATCATGACCTGAGCCGAAACCAAGAGTTGGACACTCAACCAACTGAGCCACCCAGGCACCCCTAACTTTCTTTTTTTTTTTAAAGAAGATTTTTATTTATTTATTTGACAGAGAGAGACACAGCGAGAGAGGGAACACAAGCAGGGGGAGTGAGAGAGGGAGAAGCAGGCTTCCCGCTGAGCAGGGAGCCCGATGTGGGGCTCGATCCCAGGACCCTGGGATCATGACCTGAGCCAAAGGCAGATGCTTACGGACTGGCAGGCGCCCCCCTAACTTTCTTTTTAAAAACATACTTTAGTTAATCTCTTTAAAATTATGCAATAAAAACATTCTCATTGGTATAAATTCAAGCAAGCCAAAAGAATATAAACTAAAAGTGAAAGTGTCCTCTCACCTCCATTCCTCCTTCCCCCCCACATGTCTCCCATTAACAGTTAACAAAGGTAACTGCCATTAACAGTTTGGAATTTGTTCTTCCAGGTTTATTTCTTGTGTGTATGTTAAGTATCTTTTCTAAATCTATATTTCTCTTCTAGTCTTTTGCAATAAACAATAGCCAAAAACTTAATATTTCTAGTTCTTGAGGAAAGCCACCAAAAACTTCTTATGTAGTAATAATCATGATGCATTCTCCCATTTTAAAACTACTGATATTCTATTTTTATTCTTTATTTAAAAGAAAGAGGAAGAAATTTATCATTTTTGTATTCATTCAGCAATAGAGTCAGTTATTTGAATATGGTATTAAAAATGTTAACAATTATGTTATTAAAAGAAATCCCATTGCAATTATTCAGCTCAAAGTTGAATACCTCCTAACTGGATCACTATGTGTAAAACTACCACAATTTTTTTTAATTGAAATAAGCTCTCTAGTGAAGCTACATCCAGTTCATTACTTTTTTTCAATCTCTTGTTTTAGGTAATACAAACATAATCATTAAGTACTGCTGTCAGCTAAGTGTTGTGTTATAGACAAGAAACATCTTTTTTTTCTTTCAGCTACATTTGTCACTGGCTAAACAGATGAAGAAATATGTTCAGTTAGAGATTCAAATACACAATATCTCCTTTTGAAGTGTGCATTTTTTGAAATGCAAAATTTATTTTGAAATGAAAAAATTTGTCAATGTATCCCAAAAATAATGTATTGCTGTCTTCAAATTACACTTTTAAAATTAAAATGTAATGTTTAGCACCATGAGTAACAATTTCTCATCAAACTGATGGAAATTCAAGATATATTTTTCTTATTTACATTGAAAATGCACATTTGATTTCTTAACTTTTTTAAGGAGTTGATTGGAAAAAAATTTTTTTTCTAAAAGTAGTTACACGTATGCAAAGTATTTTATCATTTGTTTTTCTAAAAAATAACAATTTTTACTTTACTGAATTCCTTAGATATAATATGTTATTCTGGTTCAAATAATAATATAAAAACATGTACATATGGTTACTTTTTGCTCCTTAAGTCACAAAACATTTGAATTATATAATCCAGTGAAACAAGACAAAAAGACCAAATATAAAAAAAACTCTGGAATATTCTCAAATGAAGAATTCTAAACACAAGGCCGGAAAAGACCTTAAAATATCATCTGCTCTATTACTGTGAGCCAGAGTTTTCAGAGTTTTTTTTAAGTGTTTGGAACCAAATAGTGACTGGTAATGAGTATAAAATGTCCTCTTGTTTCTTTATCTGTTGAAAACAGACACTCAAAAGGCTGCATGCTGTGATCTAGAGTTAAGTTCTTAGAATATATGATTTAAAAGAAAGACATATTAGCTGAATTTCTTTATTAACAATGATATCTTCTAAACTGTACCAAGAAAACTAGAGTCCTGATTTGAAGGTTTTAGGACCTAATGTATGTGTATTATAAGCAACTACTTAAAAGATACTTGCCAATTTAAGAAGCACAAGGTTTCTATTGTATTAAGCAATCATTAATAGTGATAAAATAACAAATCAGTGTGGACTAAAGAAATCTAAAACCAACAGGGAACAAAAGCAAAATGTTGTCATGAATAATGGTATCAGTGGCCAAGTTCACAGACAACGTTTTCTCTCCATTAGCCAATAAATGCCATAGTACAAGGTAATGGAAGAACCAGCAATGTCTCCTGGGTTTAGAACCAGCACAGTGATGGTGGTCTGGCCGTAGCTTCCAGGATGTAGTGCCTTGCTGGCCTCCTAAGACAGTAGTTAAAGGCACTGGATAGGCATGATAACAATGCTACTGTGCCTAAGAGGGGAGAAGGAAAAGCAGATCCTAAATTATGAGAGCATGAACCACTGGAAGCATAAGGAAAATTACAATAGCATCTAGACAATGTTTAGTTTTATGTACTTTCCTTTTGAAGCATATTTACATAAAATTCTGCCACTGTAATCTAGTTAAAAAGAACTTTTCTAATTTCAAATGTGTGCTATTTAGATTATTAATAGAGTACAGAAAATATTTACTAAAGCATAATAAAAATCCATATGCTCTGCAAAGATGAGTATCATGGATGCCTAAGATCACTAAATGTTGGTAGTGATGTTCATAAGGCAGTTAAAAATTTTACTTCTTTGTGTTCTTTCCTCCCCTCCCCCCCATTTCCTTTGACCCCATTGCTTTTGTTTCCCTTAGCAACTTAAGGATGCCTGATAATGAAACAATTCCAGAATTGGATGAAAAAGTCTAATTTGCCTTCCTAGGTTTCCTAGGTAATTTCATCAGGCCTACCCTTTCTCATTGACTCAGCAGTTCTGGCCAAAGTCACCACTGTTTGAAATGTGTTTCCTCAAAACTTCAGACACATTGAAAATAAATTTTTCAAGATCGTTTACAACTTAGCCTAAAATTTCAATGCTACTTAAATTTTAATACTCACATTTTTCTATTAGATATTCATGTGGAAGCATATATACAAATTTTCCAGATTCCACTTTTGCTGCATTCATGTTGGGAAAGGAACGCTGCCACCAATCAATGAACACTAATTCATTCAGCTGTGTGGGGAAAATATGAGAGGGTGTACATCCTTGGATTAGTTCCTAGGGTTTTACATTTATCTTCAGTGAATGTGCACAACTGAACACATTTGAATAAGCCAAGGACTCCATGTGCTTGTGAACAAACCGATTCGGGAGTCATAAAATTGCTACTCCAATCTCAGTTCTCTTATCACCAGGCAAGTGTGGTGGATGGGTACATGTGAACTCCATGTTGGCAATGTTCATTCCCCCTGCCCGCTGCCAGGTCCCCCTGGCACACATTATGGCAAGGTATGTGCTATGTGGCCTAATTACAAAATAGGGCACATGTTGTGCCAAGAAATATATTGCTAGCTTGATGGACTTTACCACCTCTACTCTGAAAGTGGAGCTGGACTCTATCCTTGAAAGAATTAAGCCTTGTCTTTGAGACTCAAATTCTCCTCACTCATCTATTTCTAGGAATTGCACAGACATTTGGCATGTATTAGTAATGTTCGGGGTCTTTGAGTGTTTTTCTGCTCCATGTTCTGAAGAATTCATCAGAAAGGCTTACTCTGGTGCCATTCTGTGCACCTCATTATGCTTTAATGACATTTTTTTATTGCCCAGAAACTTACTATAACCATTTCCTTTTTCCGTTTTTAAGGTTTGAACAGGCTTTTATTACCAGTTTGATCAGTAGTGTGGTAAAAACGAAGGACAGTTATTTTTGGATAGCTCTTCAAGATCAAAATGATACAGGAGAATACACTTGGAAGACGGCAGGGGGGCAGAAGTCTGAGCCGGTGCAGTACACACACTGGAATGCACATCAGCCTCGTGAGTAGAGGGGACTGTAATACCGCTTCTCCCTCCTGTTTTCTTTGACCAAAATTCCTTCCACCGCATGGTCCACCTCCTTCCGTGCTTCCTTGATGTTTTCGTAATGCCTAAATCAACTAAAACAATTACCAGAGGTTCGCAGGGGGTGACATATGGCTGATCATTTTTAAAAGTATAAAGCATGTGACATTTGACAGGTTCAAGGTTTAAAATTATTGCTCATGACCACGTATGCCTTTATTAGCAGGAAGTCCAGTTTCTTCCTCCTAAAGTCTTTTCCCCATCTCCCCCTCATTGTCGAAGAATCTCAGCGGCTTACTCCATCCAGAATAGTCTGTTATTCTTTGAAGCACTGTGAATGGGCACATATGGGCACCTCTATCAGTCCACAGTCACTGCCACTTTGCTGTGGAATGCTGACCCATTACTTAGATAACATTCTTATTAATCCATCTCCTCCGTGGACTTCTGTGGTAATTTAGCCAGGATTTCAGAGTTAGAGCTCTATTAGTTCACTCTCATAACCTCAGCTCTGGATCCCACAACTCAACAATAGAGTTAGAGCTCTATTAGTTCACTCTCATAACCTCAGCCCATGGATCCCACAACTGTGCCAGGTTAGTTAGCTCCAGAGAAAATAATGGCTTCAGCCACAACTACACTAGACCAAGCCTCTGTGGAACAAGCTTTAGGTCCTTAGGTCACCAACCTAGAGTCGACACCCCTTTACCTCAGCATGAGTTCCTATTTGGATAGCTTGCTCCCTTTTTTACTTGTGGGTCTCAATCAGGGCTACCCCAAGAAATGATAGGCAATAGGTTACCTCTAAATTTGTTTCTAGAGGAAATGGGTTAGGGGGCCTCAGGCTCTTCTCTGAGGAAAGATAGATATTATTATAATACTATCAAAATAATTTTCATATATCAAATATGTAATAATAATTATCCAAAGGACTAAATATACCAATTAAAAGGCAGAGATTGTCAGAGCAGATCAAAACACAAGACCCAACTGTTTGTTGACTGCAAGAAACACACTTTAAACATAAAGACACATGTAGATTAAAAGTAAAAGGGTAGAGAAAGATATACAATGCAAATACTGATCAAAAGAAAGCAGGAATAGCTGTATTAATTTCACAGAGCAGACTTCAGAACAAGGAAAGTTTTTAGGGATTAAAAAAAAGGGACATTACATAATGTTAAAGGAGTCACTACTCTAAGAAGACAGTCCTTTATGTGTATGTGCTTAACAGCAGAGTGTCGAAATACATGAGAAAAAAACTGATAGAGCAGTTTTGGATAGCTCCAGGAGAGATAGATGAAGAAGAAATAGGAGAAATAGATGAAGCTACTATTACAGTTGGAGACTTTAATACCCCTCTATCAGATATCTATAGACTACTTAATCCATCAACAACAAATTACACATTCTTCTCAAGCTCACCTGCAATGTTCACTAAGATAGACCACATTCTGGCCATAAAACACACCTTAACAAATTTAAAAGAATAGAAATCATACAGTGTCTTCTCTCAGCCCACAGTGAAATTAAACTAGAAACCAATAACAGAAAGATAGCTGGAAAATTCCAAAATGCTTAGAGATTCAACAATACATTTCTAAATAACACATGGGTCAAAGAAGAAATCTCAAGAGGAATTTTAAACATTTGAAACTAAATGAAAATACAACTTATCAGAACTTGTAAGATGCAGAGAAAGCAATGTCTAGGGGGAAATTTAAAGCACTGAACACATATATTAGAAAAAAAGAAATATCTAAAATCAATAGTCTAAGCTTCTACCTTAGGAAACTAGAAAAAGAAGAGAAAATTAAATCCAAAGTAGGTCAAAGAAAATAAATAATAAGAATTAGAGCAGAAATCAGTAAAATTGAAAACAGGAACTCAATAAAGAAAATCAATAAAATCAAAAGTTGGTTCTTTGAAAAGATCAATGAAATTGATAACCCTGTAGCAAGACTCACTAAGAAAAGAGAGAAGACACAAATTACTAATATCACAAATAAAATAGGGAGCAGCACTACAGATCCCAGAGACATTAAAAGGGTAATAAAGGAGGGGTGCCTGGGTGGCTCAGATGGTTGAGCATCTGCCTTCGGCTCGGGTCATGATCCCAGAGTCCTGGGATCGAGCCCCACATCAGGCTCCCTGCTCGGCGGGGAGCCTGCTTCTCCCTCTCCCTCTGCCTGCTTCTTCCCCTGCTTGTACACTCTCTCTCACTCTCAAAAATAAATAAAATCAAAAAAAAAAAAAAGGGTAATAAAGGAATATTATGAACAACTCTATATGCACAAATTTGATAACCCAGATGAAAATGACCAATTCCTTTAAAGATACAATCAGCCAAAATTCACACAAGAAGAGATAAACTATTGGAGTAGGCCTATAGCTATTAAAGAAATTGAAACAAAAATTCATAAGCTTTCAAAACAAACCCAGGTCCGCATGGGTTCACTGGTGAATTCTACTAAACGCTTAAGGAAGAAATTATGCCAGCTCTCTACAATCTTTTACAGAAGACAGAGCAGAGGGAATACTTACTGTCTCATTCTGAGGCCAGCATTACCATAATACCAAAATCAGACAAAGACATTGCAAGAAAAGAAAATTACAGACCAATATCTCTCATGAACAGAGTAGCAAAAATCTTCAATGAAATATTAATAAATTGAATCCAACAATGTAAAAAAGAATTATACACCACAACCAAATGGGATTTATCCCAGTTATACAAGGATTATTTAACATCCGAAAATCAATTCGTGTAATCCATCACATCAACAGGCTATTTTTAAAGTCACATGATCATATCAATAGATGCAGAAAAACATACATATGACAAAATCCAATGCCTGTTTGTTTTTTTTATTTTTTATTTATATATATATATTTTAATTAATTTTATTTTATTATGTTAGTTATTATATGTTATGTTAGTCACCATACAGTACATCATTAGTTTTTGATGTAATGTTCCATGATTCATTGTTTTCGTGTAACACCCAGTGCTCCATGCAATATGTTCCCTCCTTAATACCCATCACTGGGCTAACCCATCCCCCCACCCCCTTCCCCTCTAAAACCCTCAGTTTCTTTCTTGGATTCCATAGTGTCTTATGGTTCATCTCCCCCTCCGATCCCCCCCTTCATTTTTCCCTTCCTTCTAATGTCCTCCATGCTATTTCTTATGTTCCACAAATAAGTGAAACCGTATAATAATTGACTTTCTCTGCTTGACTTATTTCACTTAGCATAATCTCCTCCAGTCCCATCCATGTTGATGTAAAAGTTGGGTATTCATCCTTTCTGATGGCTGAGTAATATTCCATTGTATATATGGACCATATCTTCTTTATCCATTCACCTGTTGAAGGGCATCTCAGCTCCTTCCACAGTTTGGTTATTGCAGACATTGCTGCTATGAACACTGGGGTGCATATGGCCCTTCTTTTCACTACATCTGTGTCTTTGGGATAAATACCCAGTAGGGCAATTGCTGGGTCATAGGGTACCTCTATTTTTAATTTTTTGAAGAACATCCACACTGTTTTCCAAAGTGGCTGTACCAACTTGCATTCTCACCAACAGTGTAAGAGGGTTCCCCTTTCTCCCCAACCTCTCCAACATTTGTTGTTTCTTGCTTTTATTTGCTTTTTTTGTCCTATTGCATTAACTAGGACTACTATTACAATGTTTAAAAGAAGTGTTGAGGGCGCCTGGGTGGCTCAGTTGGTTAAGCAATTGCCTTCGGCTCAGGTCATGATCCTGGAGTCCCAGGATCAAGTCCCGCATCGGGCTCCCTGCTCAGCAGGGAGTCTCCTTCTCCCTCTGACCCTCCCCCCTCTTGTGCTCTCTTTCTCTCTCTCAAATAAATAAATAAAAATCTTCAAAAAAAAAAGTGTTGATAAGGAACAGCCTTGCCTTGTTCCTTGATGTTAGTGGGAAAGCTTTTATTTTTCACCATTAAGTATGATATCTGTGTATGATATGTTTTGTAGATGTTCTTTATAAAGTTGAGGAAGTTCCCTTTTATTCTTAGTTTGCTAACAGTTATTAAAGCAAATAGGCATTGCAAACTATGGAAAGAGCCAAGATGTCCATCAGCAGATGAGTGGATAAAGAAGATGTGGTATATATATACAATAGAATATTAGCAGCCATCAAAAAAACTGAAATCTTGCCATTTGCAACGACGTGGATGGAACTAGAGGGTATTATGCTAAGTGAAATAAGTCAATCAGAGAAAGACAAGTATCATACGATCTCACTGATATGAGGAATTCTTAATCTCAGGAAACAAACTGAGGGTTGCTGGAGTGGTGGGGGGGTGGGAGGGATGGGGTGGCTGGGTGATGGACATTGGGGAGGGTATGTGCTATGGTGAGCGCTGTGAATTGTGTAAGACTGATGAATCACAGACCTGTACCTCTGAAACAAATAATACATTATATGTTTAAAAAAAAAAAAAAGGAGATAGTAGGAAGGGAAAAATGAAGGGGGGGAATTGGAGGGAGAGACGAACCATGAGAGACTATGGAATCCGAGAAAGAAACTGAGGGTTTTAGAGGGGAGGGGGCTGGGGGGATGGGTTAGCCCGGTGATGGGTATTAAGGAGGGCACATATTGCATGGAGCACTGGGTGTTATACGCAAACAATGAATCATGGAACATTACATCAAAAACTAATGATGTACTGTATGGTGACTAACATAACATAATAAAATTAAATTAAATTTAAAAAAAAAACAAATAAAAGGTATACAGATGGGAAAGAAAAAAATAAAACTTTCTTCACAGATGACAAGATCATCTACATAAAAAATCAGAAAGAATCAATAAAAGATCCCTTGAACTAATAAGTGATTATAGCAAGACTGCAATATAAAAGATTAATGAACAAAAGTCAGTTGCTTTCTATATAACAGCAATGAACAAGTGGAGTTTAAAATTAAAAACATATTATCATTTACATTAGCACCCCCCAAATTGAAATATTTATATATAAATCTAACAGAATATGTACAAAATCTATATGAGGACAACTATAAACTTTAATGAAATAAGTCAAAGAAGAACTAAATAAAATGAGAGATATTCCATGTTCATGGATAGAAAAAGTCAATATTGTCAAGATGTCAGTTTTTCACAAACTGACCTATGGATTCAATACTATCCCAATCAAAATCCCAGCAAGTTAGTTTGTGGATATCAACAAACTGGTTCTAAAGTTTATATGGAAAGAATAGCCAACTCCATATTGATGTAGAAGAACAAAGTCAGAGAACTGACACTACCTGACTTCAAGACTTACTATAAAGCTAGAGTAATCAAGACAGTGTGGTACTGGGGGGGGGGGGCGGAAGACAAATCAATAGAACAGAATAGAGAGCCCAGAAATTGACTGATATGAACCATAGACCTAAATGTAAATCACAAAGCTATAACACTCCTAGAGGATAACATAATAGAAAACCTAGATGACCTTGAGTAAGGCAATGACTTTTTAGATACAACACCAAAGGCACAATCCATGAAAGAAACAATTTTCACTAAAACTAAAAACTTCTGCTCTAAGAAAGACAATGCCAAGAGAATGAAAAGACACAACACAGACTAAGAGAAAATATTTGGAAAAACCACATCTGATAAAAAACTGTTATCCAAAATATACAAAGAATTCTTAAAACTCAACAATAAGAATATGAAGGACAAGATTTAAAAATGGACAAAAGGCCTGGGACGGCTGGGTGGTTCAGTTGGTTAAGCATGTGCCTTCTGGTCAGGTCATGTTTTCGGGGTCCCTGGATGGAGTCCCGCATCAGGCTCTCTGTTCAGCAGGGAGTCTGTTTCTCCTTCTCTCCCTCCCCCCACTCATGCTTGCTCACTCTCTCTCTCTGAAATAAATAAATATAATCTTAAAAAAAAAGAAGAAGAAATGAGCTATCAAGCCATCAAAAGACATTTAATGAAACTTAAATGCATATTACTAAGTGAAAAAGGCCAATTGAAAAGTCTGTATACTGCATGATTCCAACCATATGACATTATGGAAAAGGCAAAACTATGGGACAGTAAAAAGATTACTAGCAAAAAGTGGTTTGCCGGAGTTAGGGGGAAGTAGAGATAAATAGGCAGAGTACAGAGGATTTGGGGGGCAATGAAACTATTTTATATGGTACTACAATGGTGGATATATGTAATTATACATTTGTCCAAACCACAGAATGTACAACACCAAGAATGAAACCTAATGTAAATCATGGCTTTTGGGTGGTAATGATGTGTCACTGTAAGTTTTAACAAACGTACCATTGTGGTATGGAATGTCAATAGTGAGGTAGGTTTTATGTATTTGGGACAGGAGGTATAAGGGCAGTCTGTACTTTCCACTCAATTTTGCTATGAATCCAAAATGCTCTAAAATATATAGTTTATTATTTTTTTAAAAACCATGCTTTATAAAGATGCCTGCAAGGTGAAGTTAAGACAAATTACATTTTTTGTGTATAAGCATTGGTTTAGGAAATGTGTATAGAAACTGGTGAGTTTGCATGGCTCTAAACAAGAAACATCCTAATCCAGTCAATAAACAACATTCTCATTCTACAAATCTGTGAATATTATTAAAATGCAGAGAATAGTAAAGTTCCATGTCACACTATTACTGAAAAAAAAAAAAGCTCAGGTTTCATTTCTAATATACTTTGGAATTTTGTTAGGAATGTCTATACCTGTCAAAATAAATTAATACATTTTGAGTAGACAAAATCTTGGTTCTTAATGTTACCTTCCTTGGGGCATATTGGGATGTCTAAAATCTGGAACTGAAGCAGAGCTCCTTGTCATTCATAAGTTTCTCTTGTAATTTATTTGAGTGGCACTACTCTTTTCCTGTTCTCCCTGAAGCAAAAATAATATCATGATGCTCAGTTTGGCTGCTCATGCTGACTGACATTGAGTAAATTGTCTCTGAATAAGATGAAAATGTAAATCTTTTTTTGAAGAAAATAGCAATATAAAAGCCTCTGTGTTTCCTTTTTTCTTTTAAATTGCAGTTTGCAGAAACACCATCCTAAATCACACTTTTTTCCTTGCCTATCATGAAAGTGTCCATTAACTTGGTCCTCATGTCAGAATCTTAATCCAGCCCAAACTGACTATATAAATTGACCACTGAACAGGAAGCCTGCTGTGTTTTATAAACTTAGCCAAGACTCTGTCCTTATATCATATCATCAAAATATTCCATCTATGGTGGAATCGCAGTTCTGCCGCTTTTTTCAACTTTGTATTATGTTCCCCAAATAGTGTAATGACCCGTCATATACCCATCACCCGTGTCATCA
This sequence comes from Halichoerus grypus, assembly GCF_964656455.1. Taxonomy (NCBI): domain Eukaryota; kingdom Metazoa; phylum Chordata; class Mammalia; order Carnivora; family Phocidae; genus Halichoerus; species Halichoerus grypus. The sequence goes on along the minus strand of NC_135715.1, from coordinate 124,012,882 downwards.
GTTATGAACTCATGGTCTATCTTGTTTCATCTATACCCTCACCCACTTCCCATATTTTGTCATAGCAAAGCCCAGATATCATATTGTTTCATCCACAAATATTTCAATATTATCCCTAAAAGATAAAGACTTCTTTTTTAAAAACACAAATATAAGACAGTTATCACAACTAATTAACTATAACTTCATAACATAAATCTTCAGTTAACGCTGAAATTTCTAAATTATTCATAAATATCATATAATGGATTTTACAGTTTGTTAGAATCAGGATCCAAAAAAGATTCATACATTGCAATTGGTTGATAGATATCTTAAAGTCTATTTTAATCTCTGTTTCCTTCTTTCTTGCCCCCCTGCCACTTTTTAAAAATTTTGTTGTGCAAATGGGTTATTTGTCCTGAAGTTTCCTACAGTCTGGAGTTTTTGATTGAATCTCTGTATGTTGTTTAATATGTTACTCTATCCTCTTCATTTTCCATAAAATTGACATTTTTATTTTTAAAAAGTTAGAATCAGAGGCACTATATAATTCAGATTTTCTTTTCTTTTGGAAAACCTTTTCATAAGAAGTTGGTATTCTATCTGAAGGCACATAATGTTCACTTTTCTCACTTTTTGCAATGGTAGCAGCCACTAATGATCAGTGCGTAGATCCATTGATTCATTAGGGGTTTCTTCATAGCTTCATATCTGGGATATTTTTATAAAGAGATAGTTTCCTGCTATTTTACTAAAACAACAATAGTAAAGAGACTGTGGCACTTGGTATTTTAAGAGAAGTAACTATCCAGGTAAAACAGGAAAACCAGTTTTGATCTATACTAACTAGTACCACTAATTAAAGGGGGAAAATGGGGCCTTTTTTATTTAGGGACGCTAATGCATTAGAAACTAAAATGTAGTTTGTACTTAAAGATTCAATATAAATGAAGGCTGTAGAGTGAAAGGAAAAAAGTGTGTCCGTTCTTGTTAAGACACTCGAAAATCTTTTCTAAGTTATATTACAGTTTCAGAGTTGTCTGTACAAAGAAGGAGAAACACTTTGAGATCACTATTTTACATCTACCTATTACTCAGGCTTTGTGACAAAAAGTTTTGTTTCTAGATATAGATGGCACTGCAGAAAAGGTGTGTTTCACTCATATGGGATAACTCTAGAGCATTTACCCCAATTGTCCCAAGTCGATAGAAATCTTCTGCCAATGACAGGGAAATTGGGATCCTGGGAAAGCAAATCAGGTCTGCTTTTCTTGAAAGTGATTCCACATAGCAAGGAGAAGCCTGTCCAGCCATCAGATAGATAGGTGGGTCCAGTTTAAGGCTTCCCAGAGTTCTGAAATGAACCACCACATAAATGAAGACATATTTATTCTCATTTGTGGGCATTCTTTGGAAATTTCCATATCTTTTTATAATCATGTAACTCATACAAGGTAAAAATGGGTTCGTAGATCTTTAAGGAAATGCTGTGAGCACACACAGAAAAGAAATGTGACTGGGGGAATGAGAGGGAGTTCCATGGAAATGGAGGAACATAATTTGAGGGGAAGATTTGATCATTCAACAGCTTTTTATTGTATGCCTGCCTACTCTGTACCTTGACATTGTCTCATGGTAGATTCAGTTAAATCTGCTTTCAAATTCTGCATCAAACCCTCCCCATGTGACCTTAGGCAAGTTACTAAACCTCTGTGCCTCAATTTCTCCATTAGCAAACTGTAGATGCTAATATCCATCTCAGAGTTTTTGAAGTTGAATAAAGAAAAGACCATATAAAGACCATATAAAATGCCTAATACAGTATCAGGCAGATATATAGCATTCGACGGAAGCTACCCCCATAGTATCACTTTTCTCCATGAAGAAGGAAAAAAATGACAGAGAAGGAGGGTGGGTAGGGCACAGGGCCTAAGAAGTAAGGATGTGAAAGGGTTATTGCAGGATGGGAAAATAACTAGACAGACTCAAGTAAAATAATTGAAGGCCTGGCTACAGTTCCCTGCTACCCTGAGGCCACAAATAGATTTCATTTGTCTACTTTCAGGTATTTGACCAGAGAGGTAAAAGATGGAGGTTTTCCCAGCTCAGTTTAATTTATATGGTTAGATAGCTGTGCCAAATGGAAAGGACTAGAATAGTGAATTGGAATGTCTTAATTGACCTAAAGTTATCCCATTCATGTTTGATGGAGAGAGTGAAGGGGGATAGAGAGGGTAAGACAGGTAAGGAGAATCAGTTTAAATGTGAGAGTCATCACTGAGGAATAGGATGATGGTTTTTCTTCTCCAATGGGAAATGAGTTATTGAATTTGAGAATAATTTCTCAGGGAGAAAAACTCTCTCCACTCTTTCCCACACCCTACCTTTATTATTTGGCTTTTGCAAGCATACCCACAATATAGGATTATAAATTCGGTTTATATCTCCCTTAGCCCAGTCTCCCTTTATTACACCGCTTTACTGCTTCTTTGGGGCTGAGATTCTAAAATTTGGGTCAAATGTTCCATTAAGCTAACCACTTTAGAATACCAATAACACTCCTACAGCACTTTTCATCTTCATAGCAGTTCACAAACATCTCCTTCTCCACTAATGAAGATGAGTTGAGTATCTATAGTATCTAAAACCAGAGCTATTTAATCATTGTCTGATGTGAAAAAGTAAGACAAAATGCAAGACCAACAAAAAAAAGTATACTACATTTTAAACTTGCTGATTCGAGCTTTTTAAATATTCTTTGAACGTGCAGGCAGAACTCCTGCCACAAAATCCCAGCTTTTGTAATGAAAAGTCAAAATAAGAATAGAAACAACATCTTAGGGCTGGTTTTAGCCCTTCCTATCTTTCAGGGTGCTTTTATTCTATTTGATCTTCATGAAAACCAGTGAGAAGAAAAGGAATTGTTATCCCCACATTTTTGTGATTAATTAACCTGTTTGAGTTTTGAGTTACTAAATATTTGTGCTGACACTAGAACTCCAGACTTCAGGCTCCAAGTCAAAGGCTGCTGGGGAAGGAGGGATGGAGGCATTGAGAGGGAGTGCATGTTTACCCTGCTATTTCAACCAAAGAAACTCCATTAGCAATATTACATTTGGGGCTTCCATGTGGATTTCCACAGTTCAATTTCATTAGAATCTCATCACACAGAGTATGCAGCATCTCCTCTATTGTTCATGACCAGCTAGATCGTGAGTTGCATTCCAAAATTACATTGAACAGGATTGCAAAGCTCCATTCCTGGCAGGTTGCAGTTACATACTATACTCTTTCCCCTCTGCATGGCCCCAAATCATTCATTCAGCTTTAACACTAACTAGCTGTTCTGGCCAATGGAGCTGACTGATGGCCTTTGTATGGACCAACTCTCTCTCTTGACTTCCTTTTCTTCTATACAAGTCATACTAGTCATGTTTTCCTGTTTACTACTGGTCACTTTCACCTTTGTGGGTCTCTTTGACAAATCAGCATGCACACACGCACGGGACTGTGACCCTATTGTGGATGACCGTGATGCCTGGTGTCTAACATGGGGTGTGAGCTCAGGATTGTTGAAGACACAAATACTGGTTCTTTAGCCTCCCTATTCTTTCTCTTTTTGCACAAACTCTTCCATCCCTTTAGGAGAGGCTCTTTGTATGTCTTCCTCTGTCTTCTTTCTTCTCACTCCCCATCTCTTTAGTCTTTCTATGAGCATAAAATAACCACCCATTGCTGACAAGGTAAAGCCAGTTGCTCTGTACTTTAAAAAAAAAAATGAAGCCATTCCTTGTGAAGGAAATTAAGCAAGACAAATATTTAGTACCAAGTGACTATATTTTTTAAAGTGCCTTTAGTTCCAGAGTCGTCAGAGTCGTCAGAGTCTTCCATCTATAATTGCTTGCTTTTTTTTTACCAGCACCCCTTGAAAACTCTTTTCTCCTTTTCATCCTTCAAAATTCAGTTCAAATGTCACTTCCTGCAAATCCTTTACTGACATCCTGAGGCAGACTCCATCACCCCTTCTGGAATATCCCACAGAAATCTGAACTCTCCTTTAGTATAGTACGTCACACATTATGTTCAATGCAATTGTATCTGTGCCTCTTCTGTGCTAAAATAAGAGTTGGGTTTTGTTTGTTTTGTTTTGTTTTGTCCTTCTATCTCTAGCAGCTAATATACGGATTAGCCTGGTATGTAGATATAGATGCACAATTTTGTTGTTGTTGAATTTGACTTAGATAAATGAATGATCACTTTGGCTTCAAGAAAAAAGGTTCATTCTTACTCAATTTGTATTCTACTTTTGGAATGGGATTGTTTTCTACTATTCACTGAAATTTGAGGTGTATTTTTTAGCTGTCCTATGAGTTGTATATATTTGATGACAAATGAGCATCTTAACAGAGAAATTCTTTCTATGGAAAAATATGGTTCATTTTCCAATATGTTCAAACATACACAAAAGAATAGAGCTTCATCCAGAACTAGATGGTCTTTCCCTTTTCCTTAATGTCTGCCCTTATTCCTGCCCCCAGAGCTTCACCACATATAGAATTTATCTCATTCTCTCCACTCTCCCATGGAGAGTGGCTTTCTGTTATGTACCTTGCAATCTGCCTTGAATTCATCATTTATGTATCTTCCCTGTGAAATCTATTTCTCAGAGGATAAGCACTATGCATTTTTCATTGTTGATTTTTTACAATGGGGTTTCAAAGCACAGTATACAGAGTAAGTGCTCAGTAAATGGTGGGCTAAATTTTTCTCTGCACAGTGAAAAAAAAAAGCTCAGTAATTGAAAGTAGAGGAATGTTGGCATTTGATTGAAATATTGGGGATTTGATTGAATATTGAGGATATTTCAGTCCCAGGTTGAACAGTGCCTAGTTTCCTATCATTTGCCATCTGAGCTCCAAATGTCCAAATTCCAGTCTTCACAGGCTGTCTTCCCTCACTTTTCCATCTTCTATTCTTTTCTCTAAAGATGAAAGGAAGAGAAATGAGATAGTCCTATTAAAAAAGCATTCATTTTCATCCTTATTGTTCTTATGTGGGCACTTCATTATGAGATGTTAATTGTGCAACACTCTAAAGACCTGTTTTCTAAGAACAAAATGTTCTAGTCATTCTAGTATATTAAAAAGTGTTGTTTTCTGCTTTTAGGCTACAATGGTGGCTGCGTTGTCATGCGAGGAAGGAGTCCACCTGGTCGCTGGGAAGTGAAGGACTGCAGACACTTTAAGGCAATGTCCCTGTGTAAGCAACCAGTGGGAAAACAGGAGAAAACGGAGCAGGAAGAGAGATGGCCCTTTCACCCCTGCTACTTGGACTGGGAATCAGAGCCTGGCTTGGCCAGCTGCTTCAAGGTGATGCCAAGGGTACCTAGGCATTCTCAATGGGACCAACATTATTTCAGTTTTGTCCACGTATCCCAAGTTCCCTTACTCCAGAACAGTGCCTGGCACACAGCGGGTACTTAATATTTGTTGACTGTCTCTGTCTTTTCAGTTATATTCCAAAATAATTTTAAGTCAAAAGACTGACATATCCCTGGTGATACTGAAGGCCTCTTTTTGAAGACTGATATCAAGGCCCCAGTCAATGTTGTTCTTATTGCATAATATCAAATGAACAAGGCAGATGCTCACCGGGTATTGAAATGGTACAATTCCATAGTTTGTAAGAAAATGAATAAAGTCTTTATTATGGAATAATACCATTCTGCTGCTAAAAATAGCTTTTGCAACTTGCCAGACACCTGAGGGTCAAACAAATTAATACATACAGTTGATATATATGTGTGTGTGTATATATATATGTGAAAAAATGTGTGAAGAAATGTCTTTTTGCGTATCAGCTTTAGATCCTAGATGTAAATCAGTACCTACAATCTTCTTGTCATGAAACATCTGTGAATGCATTCAGTTTAATGTACACATATACAACCCTACATTAAATTCATCGGGTAACACTGACCTCACAAAGCAATAAGTTAAACTTTAGAAATTGCAAACTGAGGCAGCAAGATTAAGTGATTTGCCCAAGATCACAATTATTTATTAACAGAGTTGGAATAAATCCCTGGTCTTGGGCCCCCCAGTCCAGTGCCTTTTCTACTATATATTACCCTGACATGTCAACAAATGTATGGTGTGTTTGATGGGCATGGTGGTGGGATTGATGAATTTTAAGTGATTCAAGAAAAGGTTCCCAGAGGTGAGTTTTGACATATAATTTAAAAGATGGAAAGGCTGTGCTGTGGCCCACAGCTATTCATTCTGGTCTCAGCAAATCAGAGTCTGGTGAAGCCTGGCCGCAGGGTGCCTTCCTGGCATTAGAGACTCTGGCATAATGTCAGGCAGTTAAAAACGAGGAGGGCACAGAGGCCTAGGATATGGAGTTCTATGTTTTTGGACCCTCACCCTTGATCCTAAATAGAGTCAGAAGTAGACTCTCCATTTACTGACGTCTTCCTGCTACTGTGAGGACAGCTAAGAAACAGCAGAGAATTTAGGCACAGCTAAGACCCAAAGACCTTAGTAATATACCTGCCCTAGGTCCCAGATCTCATTTCTCATTTCCTGCCATGGGTCAGCCAGATTCATGATCATTCAGCCAATTCTAATTTGTCAGAAGGCAATCTGGTGGGATAGGAATTCATGGGCTCTTGAAGCAAGGAGTACCAGATCTAATCCTAGCTCTGCCTATTTGTAGTTGTGTGACCAGAAATTTATAACCTCTTTTAGCCTGACTGTCCACATCTCTTAACAAACATTTATTAAGGGACAAGTATATGCCAGTTACAGGAAATTTAGAAGAAAAAAAAAAGAGTTCTCAAGGAGTTTATTTATAAAACTGAGCTCATTATATCCTCCTCATGAATTTGTTGTGAGAATAAAATGAGATAATAGTTTTAGATGAATAGACACATTCTAGTTCAATAAATGTTATTTCTCCCTACTGGGTCAAGCTTTTACTATAGAATAATGACAATTATATTACTGTTATTTTCTTGTCCAGAATTAAACAGCCTCACCTTATCCATGATAGTGTCAACTTTTTTTTCTCCTACTAAATCAGGTATTTCATAGTGAAAAAGTCCTAATGAAAAGAACATGGAGAGAAGCAGAAGCATTTTGTGAAGAATTTGGAGCTCACCTTGCAAGCTTTGCCCATATTGAGGAAGAGAATTTTGTGAATGAGCTTTTACATTCAAAATTTAATAGGTAAATACTTGTTAATTTTGAAAAAATGCAATCAAATTTTCTGTTTCCCAGTAATGACTTATTAGGGATGAGTATCCCAAATATTTGTTTAAAATCTCAAGTATTTGTCTTAAGCCTAAAACCAACTAGCTACTAGTTGTGAAAGAAAAATATACACATATAGTTTTATATTTATATTGCACCAAGTTCTCATTCCATAAAACAAAGAACAAAGTGGCAATCGTTTTGATATCTGAAATCTTTCCTGTATACCTCAAATCAGAATTTCAGAGCTCTTCGGCCAAACTCAAATTATCTAACCCCATGATCTTCAAAGTGTTGTCTGAGGATCCTGAGAGTCCTGGAACCCCAAGACCAGGGAGGGGACCAAGTGGGCAGAGGCCCTAGTTCCATCACTGACTCACCAGAGCAGCTCCCACCAGCTCCACTTCTGCTTATTTTGTACAGATTAGGAGTCCATGTAAGATTTTGTTTGGAGGGAAAAAAAAAGTCATACTGATTGAAAAAAAAAATTCCAATCCACGTCCTAATTTTACATTTGAGGAAACAGGTATTCACTTGTCAGTATCCAGCTTGTAAGTTTCAGAATCTTGAATTACATGGTTAGAAAATCAATTTAATTTAAATTTGAAGAAACATAAAAGGCTTGTGCTATATTTTACCCAATGCAAAAACTCCTTCCTGTGGTCACCTACTATCTGCACAATTCCTTTCAGAGTGCTCCTTATTTGGGAGAGAGCCCATTCCATTGTTGGAGGCTGGTTTCAAAGATCAACTTTCTAGTAAGCCAGAGCAATACAGGTCAAGTCGACTCTATTTTTGAATACTTGAAGACAGCCATTATGTTCTTTTTTAGCGAGTTTTTTCATCCATTGGCCTCTTTCTCTAAAATATTCTTATCAGTTAGCATACATTTTTGGAATATCTTCTATGGGAGGGGTACTTTAATATGCATAGCTGGCTGGAGAATGCAATAAACAAAATAGACAAAAATCCTGCCCCTGAGAAGGCAGGATGGCTCCATGGCTCCATACATTTATTTCATAAAAACAAATGTTAACTCCAGGTACTATGTTCCAAGCTCTGGAAATCTGGAGTCTCAATGAAATGCTTGCCTGAATTACAGAGAAAATCCAAAACTATTTTTTTGAGGAAAATCCTGGCCTTCCCCATAGTTTTCCTTTAGGACACTCCAAAAGAATATTAATATGCAATATCTATCAAATTATTCATCTCTAGCATCTACAGTAATGACCTTAATGGTAGGAGCCTTTGACAACATCTCCCAATGTGAGTCTCATAGAGTACTGTTGGGGTAAGAGTCAAATATGTTGGCAAAACAAGGCACAAACTTGGAAATTTGCCATATGCATTAGCATTGTAAAGGGTTCTGGAAGGAAGCATTTTCTTCAGCCACAAACCTCTTTTTTTGAGGACACTTATCAACATCCCATGGAACTGCTAGTCCCTGTGGGAAATGCTGACCTAAACTGTGTTTCCCAAATCTGACTGATTCTCACACTTACTTGGGACACCTTTTGACACGGAGCCGTCTGGCCTCACACCAGAGCTGCTGAGTCAGATTCTCTGAAACTGAAGAAAATTTTAAGAAGCTTCCTGATTAATTGGACTGTAAGTCTGGTGTGGGGCCACAGATCCAGGGGATATGGGATAGTCTACACTGTTCTAAGTTGTAACTTTTCTTCATGACTTTAGCACCTTGCAAAACATCCTTTCATACTTGGGTATAGTGAGGTTTGCTATATGAAATAACCACATGCAAACTACTTCCAAATTTGCTGTAAGATCAAATATCATTATGTCATAAGTTCTCACACTTGAAATTTCTTGTGGAATTTAATGCCAAGCATCTATCAAATTGTTAATCTTTAGCACTTCATCAGAAAAGCTATATAATATTACTTTGTATCCAGACTGCCAGGGAGTTTAACAAAATCTCATGCTTGATTATAGCAAATAAACCAGTTCTTATAGTAGCATACATGCTTGTCCTTCTTATGGCACTGTTTTTTAATTTCTATTTTATTATTTATTATATTATTAAAAAGTATAAAATTATAGGAAATTGATGAAGAGAAAATTAATACCATCTAGGATCCAGTACATTTCAGGAAAAATGTAGAACTCTGAATTCAGTAAGTAAAGGAATAAAAAGTTCTCAAGGCAGGCGAGTGATATGAATTCCCAGCCTACGTCATTGATGTTAAGGTACCTGGCTTAACCTTAAGGCAGCGTCCTCCCCCTCCACAACCTTGTGAATTGTAAATTGTAATCAGGGCAGTCACCAACCAGGCCGCAATGATCTCACAGATTTCTAAGTCACATTTTACTTTCATTTGTATCGTTCAGGCACAATAGCTCACATATCTGAGAAGGGGATGCTTCAGAATAGGCTTGCTTCACTGCAGTAACGAAAATAAAGCATCTGTCATGACTTCTGAATCTTTTAAATCTTTAATTCTCCAAATTATTCTCAGAAAATTATCTTAGTGAGATGGTTTGTTGTACAATTAGACTTTATTGGTTGATTTATTGAGTACTCTGTGGTTTGATGTATTTGTCCTCTGCCTAATTGGAGGAAAGATGGTTCTCTGTGGGGATTCTCGCCAAGTCTAACCCAGTGGTGACTGCTGAAGTGAATCTACTGTGCCTTGGACTGATTTGCTATGAAATTATTTATGTTGGGCTCTGAAAAAACAAAACCCAAAATCTGCTGTGTACCTTTTATTAAAGGAGGTGGTGGTAATTAACCTCCAAAGAACATGAACATTTGACAAAAAAGCAAAAAATCAAAGCATAGGAAAGTGGTAAATACATAGTAAAGTAGTAAAAAGTCCTCTACGGAAAAGACATTCCAAAATTTCATACCAACTTGATTTCGTGTGTTCTTATCCTGCTTGAAAGATGTTGCCATTCCTAATGAATATGAGAAAGCAGTGTTCTCAATATGGGTTAACTTTTCCCTCAACTGCATGTCACCAGCGAGCACGCCATACAAGCCAAGAGAAATAGGAAGCCAGGCTAATCTTCTCTACATTCATCTCATAGCTCAGGTTTTGCATATAGGAAATGTTAATAAATGTATGCTGACTTGATCTATCCTGCCAGGAGTATCAGCTGTTTTCCTGTGCACATAAATACTTTAAAATATTTCTTGGACCTATTACATTATGTTGTGAATTCAATAGGAAGAGCCAAGTTTTTGTTTTTTCTCTTCACAGGACAGAAGAAAGGCAGTTCTGGATTGGATTTAATAAAAGAAATCCACTGAATGCTGGCTCTTGGGAGTGGTCTGATGGGACTCCTGTAAGTTTTTCCAAACTGAAGACAAGGAAATGAATTCAAAACAGGGGGCCCTGGAACACCTTGGTCAACCAACCAAGAGAACCTGGAAATAATGACCGTATTTCCTGTGACTCAGACTCAGATCAAAAACTGCACCAGATCTTGGTACCATAAGTTATTTTTGCAAAGTCCGGGGAAAACTTCGCAAGCCACATAGTTCTGAGGCCAGCTGTAGGATCTCATCCTGGAAAGGAATCAAAATCTCCAAAAACCACCCCAAACTATCTCCCATGTGAAGAGTCTTGAGAAAGAAGCAACTATTGTTTAAAATAATATTAAGCTCTCTTTACTCCACTTTCCCTCTCTAGCTTAGTACCTAATTATAGGAATGTGGGACCCTTGTCCAGATCATGATGAAAAGAACCATTTTGGTTTATCTCTAAAAGAACAGAAGTGCCAGCCTTAGAAATACCATCTCCTTCTCAACCAGAGCAAGTTATTCGGTTGGAAAAAAAACCTTGCTTTTCTTTCAGCCTCATACTTGTAAAAACCTCTGTGAAGGAAAGAAGGAACTATTACATTTTTTTTTCAGGTGCAATGAGGAATTCTCCTATTTTCCTCAAGATGATAGGGAAAAAATGGAAGCAGTATCCCAGATTGAAATGAGATCCATCTGAAGGCACATGCAAAATCAATGTATTCAGTTACACCTGTGAAATAGGAGGCTAGCAAGAGCCTGCAGTGAGCACTTAACGCAGCTCCTATTTATTGAGCCCGGATTATATTGCAGACATGGGTTGAATGCATTGCTGCATGATCTCATTTCACCCTTATAATGATTCAGTGCAGTGGTTATTAGAATGCTTAGTTTGCCTAAAATAATGCATAAGAGAGCCAGGATCTGTACACAGGTTGTCTGCCTCCAAAGCCATGATGTTATAATGTCTCCTAGTTGGCAAAAGAGCAGCAGCCCAACTTTGAAATAGTAAAGATCCATAGAGAAAAATGATCTTTAGTCCCACTAGAGAAAATTTGTGGCAAGGAAAGCATCTGTGGAAAACTATATGTGGAAAACAAAAATAATGACATGCTAGTTAAACATATAACACACATACATACATATATATATATGTATATATGAATATATGAAACATTTCCACCTCTGTACTGCTTCTCTGAGAAGGGTATCAGGACCAGAGAGTAAGAAGAGACCTTAGAGATCACCCACCCCATCCATCTATTTTGCTATCAAAGAAACTGAGGCCCAGAGAATGGAAGGAACTTAGCAGGGTCCACCTGCTGCATAAATGGCAGTCACCACATGGCATAGTTGGGTGGTTAATGTCAGTGTGGCACCTGGAAAATGAAATGTGATATGTAGAGGCTGAAAATGCTTCCTTTTGTTTTAGTGAAACACTCTTATTAGTGATAGAGAGGAATAGACAGTTTGGTTCAGAATAAATGAAATAAAGCCATGAAGCAGCGCATGGAGTTCCTCCCTACCACTCCCTACTGGACAAAACAAATATTCAAACTCCCACAGTTGTCTGAATCTGAACTTACATATTTTTAAGTTAGAGGAGTTGTATGATTGTGTACGTGTTTGAAGAGGAGTATAAATGTTTCAAACATCCTCTTTTTCCCAAAGTTTTAGTCCAGTTTTACCTGTGGTCCATCCACTCTTCTGTTAGGTAGCCATTAAATCATTGAGAAGATCAAATTTTTATTTAACATTCGCCTTACATGACCATTCATGGAAAGCATTGGAGTTTCCCAATTAAAGCTAGGGATAACTTAGAATTTAGTGATTAAAGACTAAAAGCTTAATGTATATGCAAAAGAATCTGCATCACAGATGAGACCCAAATGTGACAGGTCAGAGCCTTTCAGAAATGTACCCAGAGTCCCAGGGCTAGCCTGTTGTGGCCAGTGAGACAATAGCGCAAGTTCAAAAGGGAGCTTACATCTCATCTGTTCCTTCTGGAGAAAGGAGTAGCTTGCCTCTTTTTAAGAAAAAAAAGCATCTTTAAGGAAAAATGCTAGTTTGGTTAGCTTGTTCTTCATAAATGTGGAACAACCTTTAACTGCAGTCTTATCCAGACATTTCTTAAGCTTCCTCCAGAAGTCTATTGTGATTTATTTACAGAGATGCTTCTTTTGAGCTTTTGAAACTTTTTGTGGGGGATCATCGTTAAGAAATAACGAACTTCATCTGCTGCAGGTTGTCTCTTCATTTTTAGACAATACTTATTTTGGAGAAGATGCAAGAAATTGTGCTGTTTATAAGGCAAATAAGACATTGCTGTCCTTGCACTGCAGTTCCAAACGTGAATGGATATGCAAAATCCCAAGAGGTAAAAATATTAATAAGATCTTTACTATCTGTTTGCTTTCTAATAATCTATAGCACTTTTCCAAGCGAAGAGTTATAGAAATCTAAAATTTAAACATCCCGGACTACAGGACCAACAACCATCACGATGAACCAAACTGTACAGCAAAGAATGCCTCATAGGGGAATGAGAAAAGGTGACACCAGGGCAGTATGCTAATTTAGTTAATAGGAAATGAGGATAACCAACTCTATTGTGGAATATGGTATTTTTCAAGTACAACCTGGAAGAAATGTCACTGTGACTTTACAAGCAAACAAAATTACTTGTCAAATGAGTAAGTGAAGGCACCTAACACTGTGTGACACACAGTAGGCCCTTGACAAGTGTTCGCATCCTTTCTTCTTTAATCAGAGGCCTGTCTTAAGCCTCCTCTTCAAGTATGAGAACTAACCATATTTCAAACAGCACAAAGTACCTGGTTTTTAAATGGTCTCTTAAAAAGCAAAGTACAAAATACCGTGTTTAGAGCTGAAGTAATTCAGAGATGGTGCACTTGTGAAGAAAGGTCACTCAAGATGGTTTGCTTTCACTTTGCAGATGTGAGACCCAAGATTCCACCCTGGTACCAGTATGGTAAGAACTATCCTGGCAATTCTTGAATTTCTAATTACGTGCCATTATATACCATTACTGTATTACTACAGTCCTCCAATCGAGCCTCTCTTTTCTTATGTCAACCTAGAACTAATTTGTTCAAATTAACTAATTAATGGTCAAATTAATAAATTCATTAAATGACTAAAGATTAATATAATAACACTGTTTTCGTGACACGTGATTTTAAAATATGCATTTATCCCAGACCTTGCAATGCAAATGAAGTTTTCTTAGATGAGATAAACCAAGAAAAATAAGCAAATTATATACTTAGTTATGTGTGTGTAAATATACTTATTTATGTATATCACACACGCACACACACATACACTTTTCTTTAATGCTAAGTGACCAAATTACAAATTTGGGGTCAATCATAGCATATCCTGTTTCAGTCTGCATCACATCAGTCAATAGCTTTTGCATCATTTGCATTGGTTTTTGTTTTTTTGGTTTTGTTTTCTTTCAGATGCTCCCTGGCTCTTTTATCAGGATGCGGAGTACCTTTTTCATACCTATGCTGCAGAATGGCACTCCTTTGAGTTTGTCTGTGGCTGGCTGCGTGGTGATCTTCTCACAATTCATTCTGCACATGAGCAAGAATTTATCCACAGCAAAATAAGAGCGGTATTTGAATACAATTAATCATGAGAAATTCAGAGCTTAGCTCCTTCTTCTGTCATTGGGGGGATTTTTTTTTTATTTGACTTCAGACATTTATTTAAGTTTCATTTAAAACCACAGATTTTTGAGAATTGATTTTCTTCCTGTTATAGGGATTAAGAGAAAATAATGGAAACACAGGTTTACTATGTTGGTCGATCATTTCACTTATCTTCATTCTTTATTAGCAACAGTTATGAGTAAGTAGAGTTTTATTGCTTTCATGAGGTTCATCCAATCATCAGCACATATTTATTCAGAGTCTACTCTTCTAAGGGCTGGGGCTCTATCAGTGATTAAAATAGATCAAAATTCCTGCCCTTGGGGAGCTTATAGTCTAGTCTGGGAAGAAAGACTGTGATCAATATAAGTACATAGCATTACATAATATTTTATTAAAAGATAAATAGATAAATGATATGGAGGAAAATAAAGCACAAATGAGGGACAAGGTGTACGGGGGGGGCATGCGCATGGCTATTTCAAAGTTTTGAATTTTACTTACAAGAATATAATACTTTTAAGTCTATAAAGACTCAATATTCATAAAATGAAAAGGAGTGGTTTTCCATTTCAATTTAAGATAAAGACTTGGACAATCTTTGAGGAGCTAGGCTAATTGGAAAGAAGCATGCAAAACCTGTTAAATAATGAAGCAGACTGCCAAGGAATAGTGTACATTTTCAGTATATTTCTTCAACAAGCATTTATTGAGCATTAGGTATGTGTCAGGCATTGTGATATTTGTCAAAGACATAAAAATGTCAACAACACAAAAATGAGATACAGTCTCTGTTGTTAAAAAGCTGGAAATAATAATAAGTGAAAAGGGAGCAATATGTACAAAATTATCAAGGGGACACTAAGGGAGGAAACTCACTCCCAATTTTCCCTAGGAAATCTTTGAAAGTAAGAAAAAACTTTTTTCTTTTCTAAAATTTAACATTATTTCATGATCACCGGGAATCCTTTCTTGAGCTATCATCTTTGCACATGTTTGTAAGTTGATTGTTGAAATGAAGCTCTATATTTAAAGCATCCTTGGCATGTAAGAGAAATGTCTTCCCTTACAGCTCATGGACTTTTCCATTTCTATAATCCTGTTTGATGCATAGACAGCCTGCAAGGTGCAGGTAGGTCAGGACTACTACTGAGTTGTGATGGAAAAAACTGAAAAACAGGGGGGTTAGGTGACAACCCCACAGTTCCATAGAGTCTCAGTGATAGACCAACCACAAGAACGAGATATTCCCCACTATTGGTTTGTGTGCTATTTTTTACCACCCTTCCTCTCCTACAAATGGAACACTCAAGCCAAATCCATGTTAAGCATCAACATGATGTCAGAAAATACGTTCGTTTAACAAGACAACAGACTCCTGGTGGCAATAACAAGACATCAGGTCAATGTCTGAAAACAAATCCATCCATCAACATGACAAAGTGCATGTCTCAAATGGAACTGATATTTGGCCAATACTTATTATAACTGTGTCAGGCACTGTGTTAAGTACTAATATTTAATGGCATTTAATCTTTCCAAGGACTCTCTGTGGGAAGTCTATTATCAGTACTTTACCATTGAGGAAGCTAAAACTCCAAAGAGGTGAAGCAACTTGGTTATTTCCACATCAACTAAGTGGTGGAATCTGGAAATGAACCCAGGCCATCTGACTTACAGGGTCATTTAAAAACCTTCTGCTGGTAGCAGAACAGCCGTGTGGGGGGTATAAGAGCACAATGTCTTCGTTACATCAAAATCAAAAAGAGTTCTAAAATCCCTCTCCAAAAGATGGTGTCAGCTCTGTCTCAGACATGAGCAATGAAAGGCTTCTTTGATCTTTCCAACAGAGCTTAGCTCCCCTAGGAATATCTGCAGGTCTCCTCTCTTCACCTTTCCCTGAATTTACTCTCCCAATTATTAGTGGTTGGGAAGCCAGTGAGGATGGAAGAGTTAATACCTTCCGCAGAAGGGAATAGTAAAACCCATGGGTTTAGCTGTTTGAGAAGTCATACCCAGTGCCATGATACTAATTGAGGGCTAGATCTAGTTGTGATATCAAACCAGACAAACCTTGTGGTGTCTTACATGGCAAAATTGCTACCCAGCCTGTGACCATGTTGATACAGAATGCCTTGTCAGTTTGATGGGTGAGCAGCTGACTGATCTAACACCACACTGTGCTACAAAAGAAAATTACTGGATGGTTTAAAATGTGTAGAATGAAAAGGGGCAAGGGAGCTAAGGGAAAAGGGTATCAATTTAGAAAGAAGAAAGCTATAAGTTCCCAAAGCAGTTCTTTTTATCGCATAATCTATGGCTGTGTTAGGCACTTTTTGGTGGTGGTAGGAGTGATATTTATGGTGCCCATTTACACTTCATGAGTAAGAAATTCCGTATCTATGAATGTTGTACTAGAATGAGTCTGTCCAGAGTGATTTTATTCCAGGATGAGGAACTAAACATGTAGAGATCATACCACCCACTTTTGTGGCATACTCATTCTATAAGTGCAAGAAGAATCAGAATAGTAATTAAATATTTTTTAAAAGATTTTATTTATTTATTTGAGAGAAAGAGACAGAGAAAGCAACAGAGAGCACGAGGGGGGGAGGAGAAGGAGAAGCAGACTCCACTGAGCAGGGAGCCCCATGTGGGGTTCGATCCTAGGATCCTGGGATTATGACCTGAGCCAAAGGCAGATGCTTAACCTTGACTGAGCCACCCAGGCGCCCCTAATTAAACATTTTTAATATTACATATGTGTTGTATAGTTTCCCTATAAAGAGTAGTAACTTAGAAATGTGAAAAACAAAAATAACATTTAGTTGGAAAGTGAAAGAACTATTGAAAAAGAAAGCTGGATGCAATTTTTTAAATCTGAAGCAGATTTTTTTTTAACAAAATGTTTCTATCTTGGAAAAGTGGTTAGTCAGTATTTTCTCTTTGAGTAACAGAATACCACAGGCATGATGAGAGTGAATTTTTGAGTACTTCTTTTTTGAGCCATCTTGTTGCTTAGATTACTGCCAAAAAAGTAAAAAGCCTTAAGCACTTTAGGAGTTGTTTAACATGAACTACTAGTCAATTAATCCACTAACATTTTTATGCTGTGTTGTGTAATATTTGCATTTCAAAATTGCAATTTACTCTTATTTTTAATTTCATGTCTAGGGGCGCCTGAGTGGCTCCGTCGCTTAAGTGTCTGCGTTCAGCTCAGGTCATGATCCCAGGGTCCTGGGATTGAGCCCTGCATCGAGCTCTCTGCTCAGCGGGGAGCCTACTTCTCTCTCTCCCTCTGCAGCTCCCCCTGCTTGTGCTCTCTCTTTCATACTCTCTCTCTCTCAAATAAATAAAATCTTAAAAAAAATAATTTCGTGTCTAAATACTTCTAATAAAAATATATCAAATCTATTAGTCATCCTCCAAAATACAGTGTTTTAAACCCTTAAAGTAACCTGGTTTTGATATTTTTGATGGAAACATTTGAAGACATGACAGGTTACTCTTCCTTATATTACTTCATAAATTACTTCATAGATTATGTTGGCTGTTGCTGTATTATTTTTTTTTATAAGTATCTTCCCATATGATGCTATCTATAATGTCTATAACAAAACATAGTTGATGTTATGAAATCTATGGTCATATTATATTTCTTTATATGAAATAACATTAATAAGTCTTCTATTTTTGTGATTTGATACCTAAGCTAAAATTTACAACATCTATTTTTCACCATGGATTTTTTTCACCCTGGATATCTTCTAGCTTGTCCTTCTAGCTTGCAGTTCTATTCCATATCACAACAGGTTGTGATGCGCCCTGTGGAGGATCACCATGCTATAATTGAGGTGGTAATAAATATGTCACTTAAGATGTAGTAGTTATAATTTCTCTTTAGAGGTCCTTAATTGGGGCAGTGAACAATCGGGCCATGATTTCCAATATTGTTGCACATGAGACCTCTTTAGATTGAATGAAATTGTTGTGGTTCTCCCACTGAGTTCACAGCCAGTCCCAATGGACCCATTTCAAAGCCTGACAACAGGAATCTAAATTCAGCATGTAAGAACGTGTCCATGAAACAACCCCTCAGGGATCCCAAATTATAGTTGTTCCATCTTGCATTATTCTCAAATTGCTGATATGGCAGACAGCCACGCTGTTCAAGGAATAAAAATACCTGTTTATAAATTAAAATGTTAGAGAGCTATTAGGTTCTGTTGTATGATGACCCAACATTCATGAGGAAAAAAAATACATATCTTAAAGTGTATTCTCCAATTTTTATAGAAGAAATGAAGTGCAAATTTAAATATACAATGCCTTCAAATTAACAGGTTTTTAGCTTAAAAATTAAGTTACATTTCACGCACACACAGCACACACACAATAAAGTATATTGATTTAGAGGTCTTAGAGAAATCCTTACTGCTTCTTCCTCTTTTATAGGTAAAGAGGGAATTTCAATTTCCTGGGTCATAAGTCCAGTATTACATCTGCTGTAGTGTATGTGCGTGTGTGCATGCACACATGTGTGAACATGCTGTTTCATTTTATACTTTATTTGCACTGAGATCTGTGTGATAAATAATGGTACAAAATTAGTAAAATATAGAAATAATTTTCTGGTTGCTAAACACCGGAAGTTCTATAGTATTCCTTTGTCCTATATTGTGTCTCTCTATTAAAATGGGAAGGGTGCTAATACTCAGTTTAAAAACTTAACGATCAGACTAATGCCAAAAATTCAAAATCCTTTTTACTATTGATGTCTTTGTGCCTTGAACTGTTTTTCAAACAGTGTAACATATGCAGTGAACTATAAATCACTGAGACAATAAACCACTAAATTTTTAGTAAAAAAAATAGGAGTCCATATCCTATTTTACTTTACAATATTACTCTTTAAAGCCCTATTATGAGAGTTAGAAAATTTACTTTTAAATACATAGGGAAAGTTGTACGAAAGATTTTCAATATTTTATTCCAATTTCCCTTCATAATGAGGAGGGAATATTTTAAAATAATGAAGTTTCAGGTTCTTTCAAGATGCTAGGCCTTAGTGTACTCTTCTTTAGATAATTGGGTAAAATACTGAAGAATAGAAAGCTATTAACAGCAACCCCATTAATCTTAATAGTGAAAAGGGAAAACAAGTAGAATAAATGCTGACATTTTCTTTTTTTCTTTTTAATAGCTATCAAAGTATGGTGTAAATTGGTGGATTGGACTTCGAGACGAAAGAGCCAATGATGAATTTCGGTATGGACCTAGATCAATTTGCATTTTATTTTGTTTGACAGGTTTTATTTGCAAAATGATTGGACTAGATCTTAGTGATCAATTGTTGAATAGCCTTCAAATATTATCTTTAACTTATAAATTTTCATTTCTCTAACCAAAGACATGAGTATCTTTTTAATTTAATAAAAATTACCCCAGAACTCCAAGAATGGTGTTGGAGATTGAACATAACAGAATAAAAGAAGACCCTAAAATTCTTAATTTACCTACAGCTGGAGAGACGGAGCGCCAGTAATATATCAGAACTGGGACAAAGGAAGAGAAGGATCTATGAATAATCAGAGCCAGAGATGTGGTTTCATTTCATCCATAACAGGTTATTTTATTTACCAATTTTTCAGTTTATAACACAAACTGATAATTTTCAGAAGGCTTAAAGTCTCATTTTCATTGCATTAGTTCAGTGAGAGGGTTTTGTTTGGCTAGCTTGCTTTATAATTGAATGTGATGAGTTTCATTAGTTTTAAGTGGTGATGATGGCCATTCCTATAGTTAATTCCATTCTTTCATGTTCTTGAAAATGAATTACAACCAGATAAGTCATTCCTCATGAACCAAAACAGCACCAGAAATAGACCCAATGAAACTGGTCAAAAATATGCCTGACAAATACTAGTCTCTAAAAAATTTCAATATGGGCCCATTTTTAAAATCTCTTCATAATAATTCAGTTATAATTGGCCAGAACTTTAACCCCCGTGGAATTTACTTCCACTTTCACATTTAAGAAAAATTTTCATTGAGTTCAGTATTTTTTTTTTAATACCTGGCTTATTAACTGCTTCTTGACATAGAACACCAACTGTCTCCAGGCTGTATTTAGAAATACATGTACCTTTAAGATGGGTTTTTTAATTTAATTCAATTCATTAGTACAGTGTTATTTGGGTTGATTTGTCCACTCATATCCATCCCACTCTTTTTATCCTATAAAAGGTAATTATGTTCCTGACCCTTAACAGATTCATAAGGAACCTGTGCCCCAAATCAGGAGAGGGGTAAACACGGAAAGCAATCCTTGGTGTAAGGGCATCTGCAGAGAAAGGAAAGGGAAAACCACATTGTTAATCAGCTCTCTTTTGCCAGCAGGTGTCACAACAGCCTACAGAAAGGCTGTTTTGTGATTCTGGAAGACTAGCAGCTACTCTGCATTGAAAATAGTGTTCCAGCCCTTCCTTCAAAATGCCAACATTTTTTGGCTTATATCCCTCACACTAGAAAACTGAAACTGCCTTTGCAATTTACATGCATCCTTGCCCTATTCTGGGATCTATAACTTGAATGCTAATGAAATGCGTTCTATAACCTTTACTCTGAAAATATAGCTCTTCTAAATTAAAATACATTTTCCAGGAGGCTAAGGACTTTGGGATGTATCTTCTTGCGGGCACGTCTATGTGTGCTTGTTTTTTTAAGGGTCAATGTTGAAAAGTGCTTCTTCTTAGAAGTTACTGAGTTAATTTTTCAAAATTATATATTTTCTAAAGAATTATAAATTAGAAATGATCATCCATTGTTTTAGAATTTTTTTCTCCTTATATTGAATATTTTAAAAGAAAAATATTACTCTACATTCTTTTGTTAACCAAACCAAATATTCTCGGAACTTTAATCAGTTTTGTGATTTCAATTGTAGTATTTTAGTTAGTTGGGGTTTGTTTGTTTGTTTTGCATTTGCAAAATTTCTTCGTTCTTGAATTAGATTTACCGATTTAGCACCCTGCTCAGTTTGTTCTTATTACCAGAGAACTCTACCATTAGCAGTTTAGTTCAATTTCTAGATTTAAAAAATTATGATAAACCATTAGCTGTCATAAAAATGTGATGGAGAATGCCTACAAAGAGTCAGCACTGTTTCAGGTCATTTCTAACCCATTTACTCCTCCAGGACTCTGGGCTAGTGAAGAGTGTTCAGTTTCTATGCCTGGCATCTGTAAGCGAAAGAAGGTTTGGGTCATAGAGAAAGAGAAAGATACCCCAAAACAGCATGGAACATGTCCTAGAGGATGGCTGTATTTTAACTATAAGGTAAACTCATTTTCAAAAAGTTGCCTTTGTTTCTGTGTTGTGGATGTTTATTTTAGAACATAATCAAACAGTGGGTGTGGCTTTAAAAAACCAGGAGTTGTCCATTGGAACCTGGAATTTTTTTTTGTCACAACTTTCAAGAGATTTGAGTTTTCAATGTAGGTAGGGGCAAACCTCTAGGAATAAAGAAACAGCCTTGACACCACCCTTCGTTTGTATACTTAGTTTTTGCTATTGACACAGTCATTCATTGTGCTGTGTGACTGTTTCATTAGGCGTGACGCATGCGAGCCTGTGTCACTAGGCCCTGCCCCCAAATGAGCTGTCAACTCCGGAGGGTACAGCCTCCGTCTTCTCCTTTCGTGTCTTCCCTGCCTGAAGCAGGCACAGAGCTCCGCCTGCCTCGTGAATTGACCCACTAATAATGTAACTCAGTCAATGTCATCTTGAGCCTCATGAAGCTGGTGCTTCCATGCAGAATTGAAATTTTTTTTTTAAATTGCCAGTGGGAATATTGTAAACCAGATTTATTATTTCTGATACTGCCTCCAATTAAGGCCAAGACTTTCCCTCCACTCCTTATGTTTTATAATAAAATAACTTTCTAGGCCTTAGGTGGAAGTAATTAAAATGCATCCCAAATTATAAATGTTTCATTCTTTGATAAAGGAAAAACCCAAACTGTGTCATGACTTAATATGTTAATATGAAATTGCTCTTTGGGCCAGTTTTCAGTCTGTATGTTCAGTTATATTCGGCAGAGCCTTCTCTTCTTTGTGATCCTCTTCTCATTGTTAATTTGTGATACGGGGCCATTTGGATTTTACATGTATTTGTGGAGCACCTAATACATATTTGGCATTGATTTTTTTAAATTGTGGTAAAATTCACATAATATAGAGTTTACCATCTTAACCATTTTTAAGTGTGTAGTGCAATATTATTAAGTATATTTACATTGTTATTCAGTGAATCTGCAGATCTTTTTCATCTTGTAAAACCAAAACCCTAAATCCAATAAACAGTAACGCTTCACTTCCCCTCCCCCAGCCCCTGGCAAGCACCGTTCTACTTTCTGTTCCTATTAATGGGACTATTTCAGATACTGCAGATAAGTGGAATCATACATTATTTGTCCTTTTGTGACTGCTTTATTTCACTAAGCAAATTGTCCCCCAAGTTCATCCATGTTAGAGCATGTGTCAGAATTTCCTTCCCTTTTGAGACTGAATAATATTCCATTATATGTATATACCATATATTTTTTTTCCACTCGCCCATTGATGAACATTTGGGTTTCTGCCACCTTGTGGCTAAGAATTTTTGCTGGGTGATTTAATATATATATCTTATTTTATTGAATTTTTTTAAATACACAGAATTGTTATCCCATCTTATATATGAGAAGACCAAGACTAGTAACATTGTGTGTTTTTTATGAAACTTCACAGCAAATAAGTGTCAGGTTGAGAATCAACCTCAGGTTTTCTGACCTTGAGTCTGGTAGTCTTGTCTCTTTCCTACAGTTGCCATTTTGTATAAGAATTTAAGAATTACCAGACCAGTATAGCCCCATGACACAATCTGGTGGCACTCTGAGATATCTTCTAAAATATAGTTGTTTTCTAAAATTTTATGGTATTGAGATACATTTTTAATAGTTAATATTTTCTGTCTGATTCCTATTTTCCCAAACTATAAAATCTACCAGCTATACATTTCAATATAAAAAATGTAGCAAGTATTCAATAGAACACTAAGTATTACCAAATCTTGAATTAAAACCTTTGACAATTAGTTCTTTTTTAAGCTATTCTACTGTGGTAACATATATTTCAAATAAAATATGCCATTTTAACCATTTTTAAGTGTACAATTTAGTGGTATTAATTACATTCACAATGTTGTTCAACCATCCCCTTTATTTCCAAAACTTATCATCATCCCAAACAGAAACTCTGTAACTATTAAGCGATAACTCCCAATTCTCCATCCCTCCGGCCCATGGTGAGTTTGAATCTATTTCCTATCTCTGTGAATTTGCCTGTCTAGATATTTCATATAAGTGAATTCATACAATATTTGTCCTTTTGTTTCTGGCTTATTTCACTCTGCATAATGTTTTCAAAGTTTATCCATTTATAGCATGTATCAGAACTTCATCCCTTTTTATGACTGAATAATATTCCATGCCACATTTTGTTTTTCCTTTCATCTGTTGATGGACTTAGGTTGTTTCCACTTTCTGGTTATTGTGAATAAATCTGCAGTGAACATTGGCATACAGCTACCTGCTGGAGTCCCTGTTTTCACTTCTTTGGGGTATATGCCCAGGAATGGAATTGCTACATCATATAGCAATTCTATGTTTAACTTTTTGAGGAACGAGTAAACTGTTTTTCACATGGCTGAACCATTTTAAAAGCCTGCCAACAGTGTATGTTAGCAGTTTCTCCACATCTTTTTTTTTTAAGATTTTATTTATTTATTTGAGAGAGAGAGCACAAGCGGGGGGGGTGGCAGAGGGAGAAGCGGACTTCCCACTGAGCAGGGACCCCAACTCGGGCTTGATCCCAGGACCCTGGGATCATGACCTGAGCCAAAGGCAGCCCCTCAACCAACTGAGCCACCCAGGTGCCCCTGGGTTGTTTGTCTTTTTATTGTTGAGTTGTAGGAGTTCTTTATATATTCTAGATATTAAGGTCCTATCAGATACATGTTTTGCAAGTATTTTCTCCCATTCTATAGGTTGCCTTTGCTAATGTCCCTTGATGCACAAAAGCTTTAATTTTACTGAAGTCCAATTTATCTAATTTTTCTTTTGTTATTCATGCTTTTGGTGCCATATCTAAGAATAGGTTGCCAAACCCAAGGTCATAAAAATTTACTTCTTATGTTTCTTCTAAGAAGTTTATGGTTTTAGCTCTTATATTAAGGTCTTGGTCTATTTTTAGTTAATTTTTGTGCCTTGCAACTATTAGAACAGATGCATCCTGGAGTGTTCTGTATGGAACAGCCACAAAGGAATACCTATCTTGTCTCAAAATCACACTTTTGCTGCAGACAGTGAGCAACCCCAAAGTATGAACACAACTGTTTTAGTTACTAATCATAAATTCTCCCATATATAAAGGAGGACATTTTAAGGAAATTCACAGCAAATCAAATCCTTGGCATTAGAGAAATAATTCTCAGAAACTCTCAAAGGTTGTTTTTGGTTCAGGCCTTGGTTATTATCCTCCCCCCAAACTTTTATATCTGCACAGCTTAACTCCAGTCCATGTTTTCTCCTGCGTAAGCAGATTGAGTATCTATGTATAGAGGCATGGTAGCAGTGATGGTGGAGCAGACTCCAGGCAAGGGAGCAAATGAATGCCTCCTTTGAAAGGAATAGAAAGGGGCATGAGTAAAGCACAAACACATACATGAGACGAGAAAGACTTTCTGAAGCAGGATTGGAGCAGGATTAAAAACCTTTGTGTAGCTCAAAGTTTAAAAAAATCTTTATTGATAATTAACAGCTAGATTAGTGGTTCACAGCCCTGATCAAATATTTAGAATCACCCCTGAGCTTTCTAAAAATGTCAAGGTGCAGGGGACATCCTAAAGATTCTGATTTAATTGATCTGCATCAGATCTACGTATCAGTGTTTTGTTTTTGTTTTTTTGCAAATTATTTCCATATTAGTCAGAGTTTCACTTTTTTTTTTTTTTAAGATTTTATTGATTTATTTGACACAGAGAGAGAGACAGCTAGAGAGGGAACACAGCAGGGGGAGCGGGAGAAGCAGGCTCCCGGCTGAGCAGGGAGCCCGATGCGGGGCTCGATCCCAGGACCCTGGGATCATGACCCAAGCCGAAAGCAGACGCCCAACAACTGAGCCACCCAAGTGCCCCTACGTATCAGTGTTTTTTAAAAGCTCCCTCAGTTATTCAACTGTGCAGCCAATATTTGCCCAGCAACGCAACAGTTGCACAACTTAGTCTTTGAATCATCCAGAGGATTTGACTAATAAATACAGTCACAGCAGGCTACCTGAAAAAGGTGATCTTTTGCAGAGTGAGGTTACAGGGTCCCCAAGTGTCCCCACCCACCATGCCTTCCCGTGCATAGAGATGGCTAAAATCCCACCATTGGAGTCTCACTCCTTTGCTTTGACTCTATTTTTTTTAAGGGAAATATTTCTGAGATTGTCTCATCTGTCATCTACACCTTGGAATAAGTGGGCTTATCAGATCATTAGAAAAACTGATAATAAGAGGATTGAAAACGGAGAGGAGGAGAGCCCCATGGGGATGGCTCCCCTGATTAACAAAGTTACAGAAGGAAAACTGGGAGGTAGCAATGACAGACATTATTCACATCACAGTTCTGAATGAGCATCAGTATGGTATGTCCCACTAAATTTTGCTTCTTGTTTGTCAATTTCCTAGGGCTAATTTTTGGGGGTTTTTTTTCTAAGAAAAAAAATCCTAGCTGGTTGACTGATTATCCACCATTAAGAGTTTTAAAACTGAGCTACCAGAAGTTAAGCATCTTTTCTAATGTTTCATCGATTATTTTCTCTGTGATGATATATGAGTTTTGACCCGGGATTACCCCTAGAAGAGTGTGTCATCTAAGATACTTATCACAGCAGAGCTGTAAGCAGAAAAAATTCTAAGTGTGCATGTGCTTGTGTGTGTATTAGGTTAACTCTTACGCTTCTACTCACACATTTTTTTAAAGATTGACTGATTGATTTGAGAGACAGAGTATAAGCGAGGGAGAGAGAAAGAACAGGAGCGGGGGCATGGGGGGAAGAGCAGAGGGAGAAGCAGACTCCCCGCTGAGCTAGGAGCCCGATGCGGGACTTGATCCTGGGACTCCAGGATCATGACCTGAGCTGAAGGCAGATGCTTAACTGACTGAGCCACCCAGGTGCCCCTACTCACACATTTTTATACAAGGATCTGGATTGAGTGCTAATGGCTGCTTTGCACATCTAGTTTGGGATTAGCCAAAATTTTATTTCATGCACAACATAGCTTTTCCTTTAAAAAATACTCTCCTCTTTTCTAAAAAAAGTATTCACATTATTAACACTTTATTCATTCAACTATGTTGGATGTTGATAATTTGATGGTGAGGAAAAACAAACACAATCCCTTCTCTTTTGTAGCTTACAGACTTGAGGGGGAACAAACATTAGTAAACCAATCAGGAGTATAACTCTGTAACTGTGACACATGCGATGAAGGGGAGTTACATAGTTCTCTAAAAGTTTTTAACGGGAGAACTTGACTGAGGTGGTCAGAAGGACAGGAAGCATTAAAAGCAGGGGAGGGTACAGCATGTGCTAAAGTACTGTGGTGAGAGGGAATGGACTTAATGAAGAAACTAAAGGAAGCATAGAGAACTAGAGTGTGAAAAGTGATGAAAAAGAGTTTCTGTTCTTATCCTAAGAACAATAGGAAACCCCTCAAGGGTTTTAACGAAAGAAGGACATGATCAGCACTGAGTTTTGAAAAGAATCATTCAAGTTGCAATGGCAAAGACAGATTGGAGGAAGGCAAGGATGAGGAAGGTTTTTTCTTTTTTAAAGATTGTTTATTTATTTATTTGAGAGAGAATGAGAGACAGAGAGCACGAGAGGGAAGAGGGTCAGAGGGAGAAGCAGACCCCCTGCTGAGCAGGGAGCCCGATGTGGGACTCGATCCCGGGACTCCAGGATCACGACCTGAAGGCAGTCGCTTAACCAACTGAGCCACCCAGGCGCCCAAGGATGAGGAAGGTTTTAAGAGTAGTTGGGAAGCTACTGTAATAGTCCAGGGAAGAGAGAAGTAGTTTGGGCTAAGATAGTGAAGGCTGTGAGGTGGCAGGAATGGGAAGAATGAGAAAGGACTCTGAGAAATGGGATGTATGTCTAAATGGTAATTGAAAGGGGGATGGAGTGGGAAGGCAAGGAGACTCCCAGGTTTCAGGCTTATATAAATACATGGCTGACTTTGCCAGTCAACATCAGTAAGAACACTGGAAAAGGACGAAGTTTGGGAGAAAGGTCATAAATTCCATTTTCAAATTTTGAACTGGAAATGACTTTGAGATAAAAAAAGAATTTATATTCAAAACTTGTTTGCAATACAGTAGAATATCCTTAATTCACAGCAATAATAAGAGATGCATTAAACTTGATCACATTTTGCAAATTAGTAAGTAAATAAACAATTTAAAATTAAGAGTGCTGTACTTCATCTTACTGCTTTGCTTTAATTACTAATGACACCATTTCAAACTGTGTTAGTAAATATGTTTTTGGGTTTTTTAGGAAACAATGAAGTTGTGGGAATAAGAAATAAGCTAGTAAATCGTGGCTGAGGCCAACGTGGGGGGGATGGGGGAGTAGGAGGGTAGGATGGGGGGCGTGTGTGTGTGTGTGTGTGTGTATGTGTATGTGTGTGTGTGTTTTCTGGGAAGATTTATTGAGCTAACTAAACCAATGAGGTTCACTGGTATTTATGAATGGTTCATTAGTGTGACTATCTGAACACAAGGTGAATTCACATTAAATGATAAGACTGCCTAATAATTAGTGTGTGCCACTCTTTGGAATTTGTAATTAGAGAAAAGAGACAAAATGAAAGGAAATAGATAAAGGAATAGTTGTTATAAAATTAAAATCCTTTAAAGCCAATTCCATTTCTTTGTGAAGCAAACAAGGTAAAGAGGACCAGAAGAATTGAAAATGTACTTCCTCTGTTAGTTGGTAACTCCAGGCTACATCAGTGTTTCTGGTTTTTATCCTAAAAACAGTGGACAATCCCTAATAGTTTTATTTATTTATTTATGGAAATCCCTAATAGTTTTAAACTAAAGAGTGACATGATCAGGATTAAGTTCTGAAAAGAACTACCTGGGCACTATTGACATTTGGAGCTGGATAATTCTTTGTTATGAGGGGACTGCCCTACGCATTAAAGAATGTTTAGCAGCATCCCTGTACTCTACCCACCGATAGCAAAGCTCCCCCCTTGAGCTATGACAACCAAAAATGTCTCCAGACGTTATTGAATGCTCCCCTTTGGGAACCATTGGACTAAATCTAGAATGCCTGAGAATGTCATTTGACAACTAGTTAGGGGTCTATTGGCTTTTATTATGTTCCATAAATATTTACTGGGGAACTTCTTTGTTGTGATGGTCAGAGAAGAGCAAAGAAAAGTCTCTCTGCTTTTTAGGGAGTTTATGATGATGGGGAAGGGTGGGGGGACTGACAAATATAGAAATTAAAGGATGAGGAAAGATGTCATTCCAAAGGAGGATGGGGAAGGATGCTCTCTCAAGTGTAGGCTTCCACACTAGCCTAGAATTGTCTTGTAACTGGGGTTTCCTTGGTGGCGAAATCTTGAGATCTAACCTATCAATGAATGTGTTTGCCTGTGTTCATTGATAAGAGAATAGTCCACATGGAATATCCTTTGTATACAGTCTCTCCTGACTTCTCTGGAAATTTGCCTGATCCCCTATAGCCTGTCTTTTCTATCTCTCCCTCTCCCCTGACTCCACCTGACCCTATTAACATGTTTAAATTTCACTGACCCTACCTGACCTGTCCAGTAGTTACTGTGCCACTTCTCACCCCATAATGACTAACCCTGCCGTGCCACAGACATGATTCTCTCATGAGTAACGATCAATTCTCACTGCCAAATCCCACAGCCTTCTGTTTCTCCTTCCTAGGTTTCCTTGGTTCTGCCCTTGCTTCCCTTCCAACTGTGCTCATGTTTTTCTTCTCTGGCTCTTCCTTGTGGACTTAAAAACCACATCGCTAACTCAAGTAATTAGTGAACTTAAATACCTGATGCGGTTTGATTCCCTAGTATTCCTCTCTAACTTAAAGGGAGGAAGTGTATTTGTAAATAAAACTGAACTAAGCTATTAATTGCTACCTCCAAATTTTAAAAAAAATTAAATCTACCACTATACCCTTTGCAATCAGGCTGGCTCCTTTTAAAAAGGAATACTGTTTTTCACTGAGCAGAAGACATTGTTCTGATATCCTGCATAACAAAGCACATCCTTGCTTCTGTTCCTGCCGGATACAAATGCATGCAAATATTGACTTACCCTAAAAGCCGGTCCTCTGTTTTACTTTCATACCTTTGGAGCAGCTCAAAGAAAAAAAAATGAGTCATTTCTGCTTTAGAAAATTATGAAGAATTCTAAAGTTTGATCTCCAGTGTCTTTGGGAGGTTTTTAACTCATTTAGGAAAATATGGAAATGAATGCTTTTTTTTTGGACATTTTTTTAAAAGTGCCTTTTGGTGAAAATCCCCAAAGACCCAAGTGATTGGAAGAACTGGACGTCCGCTCAAGATTTCTGTGTTGAAGAAGGGGGAGCACTAGTCGCCATTGAAAATGAGGTGGAGCAAGGTAGAGTACTCCATGTTCAATCAAGCAAAAATAACTTTTTTATTCAAATATTTATTATAATGTTCCCCCCAAATACTAATATTTCCAAATCCACATTTTAAGTATTATATTGCTGATGACACATAAATTTTCAGTTTAACCTATGAGGCTTATATCATGACATCTGTAAAAGTACATTGCATTGCTTATAAACTGCTGATTTTTGGAGGTTTTTGTCTCCCCAGTAGTAGTGGAAAAAATAAGGACATATTTATGATCTGTATTTCAAAATGGCTAACATAATCTGAGGTATATTCTTTTATAATTGCATGGTATAATTTTTAGATCCCTTTAGATTTACCTGTACACTTGTATTTGATATTTAGACAATTGTATACTTCAGTTTAAGTATAGTAGATAAATCCTTTTTTGTTTAGAAAGGCATTGAATGAACACTGGAAATAGTTTTGTTAATAATATGATGAAATCCCAGGTTTAGCCAGCTAGTGTGCGTCAATTTAAACCGAAACAGAAGTGAAAGAGACTGCATTACCCTAATAAGAACAAAGTAACCAATTCCTACAACTGATTGGTAATTAAGTTTTGCTGTCATTTAAATAAAATCATAACTATAAACAGAATTCTATGATTACCCAAATGGTTTATATGGTATTAAACTTGATAATGTATTCCTGTTTTTCAGCTTTCATTACTATGAATCTTTTTGGCCAGACCACTAATGTGTGGATAGGGTTACAGAATGATAATTATGAAAAATGGGTAAATGGAAAGCCTGTGGCATATTCTAACTGGTCTCCATCTGATGTAATAAACGTGAGTTTTCAGATTTATTTTTTAGAAGTCATTTTACCAAGAGATCCTATTTGATACTTACTAAAGTATTTTTTTACTTGCTATACTTTATAGGCATAAATTTATATTAGTCTGTTATTAATATATTAATTTTAATAATGTAATTACATATCATTTTCATGTGTTCCATTAGTGTAATTACTATCACAATAATTATTTATCTTGTAGGTTATGAAGTGATCTGTGAACAGGTTTATTAAATGCAAATAAAGGAATAATACTGTTTGAATTTTTTAAATTGTCCTTGATAAAAATGTCAGTGTTATAATAATGCTATATGTTACCATTTTTTAAAAAAACATATGTATCTTTTTAAAGATTCCAAGTCATAACACCACTGAAGTTCAAAAACATATTACTCTCTGTGCCTTGCTATCAAGTAATCCTAATTTTCGTTTCACTGGAAAATGGTATTTTGAAGACTGTGGAAAAGAAGGTCATGGGTTTGTTTGTGAAAGAATACAGGGTAAGAAACATTTGCTTTTTTATTCCTTTCATCTCTATGCCCCACTCTTCTCTTCCATATTTGTTTTACACACTGTATGACTGTCATTTTCATAATTAACAGTGCCAGGCACTTAATTTTTGAGTTTTACATATATTTACTCATTTAATTTCCACTACCCCAGGATTATATTCTTTAGTGGGGTTCCAAAGACTACAGAGACCACTTGAGAGATGACCACATTTATGCATCCATTTTGGCCATATTAAATGGCTTAATTGCTTTGTTCTGGATTTATGAGTATATTCAGGTAATAAAAAGACATTAAGAAAATGTTGGAAAAGAATCAGAGAAATAAACAAACTAATATTTCCCACTTTCTTGGAAACCTAAAAATGCCTTCTGTGGCTAAATATGGCATGTAGCATGTTTCTAGAGCTGATGATGAGAACCCCCAGTAACTTTTGGTGTGAAATACAAAAGCCATACTATTACACACAGTCAGGGGTGTTGATGATCAGGGCAGATGCACTGTAAGTGACCTTGAATAATAAAAATAAAAACAGCAAGAACAACAACAATAGCTCATACCTCATGCTTTCTTCAAGTGCAAGGCTTCCCTGTACCATGCTACTCTGGAAGACCATAGTGTGTGTCTGGAGCTGGGTGGAACTCTGGGCAGGCTGTTGTATATATACTTACTTGGAATATTAATTATACTTCTTAGTGTTGCATGCATGTGAACTCTTTAATGCACTAAGTATCATCCCCAGAAAAGCAATTCCAGGGAAGCCCCATTTCCTAATTCACAGTTATCACTTAAACATAATAATAGTCAGGAACTGAAAGAAGATACCCAGTCAGTTATAGCAAGAGTATTATGAGAAGAGTAGAGTTTTGTAGGGAAAGAAATATCAATATACCATGTCCTTACACACTTAGGATATACCTGGCACTGTGTCTTGGCTTCAGAAGCATTAAGGCATAAAAGCCTCCCAACGATACTAGGATAAGGAGGTAAAAGTCTCCCCATGTAACAGATAAGAAACTTGAGGCTTAGAAAAAGTAAGTAACATATTCGAGCTCTCATAGTTTTGGGACTAACAATGTATACATTCTTTTAGACATAGTATAAAGTAGCTGTGGTTGAGAGTATAGGCACTGGAGTTCACAACCTACTTGATTTCCACATCTGTCAAGTGGGATAATTACTATCTCACAGACTCTATGTATATACAATGCTTAGCAAGTTGCCAGCATATTAACAAATGATAGTTGTTTCTATTATTATTTCCAAAAAATGTATTATTTAACTACACAAATTCTTTTTTTGAAATTATAATTATAATAACGTATTTAAACTGATACATCCAGCAGATTATCGTTTCAACATATAGCCAATATAAAAAAATATTAATGAGATCTCTTACATTCTTTTTTTTTTTTGTAGTAGGTTGTTGAAATCCAGAGAGTATTTCACAACACATCTCCATTTAGACAAACTACATTTCAAATGCACAATAGTGCATTTGCTACCATATTGGATAGTGCAGGTCTGGAAGAAGAATGTAACTACACAAATTCTTGTAGCCTACAATAAATGCCCAAATTCTGCTCCACTTCTTTATTTGCCATATAAATATGTGCTTACATTGGACTTAGAGCCTAAAGTCTAACTGCCTGAAAGATAAAGATTCCTAAATAACAGGGAGACAAGGACAAAGTCAAGAGCCCCAATTTGGGATTTGGTTTCCAATAGATCTTTCTTTTTTAGGTCAATGGGTGGCAAAATCATGTTGCTCAAAATCACTTACGTTTTGAAGTTTGATGGAATCAATTACACATGGAGAATTCTATATGTGTGAAAATACAGATATATAATGGGGGAAACAGTCAAATTGGTATTTTGTCACATATATGAAAAATTTCAGTTACCTTAATCTTACCAATTATTATCATTTTAAAAAATCTACTATTTTAAAAATCTACTATGGTATTATACTGGGTTTTTTTAAAAAAATAACCTTAGAATTGGTACATAGGCTGTGATGAATAAACAGGTATAAAAGTGTACTCCATTACAATTTGGTTGGTAAATAGGTTAATTTCACTTTGGTTTTACAATATGAACTACTATTATATTGAGGTCACATTTTCACGTAAAAGTCAAATTCCCATTTTGCCATTTTTACTTGGCATAAAGAACCAACATTTACTGAGCACCTGCTGTGTTCCAGGTACTATGTTCTAAATACTGAGTTCCAATTAGTGCCCTATATGGTTATCTCTGAATCCTACCCACACCCCTCTAAGGAAGGACTTACTCATTTCTTACAGAACAAAAATTTGAGGTTTGGAGGGATTACTTATTTTCCCAACGTCACTTAGCCCTGTATAGTCAGGACTGGGCTTGATTCCCAGGTCTTCTGACCTATCTACACTTCATCATGCTCCTTTTCAACCCCAAATGTAATAAAACCAATAAACAGGGAAATATTCCAGCTACTTTGGATCAGACAGTTCAGAAATTCTTATTTTTCTGTTTTAGGTTTCCTAAAATAAGCCTATCCTAGTACATAATATAGTATAGAACAAAAAGGCCAAGTGCACATATTAAAGAGGAAATATCTTGCGTGTAAAAACACGGGCTTAGCTGTCACATAATCTGTCACTCGTGAAAAAGAAAGCACCACTGATCATGTCTGGGAAAACCTTGCCTTTTAATTTGTAAATCTCGACTCTGATATATTAATATATTAATATATTAATTATTAATATATAATAGTAAGTCTTTATGATATATTAATAGTAAGTCTTTATGGAACTGTGTATATTTTAAGTGTTTATTAATGTAACTTTTAAACTTATTTTTAGAATTTATACATGTAAACATTAAACATGATAGCAACTATCATGCAATCTCAAATTTAATAAAGGGTGGTATTTGAGAATATGCACTTGTAAAATTATGTCTGCAACATTGTATATGACGACATAATATATGTCAATATTCTCTTAGTAAGTATTAAGTTCTGCCAGAGCAGTATGTGTTAGGCCGGGTGTAGGGAGTGGAATAAAACCTGCCTAAGGAGATCAGTTCCATCAAAAAGTGGTCAGTTTAAAAAGGGACAGTAAAAAAAATAGGAAATCTAGAAATGGTTAACTATGTGTATATTTTTATTTAATTTTAATTTTTTTAAAGACTTTATTTATTTATTTGACAGAGACACAGCAAGAGAGGGAACACAAGCAGGGGGAGTGGGAGAGGGAGAAGCAGGCTTCCCACTGAGCAAGGAGCCCGATGCGGGGCTTGATCCCAGGACCCTGAGATCATGACCTGAGCCGAAGGCAGATGCTTAGTGCTTGAGCCACCCAGGTACCCCTATATGTGTATACTTTTAAAGACACTCATGCATTAAATTTCCTAAACGTTCTCATTCTTTAGCACCACCTATGCTTTCAGGTATTTATTCTCATTTTGAAATAGTTCTGGGGTGGAAAACTCTGATGTTAACCACAGAATGGACCATTATGACAGGGATCCAAACTAAGCTTTGCCTCCCCTCTTTCTCAACCAGATGCTAAAAATGATTTTTGTTGTTCTTGTTCTAGATCCCTCTGGACACAGCATAAATACATCTGATATGTATCCAGTCCCCAATACCTTGGAATATGGGAACAGAACTTACAAAATAATTAATGCAAATATGACTTGGTATACAGCAATAAAAACCTGCCTAATGCATGGAGCAGAACTGGCCAGCATTACAGATCAGTATCACCAGTCCTTCCTCACTGTTATCCTCAACCGGCTAGGACATGCCCACTGGATTGGACTATTCACTGCAGATGTAGGTATCTTAAATCCCTTGGAACATCCCTGCATAAGTAAATTTCACATCTACCTCCTTAGTGATATGGCAACTGAAATTAATACAAAAAAATTCCCAGAAATAATAGTAAAGGTAACATTTAAGTAATTGGTTTATAGAATAACTACTGACCAACCTTATGAAGAGCCTATGACTACAAATTAAAGGTATACCTTTTTAGAGTATACATCCACTTGCCTAATTTCTGGGAATTAATGTCCTTCAAAGGTTCTCTGAAAATTTCTGGGTATCTGGGGATACTGCCTCATGTGGGCAATGGAACACTTCTTAAACTCAAGCACCTGCATTTGAGTAATTTGTTGCATTTAAGAAATCCCCTAGAAAAATGGATCATGCTTCCTGCCTAGAAATGTGATTATTAATTAATTCAGTACCCCCTTGGAATTTAACACATGGGTTTTCTCTCCCTCTAAGGATGTATTTTGGAAAGTAAGACCTTTTTAGTTTTCTCTTTTTTTAAGTAAAAGTATTATATACTCAAAGTAGTGAAAAGTAAAATCTATCTATTCCATCCCAACCTCTGGTTCTACTACCCAAAGATAATCACTTGTAAACAGTTTCTTTTTTTTTTTTTTTTTTGTAAACAGTTTCTTGTGTGTCATTTAGAAATTTTCTACTTATACACATATATACACATGATGAATGAATATCTGTATTGTTTTTCAAGTACAAATGAGGTCATACTACATGTGCTGTCCTTAAACTTGCTTTTTGTTTAATATGCCTTATACAGCTTTCCATGTCAGCACATAAAAATCCAACACATTCTTTGGGAGAGCACCACATAAGGATATAGCATACCATTCTCCTCTGAGTAGAAATCTGGGTTCTTCTCAGTTTTTCACAATTACAAATAATACAAACAAACATCTTTGTGCAAGTTGGATAAATTCCTAGAAGTGAAATTGCTAAGCACACTTTAAATTTTAAGAAAGAGTGCCATATTGCCCACCAAAAGTTCATACTGATTTACATGCCAACGACTATGATCACATGTCATTTATTCATATCATTATCAATACTGGGTATTATCAAAATTTTAATCCTTGCCATTGGGATAGGTGAGAGAATGGCATTTTATGGTTGTTTATTGTAGTTTTGCATTACATAATGTTTTAACGTCATGTAGTCAATTTTGCATTATGGCCTCTGGATTTTGTATCAGACTTGAAAAGATTTTCCCCACATCAAGAGCATAAAATATTTAGCCAAGTTCTCTTTAGCACTTATGTTTTCAATTTTATGTATGAATCTTTGATCAATCTGAAATTTGTTTTGGTGTCAAGAACAAGATATTGATCAACTTCACTCTGATGGCTTACTGGGAAATTATGGTGGCAGGGAACCAAGGATTCCCAAAAACTAAAAAAGATACTGTTGTGACAGGTATTTCTTTTTGTCATGCCATATTCACAAGCTGTCCTAGACCCCCTGAAAAATAAGTCTAGATGTGGAAATATAAATCTATGTGTGAAGTAAGGGCTGCTCAAACAGCATTGGGTAATGCCACCAGCAGTCCTAGCAAGGAAATAATGGCTCAATTTCCCTCCACAGAATGGTCTTAATTTTGACTGGTCAGATGGAACCAAATCTTCCTTCACTTTTTGGAAAGACGATGAGTCATCCATCTTGGGTGACTGTGTTTTTGCTGACACCAGTGGGCGCTGGAGTAGCACAGCCTGCGAGTCATTTCTTCAAGGAGCAATTTGTCGTGTACCTACTGGTAGGTTCAGTTCTATTCAACTTAATAAATACATACTGGGAACCTACTGTGTGCAAGGCACTGTGCTAAGCAGGAGCTATGAGTAAGAGTAATAAGAAGTATCTGTCCTCAAGAAGCCTCTGGTCTGGTAGGTGCTGTTCAAACAAATAACTATTATACCAAATGATGGAAAAGAGGTAGTAAGTGTTGTGGGGGTTAGCAGGAAGGAGAACACATCATATCCACTTGAGAATAAGTAGAAAGACTTCTTGAAGGACATGACTATGGAGACTGGCCTTGAAGAATAGATGGGATGTAGTCAGACAATGATGGGACATGGAGAGGCATTCTGAGCAGAAAAGTTTGGGCAAAGACATGGAAGGAAGAAAGGACTGAACATGTATAAAGCAAAGCTGGTGTTGAGATTTGCCTGCATGGCAGGGTACCAGTAAGAAGAGGTGGGAGATCAGGCTAGAAACCTGCATTAAGAGCATGTATGAAGGAAAAGCTAATTCTGCTTCTAAAACACCATAAAAGTTATCCTTCCCTTTTCAATAGCATTGTATTTGTTGAGTGTTTAAGAAGTGTCAGACACTAGCTCATTTAAACTTCTTTGTAGGGGCACACTGGTTGGATCAGTCAGTAGAGCATGCAACTCTTAATCTCAGAGTCAGGAGTTTGAAGCCCATGTTGGGTATAGAGATTATTTAGAAGAAAAAAATTTAAAAAAATAAATTTCTCATGTAAGAAAGATGTTGTTGTTAGCTCTCTTTTTATAGATAAAGAAACCAAAGTGTGAGGAGGTTAGGTAACATGCCCACAGCCATACACAATTAGGATCTCAGCATGGATTTGACTCTCATGCTTGACCTCTAAAGCAAAGTCCACCTGAAATGTCCCTTAGTTATGTATTATGTTTTGTTATGCTATGTTACTTTACTGAATGCATTATTTTTCTCTCATAGGTTGATTGGCTGGTGAGGATTTTCTAAATCTATAATATTCAGCACTGCACAGATCACATTTTGTACATTTGGAAGTGCCTCTTGCTGACTTCATTCAGTTTCCAGTATTTCCATGAATCACATCCCCCAGTTTTTCCAACCTTTAGGATACCAATTATAAACATGAAAGACAGCAGCACCCATGCAGCACCCAAACTAAGCCTAAGAAGCTATGCATTAATACACCCTGTTATGTGTAGGTAAAGATTATTTTTGCCAGAAATGCTACAAACCAGTCTTGGTTTTATAATCATTTTTATTAAACCCACTCTTTCAGAGTATTATCATGAAAATCTCATTACACATATTTATCTTAGTCTGTCATAGAATTTAGTGCAATGTTTATCTTAATAAATGAACCCAGTCATCACCCTAAAATCATAACTGATTTTTGTTCGTAGAAACAAAACCATATGGACGTCCAGAGTTGTGCTCAGAAACTTCTATTCCCTGGATAAAATTCAAAAGTAATTGCTACAGTTTTTCTACAGTCCTAGACAGTATGAGTTTTGAGGCTGCTCATGAATTTTGCAAAAAGGAAGGTAATTCTTTTGTGATGGTAAAATGCTTTCAATGCATTCCTTCTTGACATTTCAGTAAACAATGTGGTTTTCTTCATTTGTCTGATTATTTAGTGACTTTAGGAGCAACCAAAAAATTGAAAAGATAAATACTATTGAATTTGCTTGTTTGGGGATGGTTTATCTGTGAAATTCAATGTCCAGGATAGAATTTGAAAACCTAAGATGATGTCTCAGAATACTACACTTTCCCAAGAAAATGTTCCTTTTGAATGCATTTGAATTATAAATTTTTAAAGTTCCCTAAAATTAATATTCTATGCTTTGACTTCTTAAGTACAACCTTGTATCTTTTAATAAATGTGGTATAATTTTTAATCAAAAATCACTTATTTACAATAGAAATTTTCACTCTGCAAAGACTGAGCTTTATAAATTATGGTGGTATAGGAGACATTTTTTAAATTGTATTACACATAAACACAAATACTTATTTACTGCTTATTTCTTTTATAGGATCTAATCTTTTAACAATCAAGGATGAGGAGGAAAATTCATTTCTCCTAGAAGAGCTTTTTGCTTTTGGTTCTTCTGTCCAGATGGTTTGGTTGAATGCTCAGTTTGATGGTGACAGTAAGTGATTTGGGTAGAGAAGAGGACAGGGCATAAATAAATACATGGTGGTCAAGGTTGATGAAAATGGCATCTACAAACCAGAAAGCTCTTCTTGGATACATTTGCTGTGAAAAATAGCATGAATCCTAAAGCCATTTCTTCCAAAGACAATATTGCTAACCCTTTTCTATACCCTTGTGTCCCTTTAAATAATCCTACAATACCAAAAATGAAAACAAGCAAACAACAAGTTTATCTTATACTTACCCTCACATCATGAAGATTCTTGGATGGAAACTTGTGTTCACAGACTTAGTCATAGACAACAAAACCCTATTTATTTGAAAATACCCAGATTATTCCTCAACGTTATAAAAGCACAACAGAGTTATAGAAATGTTTCAGGGATAAATTGTGCTATTAAAATTATTTGCTTCTCATAAAAACCAGGGTTTGTGATCAAATGAGAGCATGGCATTCTTCTCTCTATGTAACTGATGGTTGTTGAAAGTACTTATAAAGAAAATTATCTTAATTGGTACGGAGAACTTATTACATTGGTATACCAAGGTGGAGGGTGGGTCCACTCTGATAAGGGGGAGTGTTTCAATCACAGACATTGTTTAGAATTTCTAGTCCATTGTGACAATAAAAAGATGACCGACTTTTAGTTACTTTTATTGTTGGTTTTAAATCCTTTCAGCCAATGTACCCCCATTATTGCTTACACATGGATGGACTCTATCATTGCCCCCACCCCTTAGTACACCTGTGGATTGCTTTTTAAAGAAATTCACTGTAAAATTATGTTAGAAAGTGAGCTATTTTGCAATGATACAGATGTTAGGACTTAAAATGATTTCTTTAAATTGACTATAATGATAGGGAATATTTCAAAATTCACACTGTTACCTTAAGAAAGATGATATTCTAAATGAACTAAATTAGAACAGTATATCTAAAACAAATGGAGAGAGCTGTTCACAAGGCAACTTTACTAATACCTACCTTTTGATGTTGAGTTCATGACTGTACCTACTGAGTTGCATGCATCAGATAAGGAGACAGTCTCATTAAATTGAGGAGCTGCTTTTTATGGTTCACTCCAGTCTTAGGATATTTGATAATTGTACATATAATTCATAGTAAGTCAGCAATTTTTCCACAGATGAAACCACAAAGTGGTTTGATGGAACTCCCACAGACCAGTCAAACTGGGGCATTCGGAAGCCAGAGATGGATCATGTCAAACCCCATCTATGTATTGCCCTGAGGATCCCCGAAGGAGTATGGCAGTTATCCCCATGTCAAGAAAAAAAAGGATTTATATGCAAAATGGGAGCAGGTGGGTAAAGCCAGAGGGTAATTCTTCATTTTGATTCTACCCTGACTAATGTTGACCCACCTCTTTAGCATTTAAAGCTTTGAAAATCCAAGTATTCGGGGAGTATTCAGAAAGATTCTAACATCATCTTATTCAACATCAAGTAAGTCAGAGGACATTTCAGCTCCTTCTTTCTCTAATATGAAGAAAAAAAATCATTATAAAGACTATGACTTTCCAGTGTCACCCTAGCCGTTAATGGGCAAAAAAGCAGCTTAACCTCAAAAAAATAGAACTAGTAATATTAACCAGCAACCCTTATTCTGGCAACTGCTGCTCAGAAATTTTAAGATTCATCTTCGGTCCCAGAAAATATAATCTAGGCCTAGATATTCTTGCTGTGGATAAGTAGATGTGATTCTCTGTTGCTAGCCATAATATATTATAAAAGTCATAGTTTAACTTTACCTTCAGCTACATAGTTTGTGGTGATAAAAAGAAATAATAATTTTAGAAATCTAAGCCAGAAAATTGTAGTCAATTGCAAACAATACAGAGATTTCTAAGATAGGATGTTAACAATGATCATTAACAGTAGAAATGTGTTTTTAATAATAATCACAACATTTCTAGATGCCAGTATTGCAGAGAAGGAGGAATTGGTGTGGCCTCGGCTGCTGGTGAAGGTTTCTGAGAAGAGATAAGGTTTTGGAATCCCAAAAGATAAAGAGAATAGAGAAGGGAAGCCATATTAAACAAAAGTCCCAGTATGACTAAAGGCAGCAATTGAGAATAAGCTTATATTAGACTGAAGGGCTCACATTAGGTAGTGAAGGGAATAAAACTGGACAGTAATGTAGGATCCATTCGCAGAGAGTACCAGTCTCAAGAGCTGAACTTCATGGTGAAGAAGACAGGGAACCCCTAGGAGCTCTGTAGACACCTGCTGTGAAATCACACTCATCCAGATGTAAAGGGAGGCAGTTGTAATTTGAATGATAGAACTAGGAACACGAGGAAGAGTAGAAATGGGAAAAGAGAATCATCAGGCTTTGGTGATCTGATTAGACACTGGGTGGGAATGAAGGAGAAAAAACTGGTAGGTGTCTGCACCAACGGTTAAGCCCAGTAGTGTGGATAGCAACTCTTGTGGAAAACATGACTAAGCCTAATAAGTAGTGTGCCCAAGTGATCAATAGCATTCAATTTCAAGAACAGATCAGAAATACCTCGTGTCTGTACAGGACTTTAAAGCTTCCTATAATATAGAGGACACCTCTTTCATCCCTCACAGCAACTTCCTAAGGCAATGGAGAAACAATATTCCCATTTTACAGATGAGAAAAGCACTTGTCCAAACTGGGGCTACATCAAGGACCATGCTCCAAATATTCTGACTCTACATGCTCCTTCTATATCTGCCCACTGCATGCATCCAGAGAATAAATATTCTTTTAACAGTCTTTCTTTAAAAAGTATCTTCACACACACATAATATATGTTTTCAATAGTATTACGAAAAAGTATGCAGTATTATTTTTAAGTTGCAAAAACAAGTTCTGTTAATGTGGTTTTGCTGTTGGTGACAATGTTTCTTTTAAATCTCTTTTAAGTGTGTAAGAGTGAATGGGCATAAGTATTGCACCAAGGCACTTTCTCCACTCGCAATCCCTTTACTGATCTTCCTCTGAGTCATTCTCTACATATTTCTCTGGATCTTTACCTAGATTAAAAATAGCAGAGCTCAAATTTAGAGATAGAGCCTACTTGAAAGAGATACATTTCTACAGTAGAAAGTCCTCAAACAGAACCCTCCAATTTTTTGAATGGGGGAGCTGTTATTCATTTCCTGAGATTCTTGAGATTGCAAAGGTGAGAAGGTGCTGATTTTAAAATCCTTGCGTGGAGGTAAAGAGATTATCATTGCTGGACAAACTCCATCTCAGAGCTTAACAAAACTTAGTTCCTTGCAGGCAGGGACTATATTTTATTTGTATTTCTATTGCAGCACAGTGCTGAGACTAGATGGAACTTTTTCAGCTTAAAAAAAAAAACAGCATATGTGTTTGTGAGCAATGATAATGATTACAATAAATCAGGGGTCAGCAAAATTTTCTTGTAAAGGGCCAGACAGTAAATATTTTAGGCTCTGGGGGCCATATAGTCTCTGTCACGTTGTCATTGTAGCATGAAAGCAGCCACAGACGATACATAAATGGATGAGTGTGGCTGAGTTCCAGTAAAACATTATTTATAAAAACAGGCACCAGATCTGATCCATGAGCCATAGTTTGCTGAGCCCTGCTATAAATAATAACATAATTTTGCCGAATTAAAAGAAAATTTTCATCTCAGTTTTTTTTTTGTATTTGGTTTTAGATATTCACCCAGTAAAGGAGCACTCAGGAAAAGGTAGGTTTGAACAGTACAGAACATTTTGATTTCTCTTAGAAATAATAATATAGAAAGTAACTATGTGACAGTATCTATCTTAACTCATTGTCATTGAACTTTTCCTTTCTGCATCTTTTTTCAGGACCAAGTCACAGTATTGTACCTCTTGCAGTAGCGTTGACACTGACAGTAATTCTGGCACTTTTCACACTTTCCTTCTGCATATACAAGCACAACAGAGGTATCTTCAGGAGATTTGCACAGTTTAGGAATCCTTACTACCCTACAGCCAACTTCAGTACAGTACATTTGGAAGAAAATATTCTCATTTGTGATCTTGAGAAGAATGACCAGTAACAATGAATTCAGAGAACGCTACAGCCCTAACGATAACTAAAGACTTAAGAGGAGTCTCCCCTGCATTTTCCTTTACATACCAGATGCCACTATAATGTGAATTGTGTCACTATTTTAATTATTCTTAAACTGATTACTGGTTTTGAACTGTAACCAAATCAGATGGGTGTTGATTTATTCATTTCCCCAAACTGTGATCTATTCTTAAAATGGGGAAATTATACAATGGTTACTAGTCAGAAAACAAGAACTATTAAAAATAACTCCCTATTGAAGACTCTCGAACCAATGTGAATAACAGGTTTTGTATTAATATGTTTCTACTGAAATTTAAAAAGAATTTTCAAACTAATCTGATATCTATTCAGACATTTACTCACACTCATCCCATTAAAAAAGAGAGGAAGCAAAACAAATTTTAAAACTCTATGCTTGTATACAAGACAAAAAGTTAAAGGTTTCTGAGAGGTTTCTTGTTTGTTTTCTAATTCAATCATTTTAACATCAGGGTTTAGAAAACAAATTTCTAAGCTTAAAACTCACACATTCTGGGCTCTAAACTAATATTTAGAGTGATATTTGTTTTTATTAGTTCTGACTTCCCAAACTAAAGAAGAAAAATTACCTGTCTTTAAATAGGGAAGATCTTGGTTAGCAGCACACTTGCATAAGCAACTACATAATGTGGCCTAAAATCTTCATTTACTAAATGATAACTTTGTTATTTTAAAATATAGATAAGCTTAAAGGAATTTATTGAAGTTTTGCTATTGTTAAAACTCATGGCCTTTATTAAAACTAAAGGTATAAAGTAATATATAACTCTCCTAACAACTAAAAAATACAACATATAATTTAAATGTAAAGGGGGAAAAATGAAGATATGAATTACAGTACCATTAGAACCACACTAGAAGATATATTGAGAAGTACTAAATAAATGACTCTCCAATTATAATCTAGATACCTTTGCTATATAAACAGGTTTATGTGGGGTATTCTATTTAGTAAACTATGGTTCTTAAGAACCATCTCTGTTTGTGTTGGACTAGTTAATGCTGTTGGTAAATAATGATTAATAGTATGATACTGTCCACAAATTGAATATCACAGATTTGACTTTCCTTCACAAATTTCTCATTATGGAAAAGTGACTTCAGAATCAATATTTTAAAGTTTACTCATTCCATAACTATTCCCTGCATTCCTATGAAAAACCACGTGCCATTCTAGAAACTGGATGGATTGGGGTGAGCAAATTAATGAGAACTTGTTTTTATGTCACTTATTTTCCAATGAGAGAAAAGTGAGAGAAATCCAGTAAAGAAATTCATAAGTAGAAAATACCAGGTGGTTATGAAAATTAAGTAAGGTCTTGTGATAGAGAAGAACTGGAGGAATCTCAAGGCCTCCCCAGAGTGTGCATTTTAATTATTACATCCTGCTGCCCTGAAAACTAGTGGCCACTAGTCACAAGGTGGAACTCTGGGAGAAAGGATGAGTGAATCTCTAAGTGAAAAGCCATCATCCTTAGAAATAGAATTTGATGAACATACCCTAAGAGTGGAGTCCTCGTGGCCTGAAACAGTTAATACAGCTTCCAAAAGTGGCTCTTTGCTACTGGTGTGTAGCTTACACAC
This sequence comes from Halichoerus grypus, assembly GCF_964656455.1. Taxonomy (NCBI): domain Eukaryota; kingdom Metazoa; phylum Chordata; class Mammalia; order Carnivora; family Phocidae; genus Halichoerus; species Halichoerus grypus. Next base: position 123,968,210 of record NC_135715.1, on the reverse strand, counting down.
TAGGACGATCTACTTCCATAATTTTTTTTTAAGTTTTGAGACTTCATTTTTTAAAAGATATTCTATTATGTAGCAGTTGTCTATTTAGAAGTCACAAGAATAATTGCCTTGAACTAACCAGGTGGTATAAAAGCCTGATTTAACAATCTGTCAAGTGAAATTAAAGTTCTATTCTTTTCAGTGGGCTTGGTAAAAACTGCTAATCAATTATCCTTCTAGTCAAGGTATATTGAAGTGGAATAGTCACACATAGCAATTTGACAAAGTATGTCATTAATAAAGTGGTTTTGCAGAAAGAAATTGCTCTGTTTGTCAATGCTCTGTACTTTGCTATTTAGTATTGAGCTACATTTCTAGAGAATCTGTCCCCATGGACAAGATCATGCACTCTTTCCCATTACTGAAATTTCAGAAATAGAAAGTACTGAAATATTATGTTTTATTTATAGATGTGCACTTTAAAAAACTTTTTGCACATCTATTTTTAATCTGAACTAGATTTCATAGCTATAGCATGAAAAACAAAAAAGCATCAGGGTCACAAACTCATTCACACATAATTAATGTGCCCCTCTCCAAAAAAATATATATATATATCAATTATTATCCATGACTCTGGGTAATGGAAAATCTTGGATTTTACAATTAAATATATCTTGGGCTCTTCCAATTCCAACAGTCCTCTTTTAGTTTAAATGCTTCTTCAATTGAAAGTCCCCTTCCTATCAAGGGTGGATTAGATGATCTCTTTAGATAAACAGTCTTTAGGAGTTTCCTTTTCCTCCTCAGAATGGTATTGGATATATGAAAACTTGTGTTGTTGTAGTACTGGGGGGAGAAGGTGATAAGTGACTATAAATATGTGTTATCTGTGTCCACTGAGGGTGGTTGTCTGGCCCCACTCCTGGGAACTTAGCTGGCATCAGATATGAAGCCTGTAGTTGGTGCAACCTGTAGTCTATTCTCTTTGATTTGGCTCCATTCTGGCTCTCCCTGGCACTGCCTTACCCTCAGTATATTGGCTGTGACTCCCATCCAATTCTCTACCTGAACACTGCAGTTATACAAAGCCACTTCATCTCTGCAGTAGTGAGACCTATCTAGCACATCAGTTACTCTATTAGGGGAGGCTAAGTGCTGTGGCAAACAATCCCAAAATCGCAGTGGCTGAACACAGCAAAGGTTTATTTCTCATCAACAGTGGTTTTGCAGGACTTTGCATTCATGGGTCCAGGCATCTCCTATATAGGAGAGTCTCCAATTTAGAGGGCCTTGGAGTCCTCCAATGGGTCTCCTACCTCTACCTGACAGAAGCTAACTTAGAACCTATCTTTGATTAAGTATGTAGCTTTCATGGACTATTGAAATACATTCTTTAAGTTAACAGTCTTCATACTAAGGACACATACCCTGAAGGTACATAAAGATTTCCAAGGAACAGAGGGGCATGGATATTTTTAAGAAGCTCAGTTTTCAGAATCTTTAACCTTCATATATATTCTTTCTTAGAATTAACTTGCATGAGAACACATGTGAGAGCATAGTGTCATGCTGGTTCTTCTTTTCCACCTCTCTTGTACAAATGCCTATCTCTACCTCAAAAAAACAAAACAAAACAAAACAAAAAACAAAACAAACAAACAAACAAACCATGGCTTTCACCCCAAATCTTGTTATGATGCTTTATCTTGGGAAAATCCTTCATGGCACCAAACAAAGAGAAAAAATTCAAAGTCGTGATGTCAATGAAGCTTCTTTTAATAAAGGAATTCTAAAACCAGTATAGAGCCTCATGTCTTTCCCTGTGTTTATACATTTTTTGATGAAAGGATGAAGTGATGAGTGAGAAATTTCCATGTTGGGATATTCTAAGTTAATATGCGTTATACAGAGTAACAAGAGAAATGATAACTACTACTTTTGTTTAAGAGTATCTCATGCAGCCCCTAACTATTGCCAGAAAAGGTATTTCTGGGGAAATTTCTGGTGAAAACAAAGGGAGTGTAGATACCGATAAGAACCTGACATCTTGGGGCGCCTGGGTGGCTCAGTTGTTAAGCGTCTACCTTCGGCTCAGGTCATGATCCCTGGGTCCTGGGATCGAGCCCCACATCGGGCTCCCTGCTTCTCCCTCTCCCACTCCCCCTACTTGTGTTCCCTCTCTTGCTGTGTCTCTCTCTGTCAAATAAATAAATAAGGTCTTAAAAAAAAAAAGAACCTGACATCTTACCTTATCCTGATGAAAGGCTTATGACAAAGCCCTGTGCTTTATCTGTCTTAGATTTCTAAGTGAAGGTGAATCTTAACATGCTCATTGAACTGAAAAATGGAATCAGATTTTTTTCTGAATGTTTATTTGTCTTATTTGGCTCAGGGATTTGACAATGAAGATTGGCCTTACCTATTAAGTTTTATGACGAATATTTTTCATTACCTGAATAAACTAAATTAACAACTCCAGTGTCATGATTAAAGCACTTATTAAGATAAAGACATTTTAATAGAAAAATAGTATTGACAAAACTATAATGACATTAACAATATCATTTCCCCAACCTTACTTGGTATATCAGATAAAACAAGCGGTGCCTATGAGTGAAAGAGTATAATTAATAGTCATTTGAAAAGTCTTAGTAAAGCCTGTTAATTTTACTTCTAGGAAACTGACAAAGTGAATCATTCTAATGACTGGGTAACAAATCCTTTTGCAACTTGACTGTTTCCAGTTCTTTGCTTTAAGCAAAACTCAAGAAGGACATAATCAAATTATCAGTTGACAGATGACGAAAAGTGATTTTTATTGTAGGATCACTGTGACTTTGGGCACAAATGAGAAAATAATTCAAATAATGAAATTATATTGCTATAACGAATCCCCTTTCATTCCCATCTACTTATTTATATGAAGAAAGTTTTTATTTTGGTCAGGATAGGTTAGGGCATGCTGTGAAAACAAAAAAAATCTTCAAATGTTAATGGTTCAAAACAAAACTCAAAAATTATTTTTTTGGTCATGCAAAGCCTGCTATGGTTCCATTGGTTCTCCAGGGAAGTTCACATCCAAGCAATAACTCATAGATCCAGGCTCCATGTCCCTACCTTGGGAATATGTGATACTATGGCAGGAAAAAGGAGTAGAGAACTCTTAAGTTTCTGCATCCTTAAGTGGCACTTCCACTCACATATCATTGGCCAGACTAGTCACATGGTCCAACCTAAATGCAAGAAAGTCTGAGAGGTCTCCCAGTGTGCTCAGGAAGGAGAGGATAACCAACTACAATGAGCACCAGCAATCTCTACCAGAGTTTCTCAGCACGTATGGCTGAGTATAATAATAGTAGAATTCATGCTAAATCCTGACTCATTCTGGCAATTTGAAATTAATTAATTTTATCTGTGATACGTCCATTTCATTAAGAGATACATTACCTATAACATTTTAGTTTGATATATACTAATTATTTATTAACTGTTGTAATATATTTATGTTGTTCTGATCAATTGTGTACTAATAAAAATTAAAGTGACAGTTCAATATAGAAGAAAATGTATTAACACCTAGGGCCTATGTTCACAGAGAATTTTAAAAATAATTTTAATTTACATACATATTTTTTACTGTAGGCCAACATGACGAGGTGATGAATAAAATATTTTCAAGATTAAAAATATATTACATTAGAATAAAATTCTATGGGTGGATTGGAATGGAAATACAAGACTAAGGAGAAAAACAAAGCAAAATCTCTGACTGCCAAGAGCTTGTTTATGTGTATTTCTATTTTTAAATAGATTATGATGGAATTCAAATTGTTAATGTATCTCCAATCAAAGGAACTAGGATGCCCTGGAGAAGTGGCTGATTCCAGGTCTGGGGCAGGAAAAATGCAAGATGAAAGTGGATTATCTTGTGGCCCCAGAAAGTAAAAAATTGCTCACAAAAATATGAGGTCATGACCAAAGAACATAGGAACTAACCTGATGGAGCTCCCAATGGCCAATATTGGAACAATTTGAGAAAAAAAAATATTGATAGTATTGGATTATAACCCATAGAATAAATATGTACAAGTCCATATTGATAAAAAAAACAAGCAACTGAATGAATGAATAAATAAACTGAGGAGAAACAACAGTTCTTTTCCACAGAAGAATTACAGTAAGTGTAGAAGGAATGAGAGAAACAAAAATCACCATTAGGAAAACACAACGGTAATAATTTATATAGGCAAGATCTACCAGTGGGTGCTAAAATTAGTGGGTGACCGTTTGAAGAGAAACAGGAAATTTGCATAGCCTTAAAGTATCACCCCCAAGACAGTAACTAATTATAATGGGAAAGTACTAACCTTAGAGTAAATAAACCGCTTTATTCAAGTAATCAAGGCTAATATAAGCAGTAATCAGCCACATCAGCATCATGTAATCCCTAGTATGATGCCCTCAGAAGAGCACATGACTTCTTTGGTATCCTCTTCAGTAAGGCATAATCTTAATTTAATAATAGAAAACACCAGACAAATCCAAATTGAGGAACTTCTACAAAACAACTGACCACTTCCAAAGCACCCAGGTCATAAAAGGAAAGATTGAGGAAATGTCATAGATTGGAGGAGAATAAGAAGACATGACAACTAAATGCATGGTGGCATCCTGGATTGAATCCCAGAAAAGAAAATGCACATCATGGAAAAATGTGAAAATAGAATGAAATTTATAGTTTGTTAATAAAGTATCATACTAATATTCATTTCTTAGTTTTCTTTAATTTTTTAAAAGGTTTTTATTTATTTGAGAGAGAGTGAGAGAGAGAGCGTGCACACGAGCAGGGGGGTGGGGCAGAGGGAGAGGGAGAAGCAGGGAGCAGGGAGCCGCTTAACTGAGGTCCCTTAACCCAGGTGCCCCTCGTTTCTTAGTTTTGATGATGGTTATGTGAAATGTACCAATAGAGCAAGCTGACAGGAATTCTCTATTATATTGGCAACTTTTCTGTAAACCTAAAATCATTCAAAATAAAAGGTGAAAAATTGGGGCACCTGGGTGGCTCAGTCGGTTAAGCGTCTGCCTTCGGCTCAGGTCATGATCTCAGGTTCCTGGGATCGAGCCCCACATCAGGCTCCCTGCTCAGGGGGGGAGCCTGCTTCTCCTTCTACTCCTCCCCCCAACTCGTGCTCTCTCTCTCACTCACTCTCGCTCTATCTTAAATAAACAAAATCTTTTGTAAAAAAGTGAAAAATCTGCTATGATATGAGATTCCATTGGATATATTAACAGAGTGACATGACACTTTTTTTCAATGCCATTATTTATAATATGCTGAAAATCGCATCCTACTTATATGTCAACTTGGAAATGTGCGAAGGGATATACATCTTGTTTTCAAAATTCTTTTAGGAAGTATGCAAACATTTGAGGACCACTGCTGTTTGATGCTCTTTCTCTCCTGACCCAAATGAAAAACAAGCAGATTCATCTTTTCTTCAATCTGCCTAACAGCATTCCTACTGGAGGTTTTGGACCAACATACATCTTGCTGTCAGCCACATTTACTTTTTTTTGCTCTCTTTTCTCCACACTCTTCCTTGATCCCAGTCTTGTCAGGGCTTCTCATTCTTTTACTCCTGCTTATCCACTACAACCTCATGGCTTTGTCTTAATGGCAGATATTTCAAAAATGTTATGTCCATCGTAATTCTCATTGCCAACATTTATAAGACACTTGGACTGTAGTAATTATTACAATGCATGGTTGGCATCTCCATTCCCTCTTCCTCCACCCCTCAAAACAGTAATTGAGAGCAGAGATTGGCAAGGCCAAATCCAGCCTGCTGCTTGTTTTTGTAAACAAAGTTATTAAAACACAGCCATCCTCCTTCATTTTCACACTGTGTCTGACCATTTCCAGGCTGCAACGGCAGAGCTCAGTGGTTGTGACACAGACAAAATAGCCCACAAAGTCTACGACACTTGCCATCCGGCCCTTTAGAGGTTGGATCTAAAAAATTAAAAACCTAAAATGGCCAATCCAACATACTTAGACATATCTTAGTAAGCACTGTTGTATATATGGGCAGTACTTCAAGATATTGATGAGCAGTTCTGATCATTAAACGTTTATTGAGAGCCTACTATGGCCCAGAGAAGGTTCTAGGCTCTGGTGCTGGAAATAAGAATAAAATTGTCTCTGTTCTCACAGGGCCTCAGGGGCAGAGGAATATGTAAATAATAAGTGCAAAACAATGTGGTACAAATAATAACAGGAGGAACAGAATCAAAAAAAAAAATAAAAGGACACTAATTCTGTCAGATAGAGAAGGAGGCTTAATATGGAGAATGATGCCTATTAAATAGAAAATTTTAGATAAAACAGCTTTCTTTGATATCTTTTTGAGGTAGGAAAAAAGTTTTCAGTTTGGGGTAACAATGAAGAAAAGGCAGACCCAAGTGTCATGTAGCTAACCTTGGAATCCTCAGAAAAAAGACAGTCACAAGAATGATAGACATTACTACCTTTATACTGTGCCTAAATCCATTCAAAGCCATTTTGTTTATAGTGATTCCAAGTTATTACAGCAGTGGTTTGGAGGAGGCAAGTAAGTATGCAGTGCTCATCCTACCACAGCATTCAAATATTAAATTCTGTAAACAATTTCAACTTAAAAATCTATATATCATGTGTTATATGAATAAAATAATATATACTATGGCTCTCTTATAATTCATAGGCATAAAAATCATGGCTTACACTAAAAAAAACTAAAGCTTTTTTTTTTAAGATTTTATTTATTTATTTGAGAGAGAGTGAGAGTGAGAGAGAGAGCATTCAGTGGGGTGAAGGGCAAAGGGAGAAGCAGACTCCCTGCTGAGCAGGGAGTCCGATGTGGGGTTCGATCCTAGGACTCCGGGATCATGACCTGAGCTGAAGGCAGATGCTTAACCGACTGAGTCACCCAGGCATCCCAAAACTAAAGCTTTTATAACTGAACATTAGAAATAAACATTTAAAATTAATATCTATTTTAAAAATATTGACTTAGCAGTTTAAGGTTCTCAAAAGCCTGACAGAACTTTGGGTATCTTGAATCATTTACAAGAATTTACAGCATTTAGAATTTTCTATCTGATGTTTACAATTCAATGTAAAATGACTGAAAACTCAGATTTGTTAATTCTTTATGTTGCAAAACTTGAAGTACAATAGTGTATGTGGTTTAAAAAAAATTCAGCTATAATCCCTATGTTTATTGCAACATTATTTACAATAACCAAACTATGGAAACAGCCTAAGTGTCCATCAGTAGATGAATGCATAAAGAAGATGTGGTATATATGCACTCTGGAATATTACTCAGCCATAAAAAAGAATGACATCTTACCATTTGCAACAACATGGATGGATCTGGAGAGTACAATGCTAAGTGAAATAAATCAGAGAAATACAAATACCATATGATTTCACTCATGTAGAATTTAAGAAACAAATAAAGAGAAAAGAAACAAATCAAAAAAACAGATGCTTAACTATAGAGAACTAATGGTTACCAGAGGGGAGGTAGGTGGGGTATGGGTGAAAAAGGTGAATGCGATTAAGAGTACACTTACAATGTAATGTATGGGGATTAACATAACAATAAAAAAATTAAAAAAAAAAAAAAGAGTACACTTACAATGATGAGCACTGAGTAATGGATAGAACTGCTGAATCACTATATTGTATACATGAAACTAATGTAACAGTGTATGTTAACTATACTGGAATTAAAACTTTTAAAAATACCAAAAAAAAAAAAAATTCAGCAATAATATTCAGGTCTATATAAATGGCCAGTATTTTAGGTATACTTATAAATATGTTGAACCATATGTTCCATTTAAGTCAATTCCATTATTATTGTTGCATTTTAAATTTTGAAGAGAAAAATCAACAAATGTGCCTAAATCTGAAATGCTAGATAAAAAATTGAAAATCTACATGTGCTTATAATGCCTAATGAAGAATTGTAATTGCAGAAGAAAATCCATAACTAAAACCACAAAATGAGTCCCATGTATACCAGTGACCTTCTTTACTCAGAGTTAATTAACACAAGCACTTGCTTCTTGCAGAGCACTTTACTGTAATTTAGAACAAATTAAGGAAAAAAATCACTCAAGTGCTGTTTTCTTCACACCATGAAGTAAGCATGGTGGGCCAAAGTTAACTCATTTAAAATATTGTCATCCATTTCTTGTAATTATGAGTAGCAATACCATTTTTTTTTGCAAAAAAAAAAAAAGACATCCTGATCTATGCTATTTTCAATTTGTTTCAGCTTCTATTTAATAATGGAAATTGATTTTTAAAACTAATATAAAATGCCCTTTTCAGTCTCTCCCATTAAGTGTCTCATTTACATTGAATTCAAGCATTGTATATTTTCCAGATATATTCATTGTATATTATTCTTCAAATAAATATACTTTGCATTTAATATGGCAAGCTATTAAAGGACTATACTAATATTTTCTCTTGCCCCTCCCATAACCCCAAAATTGTGACTTTAATATTGTTTCCACATGGCATTTTGTGAATTAACTTGAGCTTCTTTAGCCCCAACTTATGAGGTCATGTCCCCAAGAGGTTATTTAAACTTTACTTGTACCTTCTTAGAGAGTAGAGCTGGTAGGAGCTGGAAACCCAACTCAGAGATGTAGGAATCAGTGGGACTCTTGCCCCTGTAGACTTTGAGGAGAGAGTGAGACCCAGAGTCAGAAGGCAGAACCAGGGAAAACTCATTAAGAAGGGTAGGGAGGAGTGAGGACTTAAAAGGAAGCATTACATCGTTGTCACCAAGGACTTTGGAGTTCTTGATTCAAAATGCAGTTCTGTGGAGACTAATGAGAAATCTGTTCAAGAATGAGCATGTCTGAAAAGATACATGCACTGCTATGTTTATTGCAGCATTATTTACAATAGCCAAATTATGGAAATATCCATCAACAGATGAAAGGATAAAGAAGATGTGGTATACACACACACACCACACACACACACAGGAATATTACTCAGCCATAAAAAAGAATGAAACCTTGCCATTTGCAACAACATAGATAGATCTAGAGAATACAATACACCTGAAATAAGTCGGTCAGAGAAAGACAAATACCATATGATTTCACTCATATGTGGAATTTAAGAAACAAAACAAACGAACAACAACAAAAAAGAGAGACAGACCAAAAAAACCAGACTCTTAAATATAGAGCACAGACTGGTTACCAGAAGGGAGGCGGGTGGAAGGATGGGTGAAATAGGTGAAGGGGATGAAGAGTACACTTAATCATGATGAGCACTGAGTAATGGATAGAATTGTTGCATCACTCAATTGTGTACCTGAAACTAATATAATACTGTATGTTAATTATACAGGAATTAATTAAAAAAAAAAAGAGCATGTCTGAATAAATATAGTGTTTACCCAGGCCATAGGTACACATAGTCCTTAAGCAAAAGCTCATCTGGTCACACAAGAAATTGTTTTACTCCTGTTTTACTCCAGATGACACCTAAAAGTGCAAGGGAAAACCAGTGCCTCGCACACTGCCCAACATGGGGCACCTCTGAATGAAGCAGCGTCTCCTGGCCACGGGGAAGGATCAGAGAGCTAGTGACACTGATACTCACAATAGAAACTCCTAGTTGATACTACAACTTATACTTTCCAAGGGAAGTTTAGAGAGAAAAGAGAAATATTGAGCAGGAAGGCCTACCTGCTTATGTATTGCTCTAGAAGATAATCTGTAATTGAATTGCATATTAATAAGTAAATTTAATGTTACCCTTTAATAATAAACTGCCTTTGTTAAGAAGTGTACTTCCACGGAAGGCAGCCATCATATTCATCCTATTGTTGTTATAACTCATACTGCATTGGAAGCACACTCATCTAACTCAGTTGGGACTCAGGGAATCAAAAATATCAGTTAAAGCAAGGAATCATAGAAATTAATAGATGCATACTTAGTGTAAACATTTTATTTTCTATTAGAAGACATAAAGACACATTTTTCACAGATCTTTTGGTATAGGGACAGTATCATTCATTTTAATATGGCTTCCTGTTGGCCTCATGCATAAGGCATACCCACAGGGTTTTGTCCACAATCTCCAGTCTCAGTATCTTGAGTGCAGTGCAAATTTAAAGATAGCTGTAGGCCAATCTGAGTGCAAAGCCCTAAATTTTTATAACTTTCCCCAATATTTATAATTGTCTTGTTCAACAACAGAATTAGCGGGCGCCTGGGTGGCTCAGTTGGTTAAGCGACTGCCTTCGGCTCAGGTCATGATCCTGGAGTCCCTGGATCGAGTCCCGCATCGGGCTCCCTGCTCGGCAGGGAGCCTGCTTCTCCCTCTGACCCTCCCCCCTCTCATGTGCTCTCTCTCTCATTCTGTCTCAAATAAATAAATAAAATCTTTAAAAAAAAAAAAAAACAACAGAATTAGCTATTCTCCTGTATTGAGTCTTCTCAAGGCTTTTAGCTGAGTTCTCATAAAAGAATTTTCTTTTTATACTCATGTTTTATGTTTTTAAATTTAATTAAAATATAAAATTACAATACCTAGTACCAAATGGCATAAATAGATTTGGGAACAAACACAACCAATCCATGTGAAGCCTATGAAGGAACCGGTGGGAGCAGCAGCCTTGCTCCACCCCCCAACACACACACACACACACACACACACACACACACACACACACACACACACTTGAACAGCACATTTCACAGAGGGCTTGGCTGGCCCAGCATGGCAGCCAAGTCGTAAGCTGCTTTTCAGTGATTAGTGTTTAAGGTTTGCAGCAAACACAGGAAGTAAGAATTTCCCTCAGAACTTAACTCTGAAATCCACACAGGATGGATTTGAGCATAAATAAGCAAGTCATTTTAAGGGAGAATATAGCCTCCCAGGTTACCTGTCTAGACTGTAGCTTGATTAGACATGTCTGAGAAAAGAAAGCAAGAAGGTGCTGAGGAAGGGGGTAGGGAGGGGAATCAGTGCCCTGTGGAAGCAGGTTCACAGACAGACATCCTCAACAGTTTTTGGGGGAAAGGGACTTGGGTATTGGACAAGGTGTATTTCCACTTCCAATGGCAAGGCTCCTGGGGAATGGCCCAAGAATTTTAGGGTTACAAAGTCATCCCTGGGTGAGATGGATGTATTATTAAAGCATCTGAACTTGTGCTGTAAGCATAATTTCCTTTATTCCATTTCCATGCCCAAAATCTCTCTAGGATTTGGGTCCTCAGTGTAGGTTTGCCTAGTATGGAGAGAATGCTTGATCTTCCAGATTTTGAATATATTAGGCCCTAGGAGAGGGGTTGCCTATGATACAAGAAATGCTTTGTGATTATGATTAAATTCCCATGCACCTAAAAGAAGGTGCTCATTGTGCAAGTACTCATCTTAAATTTCTAATTGTAAATTAATACACTGGCATCGTGATAGCAACTTCAGCCTCCTGTGTGATTTTGTAGGGGCAGTGATGGCCCCAGATTGTTACTGTTGGAGATGCTCAAGTGTGGGTGATCTCATTGGGAAGGGGATCTTGACCAAAGGGACTTGTCCTGGTGCAATGATGGAAGAACACATGGACAGTGCATACTTGGATGGCAGAATAATCCTAGATTGGCATTATGATCTCTAGCTTGGCTTCTGTGGGTGTTTAGTTATGGGGAGCTAAGGCATGACATCCCCTGGTCCCAAACAAGAGTGACTTTCTGTGGCTTAAAATTAAGAACCAGGTCCCGGGACACAATTGTGATCTTCAAGGTCCAACCCATCTCCACTTAGCGTCCATTTTCTGTGACGACAACTAGGCCTCTTCCACCAGCTCTCATTCTATTTATTTCACAGTAGTATTTGAGGGATCACAGACTGATGTCATGCATCCTGTTTTTCAGATGATGAAAATGGGCTTAGAAACATTCTTCAATTTGACCACTGAATGATACATGGCTAATTTGTGGCAAAGTTGGATTCAGAACCTGATCTCATGATTCCTGGTTTCCAGCTCTTGTCAGTAGTTTGTGCTGCCTGCAGTTTGATTAACCCCAGAGCACTACAAGACAGGTGGAGGTTAGAGGAGTTGGGGGCATGGTAGACAGGGACAACCAAAGGGGCCATGCTACTGGGCCATAAAATCAGAGATGGGCAAATAGGTTTCTCAGCAAATGCAGACACTTCGGAAGGTGAGACATAGTTGCAATTCTGCTTTGGAATCTAAACCAGTCTCTGGAACAGGGAAGGAGCCCCAAGGAGAGCTCTAAAAGTAGGGAGCTGAAGGAAAGGAGTGGAGGAGGGTGCGTTAGGAACCCCAGAGGTGCTCTATAGATTACCTGACAAACGATTAAAAGTGAAGTTATCCATTTGCTTTTTTTGATAAATCTTATGAATGGCAAGATTTCCTCCTGCAGTCCTGGATTGTAGCAGGATTGGGTTGTTTCTGTTTTGTCCTATGTTCCCAAAGACTGATGCATTCTTATTAAAGCTAGTACACTGCATTCCAAACTGATTAAAGATATCAAACAAACAGCTCTGAAAGTCACATAACCCAGGACAAAAGAGAACTTTGACAAAACCTTTTTCCATTAGTAATGACTGGGAAGCAAAAGAATGGGAACTGGAAGACCACTGAGTGTAGATTCTAATAGGTCATATCCATAACAGATATAAATGCAAAGTCTCTTAGCATCAGGTCTGTTCCGGTCTTCTATGTGTGCTGGATATTCCTCCAAATCCATGCCCCAGCTCTGTGCCTCAGCCTGTATCACTTGGACTTCCTTGCCATCTAGCTCCTGTTGGGTCCAGCTCAATGGGACACTCCAAAAGGAAATTCAAAGGTAAAAAAAAGGAAAGGCTTGGATTTTGATCCCCTTGGCTCCCTCTTGGTTTAATGTAACTTAACAGTGGCCACATTCCTCCACTGATGCCACAGCTCTCATCACCCCTCCTCTCCCACAGCTACTGTGTTTTCCAGATCCAGGAACAGCAGAACTGCTTGCTTCTTCAGGCCTTGGGTAGTAACAGATCCCTGGTGCATGGAGTTCTTGGGTGCTTCATTGTCCCTTGTTGCTTCCTTTAACCTTCCCACATCTTTTTAATATAGCTTCTTCGTTAAACTCTCTTCAATTCGACATCTCATGAGCCATGCATTTCCTGGAGGCCCTGATATAGCAAGCTTGCAAACATGGGCCATGCTTTTGATATTGGAGTGGCTCACGCTTTAGCAGTCTTTATTCTCCAACTTTCAATTTCATTTTTGTGCGAAGCTTTTCCAAGACAACAACATAAAATTCCAATTAAACACAAGTTCAGCCCTACCAGACTCTAAAAGCAAGCATAGTAAATCATTCCCAAGTAAGCCATTCTTGGGCTAAAATAAGAGTGGACACTGTCAAGGGAAAAAGGGTTATTATAAGCCCAAACTGTTAAATTATACTTTCATGACTGAACACAACTGTAATCCATATTATTATTTTAAATTACACTATAAAAAGCAGTCATTTATCGCCTTTCCAAAACATAGTGATAATATATTACCAAATTATCAAGGGTCCTTTATTAAAGCTCTTGAATTTGATTTATAATGCATGATGTAGCTTATCCTTGAGAAAGATCTGATAAAAGGTATACTTAGTCTTAAAGCTAGTGAAATAAAATCTCTCTCTAATCAGCCACCAGAAAGCTTCCGCTTCAATGCTTTGCTGATCCTGGTGTCAGCAGGACGTTAAAAGCTTGAAGCTTTTTATGTTTGATCAAATACCAACATTATGCTGAAGCAGAAGTATTAATTCACAGAGTGAAGCTTCCAAAACCTCTACAGTTCTTCTTCATCCTTCCACCCTCCACCAAAAAGGTCACATCAAATCAGGGGGTTTGGGGACACAAAAAAGAGATGGACGTTTTGTGGATGTTTGGTATACACAAAACCATTCTAGAACCCAAGGGAAAAACAAGCACTAAAATATACTTTTCAGAAAATGCCAATCATATCTAAGAAAGAGGAAAGTAACTGGCACCGGGAAACAAGATGGTGACGTGGTTATTATTTTCATCTCAAAATGAGAAACGGAGTACCAGAAAGGGTCAGGAATTTGCCCCAAACTTTCCACTAGTGTTTGGGGCACCTGGGATCACTGTCAGTCATCAGATCATAACACTACAGTCCCTTTCCAAATAAAATCTCTCTTAACAAAGAAATAGGAAGCCTCAGACGTTAAAGAAAGAAATTATTTTTCCCTACAACTTTAATTTTTTTTCATCACTTTGATTCTGGGCCTTCCAAAAGTTTTTATTATGCTGCCAGATTCACAAAACACAGTCAGGGGAACAAACTGAATTTTAAGTGTATCTTGGAAAACTGCAGCAAAGTGTCAACAATAAAAACAATATTCTCAGAAGATTATTCACACAGAAGAGCCCAAGATGTATTTACACTGACATCTATGAAGCTGCTATAAATGCTAATCTCAATAACTTCTAATGGTTCTCTCCCCTTCTTAAACACATATACACCACAAAATGTAGAATTATTGTTCCTGCCACAGTAATTTGGACATTGTGCAACCTGTAAGATGCCTACCATCACTATAACACTACTAAGGCATGGCACATTCTAACAGATTATTGGAATTTCTTTTTGACAGAATGATTAGGAAAATAAGAGTTGGCACCCTTACTTCTAACAGGCGTACAGATAAGCTGGGGAGGTTAATTGCTGACATATGTGCATTGGGGAAAAGGAGGGACGTACAAGAAGGACCCTTTGGTTTGTTTGAAAATAAGATTTCAGGGAGTTGAAGAAACAGAAGTTGTCTACCTCTTATTGCCCAAGTCCTTATTGCCATAAATCTACTGGACAATGCTAAGCATCACAAGAGTGATATACATCAGACTCAATAAGAAATGGAATTTACCATGACATTATAACCAAATAGCATTCTTAATGAAATATTGGATCTAACTGAATTGTTCATATTAGGGTCCTGGGGCAGATTTTTCCTATGATCGAAAGAGGAATACAGCCCAAAAATCATACCTGGTATTTTGTTTTGCCATCCGCCCTCCCCAAGTCAAAGAAAATGGTTTTCTAAACTGATGGTTTTCCTTGTCAATAGATGCAAGGCTTGAAATTTGGTGCCCAAAACATTCAGCAACAAGTAGCTTCTCTTAGCTTAAAGATCTTGGCACAAAGTTCATTTTAATGAAGCTTTGGAGACGAGTTTAGTTGATAGTTGACATATATTTTGGCCACCTTTCCTGACAAGCTCACTCCCTAGCCTCCCTTGCAGCTCAGGAGCAGGCATGTGACCTAGGCTCCACCAATGAGATGCACATGAGTGACACTTCAATTCAGAAGCAAACACCACTGTAGTAAGCTGAATAATGGCCCCCAAAGATTTCAAGTCATAATTCCTGGAACCTGTGAATGTTACTGTACATGGTAAAGACCTTGCAGATGTAAATTAAATTGAAGGAATTGAGATGGGGAGATTAACTGGCATTATCTGGGAGGGCCACACATTGAGTCATATGTATCCCTGTAAGAGAAAGACAGAGGAAATTTGACATACACAAAGAGGAGTAGACAATGTGATGACAGAGCAGAGAGGAATTTGAAGATGCTGGCCTTGAAGACTAGAATTTTGCAGCCATAAGCCATGGAATGCTGACAGTCATCACAACCTGCAAGAGACAAGGAATGGATTCTCCCCTAGAGCTTCTGGCGGGAGCACCACCCTGCCAACACCTTCCCTGATTTCTGCCAGTGATATTAATTTCAGACTTTCAGCCTCCAGAATTGTGAGAGAATAGATTTTTTTCTGTTTTAAGCCCCTCAGTGGTAATTTGTTACACACCAGGAACTAACACAGACATGAAGAAACAGGAACCCACTGTGGTGGGACAGGCAGACACATACAGCTTTCAGAAGGAGTAGTTTCTGAAGTTCCAGGACTACCTTCAAGTTCATGGTAAACTGCAGTCTATGCCCAAAAGGTGTGGCTGAGGAATCCTTTGGTACAATTTATGCACTGCCTTGGCTGTGTAGTCTCTGACCCTCTCGACAATTCTGTGAGTTATTTATGCTTTCATAAATTACTTTTCTGCTTGAGCTAGAGTAGATTCAGTTGTTGGCATTTAAGATAGGGATCTATAACAGCAATTAAATTAGCATTATCTTAAACATGCTGGATCATCCTTACCTATAGCAGGTCACATATGGGGCATTCTCTTCTTCCCATAGATATAGCCATGTAAAATCCAGTTAAACTAAGAAGTGAGGGTAACCATGGAGTAGAAGAGAAAAGGAGATGATACAAGGAGCACATTTAATTCATTTAGAATAAATTGATTGAGTCACTGTATTCAACTAAAATAATGATGAGCCAAGCCCAACCCTTGTCTTTGAGGAGGCAAAATGGGTGCTTTAAAGATGATGGAATATTGTAAATAAATAATATACAGTTCTTGCCCTGGTATCTTGCCCTATGGTTTAGTGAAAGAATATCTTCTCTCTAGGGCCTTGTTATTCCAAGAGTGCCCCAGGAGCCTCCAACATCAAGGAGGAACTTGTTAGAAATATCAAATCCCAGACCTCAACCTTAACCAGACTTAATGAATCAGAATCTGCATTCTAACAGGATGCCCAGGTGATTCATATGCATATTAAAGGTTGAGAAGTACTTCATTTGGGGACCAGGAGGAGGACTTCTTGGAAGAGATGGCATTTGATTAGGTACCTAAGTTGGTGCTTGGGTTGAGCTACAGAGAAAGACACTTGATGTAAAGAAAACATAAGGCTTCGAGGTGGGAAAATACGGAACATGATGTCAGGTCATTAAATGTTAAAAAAAATCCCACATATAGCATGAATAAGGGGGAAGTAGGTTAGGATCGGATTGTGGGTGGCTTGAGAGTCAGGTTCTAGAGTTTTCACTTTAGCCTGGAAGCACTGAAGGTGCATGAAGGGGCAGGAGAAAGGGTGATATAACCAGAACTGTGTTTTAGGAAATTTAATCTGACCACATGTGTCAAATTGATTCAGGAGAACAACTAGAGGAGCTTAGTAGGGAGCATAGGTCAATTGTTTAGGCAACAACAAGGTAATAGACAGTAGCAGGGAAAGAAGAATATGAGGTACTGGTCCTGAAAAAAAAAATGTGGCACTGTTTGGGGATGGGAGGGATGGCATAGATAGAAAAATCCAAAGTTTGCATGTTCAGCAAGAAAGAGAAATTTGGAGGAGAAATGGATTTAGGGGCAACATAAAAGTTGGTGAGTCTGCTGTTCATTTTGAGGCATCTTAAGGACAAAAGAGGGTGTGCGTTTGGAAGCGTGAGCTTAGGTTAAAGCTGAGGAGAGAAGTGGAATCTGGAAAAAGATATAGGAGAAATTGGCATAAAGGTGGTAATTGACACCCAGGCAATAGATGAGCTTGCTAGCTTGCTATAAAGTGTGGATGGTAAAAAAAGACACAGAAAGAGCAAGGAGGAATACCTTCACTTAGGGGGTGGGAGGAAGAAAAGGAAATGTACTAGCCGGGGATCTTAAGAGCAAACCACAGAAACCAACTGACTCTTGCCCAAGCAGAAAAGGAGTTTACTGATAGCATACGGGCTTGCTCTCAGAAAGCAGGTAAGGGAGAACCAGGCTCAGAAAACAAGAAGCGACCACATGAGGCCAGCAGCTGTCAGCCAGGACAAGCTCCCACAGGCCACAGGAGTAGTAACTGGTGAGAACATCAACCCAATGCTGCCTGCAGGGCATGTTCAGCAGTGCTGAGGCTGCGCCGTTGCTCTGGGTAGGAGAATTTTCATGCTACTTCCACCTGCAGAAATAATTACTGACTTTTCAGGGCAGGAGCCTCTGATTGACAGGGCACAGGCCATGAGCCATCACGCTAGCAGCTGGAGCAGGGGAGGGAGGAAGGGGAGAGTTAGAGCCTCCCCTGACCTGTGGGTTCTGCCTGCCTCCACACCCCTGCCCCAGCAATTTCCCCAAACAGACAGGGGTCAGGATGCTAAGCAGCCAAAAACTGACAAATGTTCAC